>NC_141049.1:54593032-55193032 GCF_041138505.1 Cibotium barometz | reverse complement strand
TGAATGCCTCTCCATCAAAGGCATAGTTCCTAAATCAACTTTTAAAAAACTATCTTTCACACTTAACTCTCTTATTGCTAAACCTTGTTCGCTTCCTCGCCTTCTTCCAAGAAGCCCCAACGTTCCCTGAACAAGAAGACATGGTGCTGGAGTTTGAGCCCCTATCATCCACGGTGTACAAGGAGGTCGACAAGCATGCACAATGGCTGGAAAGGATGGGACTCAAAGAGTTCAAGCAACTGCCTTGGGAGGAGCTCCAGCAAAACTATGATGTAGCAAAGTAGCTACAGTAGTTGCTGCTGCAGGAAACTGACACCATCACACTTCTGTCGGGCGAGAAGAGGGACTTAAATCCCCTCTACATGGCTAAGGTGTTCAAGATACCAGTGGAAGGTGAGGGTGAAATCAAGGAAGCAGATGAAGAAGATCTCCTAAAGGAATTCGGCCCTCTAGAAGGCAGGGCAAAGGAATTCAAGATCATAAGGATGCCAGATGAGGACCTCAAAAGCGTATGCGCTTCGGGGTGGAGATGATCAATCTCACCCACAAGCCATACTGCATGTGAAGGAAGGCGTATAGATTGGTCAAAGCAACAAAAGTAGGGATTAAACTAGCCTGGGCAAAGGTTTTGTATAATAACATCAAGGATCAGATTGGCAAAGTTAGCCACCTGAACACCAAGACGAAAATTGACCCATACTTAAGAGCATTGTTTAAAGCATAGGCGGGAGCTGGTGGGCAAGAGGAAAAGAGAAAGAAGGAGGAAGCAGGACACAAAAAGAGCATAGAGCATAAGGAAGAATTTGCTATAAAGCCCCAAGAAGAGGGGAGTTCAAGAGAGTCTGGAAAGAAGCGAGCGTTTGAGTTTGGAGAAAAGAAGAAGGAGAAGAAAGGAAAGATGGGAGCAGAGGAGAAGAGCAACAAGGAGCTCAAGGAGGACTTTTTCAACAAGGAGCTCAAGGAGGACTTCTTCAAAGAGAGAAAGAAGAAAAGGAAGAGATGCAAAAAAGGCAGGGGCCCTCGGACATATGAGGAGTTTAATCCAGGCTGCTAAACAAGCACGGGCGATACAACCGTCCAACTGGAATGATATCACACATTTTATGAACTAGTTGGACGAGAATGTGGAGAAACAAGGGAAGTGTAACTCGCAAGCAAGGGAGTCAGCACACAGGATAAGATCCTCATGTGGATCCCAAGCTGTATGGGGAAGCGATGGAATCTCATGACTCACGGACCCAAGTGAGGCGACAACAACTCACGCACAGAGCAAGACTGCCAGTTCCCCTCGCCGACAGAATCTTTTGGCAAGAAGAGAAAGGACAAGACCCATTACGGAACCAATGTAGGCATACCACCTTATGGGTGGAAGCGTTGTCAAGGGGGAAGAACGAGATCAAGAGAGCCTGAGCATACAATGTCCAACGCAACCATCCTCCTAGAGAAAACTGAGATAAAGGCTTTATATGTGGGATGGGCATTGGAGTAATGAAAAGTGCCCCTACACTAGGCCTGTTAACATAGAGTTTCGACAGGGAGATGAGGAGATGAAAGAACTGGGGTCAGCCATGCAGGGGTGAGCAATAGGAAGAGGGCTTACAAGCCGAGGTATGCCTAGGACAAACCAATTATATTCCTCTCTGGGGGCCTTGCCACGGAAGAAGGACCAAAAGATGGGGGCTGGAATAGGCCTTAGGATTCATATTTGGAATCCAGAAATGAAGTTTTAATTTTCAAAGGATGGAAGCAATGTGGAGGGAAATAACATGGAATCATGTGGGATTCGCTCTGCTAACGCAGTGTCCATCATGATGGCTACAAGTTGGGGGTCATCTAACCATCGATCGGTGCCTAGCCTTTGCCACCTTGTTTATCCATTGAGCAACAACTTTCTTGTAACAACCTTGTAACTGAATCTTGTAACAACTTTCTTGTAACAACCTTATAACTGAATCTTTCCAACCTTATAACTGAATCTTGCCAACGAGTAGTACCCGTGAAAATGTAAAAGGGAAAAGAAACACTATCCAGGGACGAGAGAGAGACGGGAGTAGGGAGTGTCAACTATGGTCTAGTGCATTGTACTTTGGGCTGAGTCTTCACTATGATATATAGTGATTGTTGGTGTAGTTCTTCATTCTCTATAGTATGCAATTCTATTTGGTTTCTACGTTGTATTGGTGCTTCTTGTTTAAACATGTCTTCTAATCGAAATTCGGGTCCAAGGTCATTCTTGTCCGGACATGACTCCTATCTGGAAACAAAATCAAGAGCCACATCCAGGATCTCATCTCATCGGATGCAGGAGCTAACCTCTGCACTATCGCAAATAACTCCCTTAGAATAGGTAGATCAGGTGCAATACGTTCCGGAACCTACTAGGTGGTTTGGAACCACTCAAGTGCCGAGTCTCAACTTGACATTGACAACTAGTCTTAGAGTATCAAGATGGTTGATGTAGAAAAATTCCATAAAAGATCTATAATTTTTATATAAATAATTTTCCAAATAGTTATTTCTTCTCAAAAGTAGCTCACAAAATGATCAAAAAATCAATGTTACAATGTCTCTTAAATATACATCTTCCCAACCTTTCATAAACAATAAGTGAGATATAAAATAAAGCAAGGTGTCACACTCAAATAATTTCTATTATAAGACTGTAGAGGATAAATTTTGAAGATCTCTTTGAGATCTTCAAACCTCTTAGAGATACTTTAAAGTCATTTTCCATTGTTTAGGCCTCCACAACTTGCTTATAAAACTAGGCATGCATTTCTATGTGTTGAAATCACCTCTTGCAAAAGCCACCTTCTCACATTCTTTTGGCTACAATTAGAGCATTTAGATGGCTAATCCAAAGAAAATCCATAAGTTTTAAGTTAATCCTTTTTCAAATATATACTACTTTTGTATACAATGCTTTTCCTAATTTTTGTAACTTCCTACTTAAAACTAGCTCACAAAATGGTCCAAAATTAATATGTCAATGTCTCTAAAGCAAATGTTTGATAGCTTTTTTAGAAGTAACAAGTGAAATATGAAAAAATTAATATTTCAATGTCTCTAAAGAAAATGTTTGATAGCTTTATTAGAAGTAACAAGCAAAAAAATGAAACTAAAATGAGACATCACATCTACCCCTCTTTATTTTAATAATCCACTCATTGGTCTTTCTCTTTTCTGTCTCATCTTATTTCCTTCACTTTATTAATCCAGTATTTGGTCTTTATCTTTTGTCTTATCTTATTTCCTTCCATTATCATCAAGCATACCTTGTAAATCTTCTCCCTCTTCACATTCTTTCTAGTGATCTTGTGTACCTTGTGGTATACCTTAAAAATTATAGTGCAAGCCCTTTACATCTAGTCCACTGGTGTGCTATCTTCTTAATGTGTCTTTGATTGAGCCGTGCTCTTTTGTTTTTGGGAAATTAGACTTCATGTCATGTCATTTTGTTCTTTAAAAAGAGTAAAATACAAAGTCAAATACATGACTTTGTATTATGGATGTTGGCCTCAAGATGCAAGCAAGTTACTCTTTGATGTAACTTTTAAGGCTCCAAATCACAAGACTACTATAACTCCTCTGCATCTAGAACTACCAATCTCGCTTCTGTCTTCACCAGCTCTGCTTTATCTTTGTCAACCTATCCTAGACGTCTTTGATGATTTTGATGTGCTCCTCTCATGGACTAGGGTGACTTGTCCTTCCATCCTGGCTTGCTTTTCTATGGCCTTATCAGCTCCTTTTGCATCTGTATAGTTTCCTGGTTCTTCTTGTCCATCTTCTTCTTCATTTCCTCCATCTCCTTGTTCATTTCTTTATTGGCTTGTTGTGAAGCTCCTTGATCTACCTCTACATTTTGTCCAATCAGCCTACTTCCACCCTTCTCCTGCGTAGCTCCTACGGGCTCATCATATTCTACACGGTAGCATCCTTCTCTTTGATAGATGTAATTTTGTCATTTCTTTCAGCCCATCCTTCATGCATCGTTGAAGATAATGTAGAGATCCTTGCACCCATTCTATCTCAATAGTGTCCAAAAAACTTGCATGTGCTTGCAATGTTTGTGCAAACATGGGTGCGAAGAGTCCTAGCTATGGAGGTTGTGTTTTGAGCTGAAGGTTGGTGGTGCAGGTAGCCTCATGTTGTGTTGCTACTCTAGCCTCTAGGACAATACTGGCTTGCCTAGGTCGGCCAAGTCCTCCTTCCAATTGTTCGGCTACTTGATATTTCCGTTGCGCCATTGGCCCCCTCCTTGGAAGTCTTTCCCTTTTTACTACCGGCCTTTTTCTATCCAAACTTAAATACTCTCTTTTTTCCCTCTCCCAAGGTGGCCTAGTCCTAAGGCTTTCCAAAAGGCTTTGAACTTTTCTGCTTCCCTGGTGCATTTTCCTTTCCTTTAAACAAAGCATCCAGATATGGCCCAATATTTGTCTTTATTGGGTCTGGTGAGCTTTCCAATCTGTTCCTTTAGGTTGTGATACATAACTTCTACCGAGGCCACTCTCATGTGCCAACCTGTAGTGACCTTCATTATCCCGAAGGTTTTTCTGGACATGGAATACATTTTGTGGATGAGATTTATGATCTCCACCACAAAGCGCATTTGCTTTTGCCTATCTTCATATGCTGTGCCCATTATTTTGTACTCCTTAGCTCTTCCCTCCAGCTGGTCGAACTACTTAATCAAGCTATCATCCTCGGCCAGCTTGATCTCCACTTCTCCCTCAGCCCGCCGCGCTGACAAGTTGAACACCTCGATCACATATAAAGGACCAAATTCCTTCTTCTCTCCTAACGGTAGAATGATGATGTTTGATTTTTGGAGATTCTTCAGCTCTGAAATTATGCTCAAGCTCCTCCCAGGGCAGCTCCGCGAACTACTTCTTCAGACCCATCCTCTCCAGCCATTTTACATGCTTATCTATTCCTTGTATTTGATGTATGAAAGATACTTGAATTTCACCATCGCATAAGACACGAGATAGATAGGGTTGAGAGACAAAACAAAAAGGTGACAACAGATCTTAGCAAAGAGAGTATTGGAAGTGCAGTGCAACAGAGAGTTTTTGCACAATAGAGACATGCAAATTAGGTGTTCAATAGAGAAAGTGCTGCAATTTCTAGCCATTGTCATGGTACATGTCTCCCCTTGGTACGGCCATAACTACTTAATATCTCCATGATTCTTCCTAATTCTTTTAAAAGTATGTCTATGAGTGATTACTGTACAAGCCCCGAGGTCATTAATGGCTGGGTTGAGGTGAGGCGAAAGTGACGTTGATGCCTCTCCCTTTCCATCCATGCATCCTTTTTCAAGATGGCAACATCGATTTTCCAGCCAGCTCCACATTGTTGTCAAATGGCTCCTCGTTCTCTATCCACACTGAGATCATTTTTACATAGATAGTTCCTGTTTTTAGATTTTGTTCTTTTCCATTTTTGTTCTCTCCAGAATCTTGTCCCACTTTTAATTCGTGATCCTGATTGGAGTCGGATTCTGCTTCTTGGACATTCTCTAGAACTAGACACGCTTTTCCTACTTGGGTTCCTTCCTATTATGGCATCCATCCATGATAAGGCTTCATCCTATATCCATTCATCACCAGTTTCTTTATCCTTTCACCATCCAAGCTTGCTAGTTTGAAGGTTTTCGTTCCCATTTTCCTGATAATTTTGAATGGGCATATTTATCTCATCTTTATCTTTCTTGAGTGAGGTCCCATTCTTAATGAGAATAGCAGGACTACATCTCCTTCTTCAAAGATCTTAAACTTGGTGTTTCTATCCACTTGAGATTTCTCCTCTTCTGTATAATCTCATCCATCCACGCACTATGCAGTCTCCTTTCATTCAGTTGGAGTTGCTCAATTGTGTGCGCTTTCGACTCGTTCGGAGAGAGTCTTTGTGTGAGGCTTTGTGTGAAGAACTCCATGGGAACTATTGCTTCTAGTCCATACATCATGCTGAATGGAATAAGTTCCAATGCATTCTTGTAAGCTATTCTAAATGCCCATAATACTGAATGTAGCTTCGTGTCCTAGTTGGTCATGTTTTCATTTATGGTCTTGACTAGAATTCCTTTCAGGATTTAGTTGGTGGATTCTGCTTGACCATTTTCCTACAACTATTAAACTGTTGATTTCTTATGTATGATCATATGTTGCTCTATCAGCTTCTTAATCACTTCATTCGGGAAGTGGATCCCTTGATCACTGACTATCTCTATTGGGCATCCAAATCTTGTCATGATCGTTTCATCTAGAAACTTTGCTACTCACAATGCCTTACAGTCTTTCAAAGCCTTAGCTTCTACCCATTTTGTGTAGCAATCTATAGCCATCAATATGTATATATTCCCTATTCTCTGAGCCATTGGCTTGTATGGGCCTACAAAGTTCATACCCCAATTTTGGAATGGCTCAAGTGGCAGTATCAAGGTGTGAGGCATTCTGTCTGCATCACTTGGCTAGCCTAGCTTGTGGCACATGTCGTACTCCTTTGCAAACTTGTCTGCATATTTCAATGTCGTTAGCCATTGCAATCCTACCTGGAACACTTTTCGTCCCATGACCTCTCCACAAAAGTTCCCTCCACTTATCCCTTGATGTGCTTCGCCAACACAACTAGTTGTTCATGCTTTGGGACACATCTTCTGAGGATCTAGTCAATGCCTATCTTATAAAGATGACCTACCACCACCATAAACTACTTGCTTGGGAGAGTAAGATTTTTCCTCTCATCTGTGGACATATAATTTGGAAAGGACAAGTCAAAGAGGAACTGCATTATCTCGTCATACCATTCGGGTCTCTCTCCATCTATGATAAAGAGTTGAGCATCTGGGAAGTCATCTTCCACCCCACCTAGATTTTCTCCTAACTCTAGTTTAGACAGGAAATCTTAGTGAACTCAAACTCTTATAATAGTAGCATGCATTTGGCTACCTTTCCTACCAAGTCTAGTTTATTTACTAGGTACAAGAGTGCTTTGTTGTCCACATGAAATTCAAACACATTACCTAATAGATAATGCCAGAATTTATTGACCTAATAGATCATCCCAATTATTCCTTTTCTATGTTGGAGTAGTTCCTTTCTGGCTTTGACAGCCTTTTTCTTGCATAGTGGACCAATCGAAACTAGCCCTCTTGTGACTCCTACATCAAAGCACTTCCAATGGAAAAATTAGAAGCATCCACAAATACATGGAACACTAGATCAACATTTGGCTATTGAAGAATTTGTGCCGATATCCATTTCAAATTTAGGAATGCCTCCTAAAAGGATCCTAACTAGACATGTTTTGCATCTTTCACGGTGACACTGTACAGGGGTATTGCCACGTTTTGAAAGATCCCTGCCCCCTCTGCACAATGGATTCGGGGCACTGCTTGCATGTGTGTAGGGTCCTCTCACTCGGGGCCTCGCCCACAAATATCCAAATAAGAGACTAATCCCTTGGTTCCTCAAAAACTGAACCCGAAAAAACTTCCCCCTACCGGAAAGCACGGGCGAATCCTCCAGGATATTTGTACTCTAACGTAGTCAAGGTCATTACTGACCAAACTGATCCAACCAAACTTGCGAGTCTCACTTGGTCAGATCAAGGAAGAAACTTGCATTTGGATCATAGAAACCAACGTTTTTTTCCCCATCGAGAGGCACAGCCGTTGATTCTTTTTCCATAGAACAATTACTATTCGGGATTTACTTCATCTATCGTACTATAAACAGAATTGAGTCTCATTTTACAGATCCATCAGTCCAGCCTACCCCATCTAGTCCCATGGGTTAGCCAATCGCCCAACTGGTGTAGTGATGGGATCAAATTAGGAATTTGGTTAGGTTTTATCTTGGGTACCAAGGAAAAGAGTTCCCAGGCCCCCTAGTTAGATATTCATGCAAATTTAACGCCAGTCACACCACTTACACACCCAATATGAAATTGCCTTTTTCACAAATTCGGCTATCTATAAAACAATCATTTGATGAAACCATAGTGTCACTGATCATAATCCTCAAAATCTCCGGTTGAATCCTTATTTCCAATCACTCCTTCATCGGTGTATCTATGGCATCATTGGCAGCCAGAACGCTCACCTGTCCACTCAGGGGCCTTTTCGATAGTTCCTAGCTCATAGTAACCGGCAGAATAATCACTTATAAAAATCAAGATGGAATCTCCATTGAAATACACATCCGCATCCATTCTTCCAAATACACATCCGCATCCATTCTTCCACATACACATCTGCATCCATTCTTCCACATACACATCTGCATCCAATCTTCCGCGTCCAATCTTTCGCATACACATCCGCATCCATTCTTCCGCATACACATCCGCATCCATTCTTTCGCATACACATCCACATCCATTCTTCCACATATACATCCGCATCCATTCTTCCACATACACATCTTCCACATACACATCCACATCCACATCCATTCTTTCGCATACACATCCACATACACATCGGCATCTATTCTTCCATATACACATCCACATTCATTCTTTCGCATACACATCCACATCCATTCTTCCACATATACATCCGCATCCATTCTTCCACATACACATCTTCCACATACACATCCACATCCATTCTTTCGCATACACATCCACATACACATCGGCATCTATTCTTCCATATACACATCCACATTCATTCTTCCACATACACATCCACATACACATCGGCATCTATTCTTCCATATACACATCCACATTCATTCTTCCACATACACATCCACATACACATCGGCATCTATTCTTCCATATACACATCCACATTCATTCTTCCACATACACATCCACATTCATTCTCATTACATCACATCCTATTTTCATCTTATCACATCCTATCACATCCCATTTACATCTTATCAAATCCATTCACATTCTATCACATCCGATACACCTCTTATCACATCCATTCACATTCTATCACATCCTATACACATCTTATCACATCGATTCTCATTCTATCACATCCCGTTTACATCTTATCACATCCTATCACATCCCATACACATCTTATCGCATCCTTTTTTCACCTTATCTCATCCATTCACATGCTATTCCCATTTAATAGCTTTCTCTAGGTTGATCCCGATAATGGGACTTTTTCTAAATTTCTGCCAATTGCTTGGCCTAATTAAAGGTTCTTTTTCTCGAAAACTATTCCATATTCATTCTGAATTTCTCAAATGAATTATATTCAATATTCCTCTTTTGAATAAAAGAATTCATGTGATTTACAGAAATCAATTCTACACTTATTTCCACTTTTGATAAATAGTCATCAAATGAATTATGCTATAAATTCCTCTTCTTCTCATTTAATTTCTTGGATCTCAAATACCATGGGAGTTCCTCTTTTTTGCATTTGATTAATTGCATTCCAATGTCATGGGCATTCCTCTTTTATCATCAAATATTTCTCATAAAGTAATTTCATCTAAAATAAAATATCCATTAATTCAATATGCTAGGAAATTCTCTTTTCCCATCTAAATGATGGAATTCCAAATGTCATAAGAATTCCTCTTTTGACATTCAAATATTTCTCATAGATAAAATAAATTTATCTAAATTTCATCTTTGAATTTAATTAAAATACTTATTAATTCCAATATGCTAGGAATTTCTCTTTTTCCATCTAAATGATGGAATTCCAAATGTCATAGGAATTCCTCTTTTAACATTTAAATATATTACTAGAAATTTCTCTTTTTCCTACAACTATTTGGAATAAACATAAAAATCAATTTTTCCATGATTATAATGAGAAGCATTCAGTTAATCTAGGATGATCAATCCCAGAATATGGTAGGAAGTCCTCTTTTCATATTATGAATGAAAATGATTTATGTGTTAATTTTTCAAAAAATTTTGCCATAGCTTCGTTGCTATTTTTACTGATGAATTTCAATAATTTTGAAAGCATAAAGTTTAGTAATATCATATGATAGAATAACCATTAATTGGATCACTATCCAATTATGGACTTACTTTCCTAATTTTTCCATAAATTAAATAGCATAAAAGCATTAAAAAGTCACTTCTTTGGACTCTAATTTGTCAAACATAGAAATTACTTTTAGATTAGAGAATTGCTTCATGAGAAGCATCATTTGAATATAGAATAGGTCATGGGAATGACCATTCTTTGGGGGAGAGAGAGACATGCTTTAAAAAAATATTTAATTTAAGCATAAATGAAAATTTATGTGTTTTATCATAAAATTCATTAAAGAACTTCAATTGCATTTAAAAAGCCATTCAATTAAATGCTTCTTAAGCTTGAGAGGGGTTGAGAAGAGAGAAACATTTGGAGATTAAAAAGAAAGACCATAAACCACTCTTTACCTCCTAGATTGCTTGATTCTTTAATCAAACTAGAGGCCCCCAACCAATCAATTGGTTTGGTATGTTAATGAATACTCCAAGGAAGATTGAAGAGAGAGAGAAGCTCCAATCTCTTCAATTTGTAGAGGATTTTTAGAGGATAATAGAAAATATCATTATTTCAGTATAATACTAGCATGGTATAGTTCTCATATTTATTTTACAAAAGGTTAAGGATCTATTTATAGGTGAGGGAGGCCTCTAACCAAGTCCAGCTAGTTTCTAGAATTTTCCACGTTCTATTTGGCTGAATTTGGACAAGATTTGGACCTAGTTTGGCTCCCTTTTGATTTGGTTTGATCCAGGAGAGAGGAGAGATAAAAATATCACAATATTTTTGGGTTTAAATCTCCACTACACATGTGAAATAGGCGCCTCCTTGAAGATCCCCCTTCTCCTTACCAAGGTGTCAAAATTGAATCATTATACCCAAAATATCTCATTTTTTTAGTAGTATTCATAGTTTTTTTACTAATAAATCTTGTCCTTAGTCAACTCTTAATCTTATGTGAGTATTTACTCATTTTTGGGGGTTTTTCTTTTAATTCTTCAATTTATCTCCTCCCTACATTTGGATTAATCTTATTGGTCCTCCATAAGAACCTTAATTGGATCATAATCCAAAAATTTCTGAAAATCTAGACCCTTAGGCTAAGGCCCTTTTTACCTATTTTCAATTAATTCCAATTGCACATTGAAAAGTTCTTTTTGAATTTCTGTTTCAGGGGAAACCATTTTAGAAACACTAGGAGGATTTTTATATCCAAAAATATCTCAATTTTGGATTACCTCTCTCTAGACATTTTCTCTCTCTAGGTCAAAACAGGGTAAAACAGAATCTTTCTTTTATTTCAGAGAGGGGAATAATTATAAGATCAGAAGGGGAGGTTCTTACACCTTTACACCTCAAAAGTTGGAGGGAGGAATCTTATATTCTACCCCTTTTAAAAAACGTGAGATGTCCTCATCTCACAGGGGGACAACTCTTTCCCTTAAGATCCAATTGATTCTAGGGTTCCTTATATTCTGGTCAACCCCATAGAATCCTGGGATAAAGATCCCTTATATAGAACTCATCATCAGATAACTATTCATTCAGATCATATCATTCATATCTTTAACACAATAATGGTCCATTATACCGAGAAATTTCTTTTTGAACATGGGAATTTCAGTCAAGCAAGTTCTAAATTTGTCAACCATTATCTTGATCCACCAGGTCGTGTTAACAGCAGCAATCTGTCACAGCACAATCCACTAATCTCGTAGTGATTTGCTGAAGTCATTATCGTCATTCAGTTAACATCATCACAGGGACTCGTCCCATTCATCCTCATTGTGGCTTTGTTCAACTAATTGCTTTTCAACCAAAATTCAGGAATCATCTTTTTTTTTTCAATCAGAATCCAAATTAACTCATCAAATTCTCAACCAAAATTTTAAAATTCATCATCTGGATAGCATTTTTGCTTATACTTGCAAGGTCTTAGATGTACTCGTATATACTGCCAGTAAAGAGCTGCAGTTATACCCTCAGTATGTAATTGCAAGGTCTTAGATGTACTCGTATATACTGCCAGTAAAGAGCTGCAGTTATACCCTCAGTATATACGCCTTAGTATATACGGGTAGTCACGGTCCTTGGAATTATAAGGTAAATACACCATCATGTCTAGGCCTCAAGCAAGTCAGGGATTCCATACATTTGCGGTACTTCCATCTGAAGATCCAATTACCAATTTATGAAGTTCAGTCTGAATATCAATTTGTATGAATTTCATCAAACAATTCCAACCTTTTACTGATAGTTCATAAATTTTTGACATTTTTGGCTTCTTAGTTGATTCACTTTAGTCAATTCACTCTGATACCAGCTGAATAATCCCTAGCCCCTCCGCGCAACAGATTCGGGGGTGCTAGCAGCAGAAGTAGCACTCCTTGCGTGGTGCAAGGTCCTCTCACTCCGGGCCTCGCCCCCACAGATATCCGGATAAGAGACTAATCCCTTGGTTCTTCAAAAACCGAACCCAGAAAAACTTCCCCCTACCGAAAAGCACGGGCGAATCCTCTAGGATATTCGTACTCTAACATAGTCAAGGTCATTACTGACCAAACTGATCCAACCAAACTTGTGAGTCACTTGGTCAGATCAAGGAAGAAACTTGCATTTGGATCATAGAAACCAGCGCTTTTTTTCCCATCGAGAGGCACAGCCGTTGATTTTTTTCCATAGAACAATTACTATCCGGGTTTACTTCATCTATCGTACTATAACAGAATTGAGTCTCATTTTACGGATCCATCAGTCCAGCCTATCATGGGTTAGCAATCCGCCCACACCACTGTAGTGATGGGATCCAATTAGGAATTTGGTTAGGTTTTATCCCCTGTACTAGGGAAAAGAGTTCCCAGGCTCCCTAGATTTATTTTCATGCAAATTTAACGCCAGTCACACCACTTACACACCCAATATGAAATTGCCTTTATCACAGATTCAGCTATCTTTAAAATAATCATTTAATGAAACCATAGTGTCACTGATCATAATCCTCAAAATCTCCGGTTGAATGCTTATTTCCAATCATTCCTTCATCGGTGTATCTATGGCATCATTGGCAACCAGAACGCTCACCACCTATCCACTCAGGGGCCTTTTCGATAGTTCCTAGCTCATAGTAACCGGCAATATAATCACTTATAAAAATCAAGATGGAATCTCCATTGAAGATCAGCAAGATCATCCAACAGATCCATATAAAAGAGCCATGGACTCATCCATTGGGAACCAGCAAGGTCAATCAACCAGATCCATGCCCGGTTTCTGCCCGGTTTCAGAAAACAACTCTTATTCCTTAACCAGCAAGGTCAATCAACCAGATCCATGCCCGGTTTCTGCCCGGTTTCAGAAAACAACTCTTACTCCTTATTCCAATATCTTTCTCGACGTACGTGTGGGTATCTTCGACGACCCAAAACCCGAGCACCGTATGGTCAACACCCACTAGGATCCTTCGTAGGTGACCTAGCGCTTCACTCATAGGCCGCTTCCTTGGTCCCTCATCCACCGTACCGGAAGCTCACCATTTAAATCGAACCAAGGCTGGTCAAGACCTCGGCCGACCTTGCTGCGTGAGGCGTCCTCCGTTGACTCTCTGTCAGCTGTTGCAACTTTATTAGTTAGGTCACCACCATGACCTCATTCACAAGACGGTCAAAATGCTTCCCCAGCATTTTTGACATAAAACAATCATTTAAAAACAGGTCATAAATACAGTTCCTATAATGAACTCTCGTCTTTCACAATGTTCCACATCCATCCACATTACTAAATCTATATCCAATTCATATGTATACCCATTCTCATCCAACCACATTATTTTCCATCTCATCACATCTTTCCTCATTTATTCTCATCACATCTCATCCACTCGCATATTCACATCTCATCCACTCGCATCAACCCATATTCACATCCCATCACACCTCATTCATTTCACATCTATCTCAATTTACATCACATCTCATCTCATTCATATTCACATCTCATCCACTCGCATCAACCCATATTCACATCCCATCACACCTCATTCATTTCACATCTATCTCAATTTACATCACATCTCATCTCATTCATTTCACATCTCATCTCATTCATTATTATCCCGATTCACATCACATCACGTCTCATCTATTCATATCCCATATCATATATTAACATCTGATTCGCATGACATCACATCTCATTCATTTCACATCTATCTCAATTTACATCACATCTCATCTCATTCATTTCACATCTCATCTCATTCATTCTTATCCCGATTCACATCACATCACATCTCATCTATTCATATCCCATATCATATATTAACATCCGATTCGCATGACATCACATCTCATTCATTCACATCCCAATTCACATCACATCACATTCATTCACTCACATCCCAATTCACGTCACATCTCATTCATTCACTCACATCGATATCACATCCTCTCATATACACATCCACATCCATTCTTCCACATACACATCCACATCCATTCTTCCACATACACATCCCCATCCATTCTTCCACATACACATCCATTCTTCCACATACACATCCCCATCCATTCTTTCGCATACACATCCGCATCCATTCTTCCACATACACATCCACATACACATCCACATTCATTCTTCCACATACACATCCGCATTCATTCTTCCACATACACATCCGCATCCATTCTTCCTAATACACATCCACATCCATTCTTTCGTATACACATCCACATTCATTCTTCCTTATACACATCCACATCCATTCTTCCACATACACATCCACATCCATTCTTTCACATACACATCCACATCCATTCTTCCACATACACATCCGCATTCATTCTTCCTCTCCACATACACATCCACATTCATTCTTCCTCTCCACATACACATCCACATTCATTCTTCCACATACACATCCACATCCATTTTCCACATACACATCCACATCCATTCTTTCACATATGCATCCACATCTATTCTTTCGCATACACATCCACATCCATTCTTCCACATACACATCCACATCCATTCTTCCACATACACATCCCCATCCATTTTTTCGCATACACATCCACATCCATTCTTCCACATACACATTCGCATTCATTCTTCCACATACACATACACATCCACATCCATTCTTCCACATACACATCCACATCCATTCTCCCACATACACATCCACATTCATTCTTTCGCATACACATCCACATTCATTCTCATTACATGACATCTTATCACATCCCATACACATCTTATCACATCCATTCACATTCTATCGAGAGAGGAATCTTACACGTTCCAGGAACCCCATGAATCTTCTATGCCATTTAATCAGTCCCAAGAATCTAGCGAGTTATTAGCATTTTTGGGCATCTATAGTTTTATAATAATATCCACCTTAGCCAGATCTATTGCCAAAAGAGATCTTCTCGTGATATCAAAGTTGCACTTAGATGGATTGATGCTCAAATTGGTTGTTCTCCACTTCTCGAGACACATCATTTGGTTCTTTATGTGGTCTTGTTTCTTTCCAAACACATTGAAAGAATCCACAAAGACCCTCATGAAGGTGGTTAAATATTCATAGAATATTTCTTGAACCGTCCTATGGAACTTGTATTCTTTAGCCCAAACGTCATCACATTGGAGGAAAAAGCCCCCATTCTATTACAAAGGCTGTTTTCTCCTTATCCTCTGACACCTAGTTGTACCCACCACACTTAACCCATCTAGAAATGAGTATGTCACACTACCGAATCTAGTAGAGAATCTATGAATGGTAGTGAGAATTGATCCGATATGGTGGAGGCATTTAGTTTGTCTCACGTCCTGCTACTACCGAATCCAGTAGAGAATCTATGAATGGTAGTGAGAATTGATCCGATATGGTGGAGCCATTTAGTTTGTCGTCATCTATCCCGACTCTGAGCTTCTCGTTCTTCTTCAGGACAATGACTATGGGTGATAGCCATTCTGCTCTAACAACTAGATAGATGAACCCTACTCTTAATAGCTTATCTATCTCCTCTTTGACTTGCTTGGCTACTTTTCGTGATAGGAATTGCATCCTCCTTTAGGTTGATCTTGTGTTGGTAAAAGCTAGGATCAATTCAATTCCTTTCATGTCAGAGTAGTTCCATGCAAGCACATTCTTGTATGATTCCAACAGCTCCAAGAGTCTTCCTCTGAATTCTTGATTCAATTTTACCCCGGTTAAAATTCGATGCTACCTTTAATTTTAAGGGTTGAAACTTATACATTTTAGTTATAAATCCAAGCATGTGTAGGATTTCTAGTGATTTTCAAGTCTAAATCTAAGTTAAGCCTAAGCATTGCCATTAATTTTAAGGGTTGAAAAAAAAACACTTTTTGAGCAATGATCACTACGTCTAATCCCATAGTTATTGTTCACACCCTCTCCTGGTGAAATTTGCACCCTTCAATGGGAATCATTGCCCTCCAAAGCATTATAAAACTAAAATCTTCTTGTTAATCTAAAGGCATGTGACCTTTGCATTTCCTTTCTATTTGCAAATTCTTACCTTAGCATGACTAAAAGCTTTGGGCACGCTCATAGGCAAAGGTTTGTTCTCATTGAATGATGTATGAGAGTGCTTTTAGGAGTTGCTTTACGCCTTTACTTGAAGAAATTCGTGTGCAAGTCTTGCTTAAATCTCTACCTAGCACTATTATTGAATTATCTTTGAGATCTTCCAAACACTAAGAAAGAATTTACCTTAGTGGTTGTGATGAAGCTACTATATAGGCATCCTCATTTTGAGCTTGCAAGAACATTACCTTAAAAGAAAAGAATCAAAATCTCCAAGTGCATGAATTGATATTTTCATGTACTTAAGTATTTATGTTTCTTAGAGAACGATTCTGGTTTTGCTTTGATTTCACTAAAACAAATTGAGTAGAAGCACTAATAAAACATGTTGCACAAATTCTTGTGGTTTATATTTCATTACAATATGTAAAACCGATTCTTCATTTTATTGTTTTCATTTGCAAACAAGTGGAACCGACATGTTGAAAAAGTGATCATTATGGGGCAGAACTATCTAGACACATACATGTGCACACACGATTGTGCTTTTTAATCATCCCCTCTCCTTTCTCTACCTTGGAGCCCACTTACTTGTTTCAAATTCTCAATGACATCCCCACACTTTAAAGTTCTTAAGAAACAAACATTCACATCAACACTTCTTTTTCCCATTTATATGCTTTTTCAATGCTACTTGTCATTTTCATAAATAAAGCATGGTATATATGGATGCTTTACATCTCCCTTTGCAAGTTGAAAATCCAAGTGGCTTCCTATTGAGAAAACCCAAATTCTAAACTCAAAATTGAGGTGATATGATTATTTGATCTTGCATCTCGCTCGATCTGAATTCCCCAGCATAATATTTTATTGATTTGACAACATATTATATCACCTAGCCATGGCACTCTATCCACACATAAACATTAAAACTTTTAGTCTCCTCTTACATGACATTAAAGTTAATCTAGTGAGTTAATTTAGTGATTAATGTCCTTTTACACAACATTAAAACATAGCAAAAGAACAAGTGAAAATACAATTGAAAAATACAACATCAATTGTATGTGAAAATTACAATTAAAACACATCAAAAGCACAAGTGAAAAAACAATTCTAAAATACAACATCAATTGTATGTGAAAATACAATTAAAAGATAAAAAACACAACTCAAGCTATACCAAAGCTTATTATCCATTTGTATCTAGTATTATAACTTATACACTACCAATACACAAAATAAAAATATTATAAGGCTTAAATCTTCTTGTTTGTCTAAAGGTGCGTTACATTTGCATTTCCTTTCCAATTTACAAATCTTGCCTAGCACGACTGAAATCATTGGGTATGTTCACTAGCAAAGGTTTGTTTTCATCGAATTAAAGATTTTTTTGGTGGTTACTCTACTTCTTTGATTGAAGAAATTGGTGTATGAGTCGTCTTTGAATCTCTACCTAGCGCTATTACTAAATAATTTTTGTTATCTTTCAAATGCTTGCTAGGGGCCTAGTTTGTGGCATTTAGGTGACCCATATATAAGTTTGGATTTTTTACATCTTCATGTGAGTTAAGAAATTGTTCTTCAGTTTTCTGCTTAATACTTTTTACATTTTGATTTGGTTAGCTGGGACCCATGCTTTAGCACTTTAGATTCATTATAGCGTGTAAAGCAATCTATCTTGAAGACATGCTCTTCATAAAAAAGAACGATAAGGTAAGTGATAAATTTCAAATTAGCAAACTCCACCCTTGAGTGGTTGTGACTAAGCTACTAAATAGAGATCCTCATTTATTTTTTGAACTAGCACATAGATTATCTTTATAAAAAAAAGAATCAAATTCTCCGAGTTCATAAATTGAGACTTCCATGTACTCAAATATTTATGTTTCTCAGAGAATTATTCTGGTGTTGCTTAAAATATTACCTTGAAAGAAAGAATCCAATTCTCCAAGTGTGTGAATTGAGACTTTCATGTACTTAACTAATTGTAGTTCTTAGAAAATGGTTTTTTTGTTGCTTTGATTTCACTAAAACAAATTGACTAGAAGCACTAATAAAACTTGTTACACAACGTCTCATGGTCTATACTTCATTTCATAATGTAAAACCACTTTTTCATTTGCAACAAGTTGAACCGACTTGATGAAAAGTGATAATTATGATCCTATCTAGTCACATACTTGTACATGATTACGATCTTTCATTATCTAACTTTAAATTTATCCCCTTTCTCCACCTTAGGGCCCACTTACGTATTTCAAATTCACATCTACATACCTTAAGATATTTAAGAAGTGAACATTCACATCAATATTTGTTTCTCCAAATGTTACTTGTCATTTTTCATATCCTTTCAAATGTTACTTGTCATTTTTTGAAATAAAGCACCATACATGTGGATGCTTTCTAACTCCCTTGCAAGTTGGCATCTTTAAATCATTTTAGATCTCTTTTTAAATTTCTCTTTCTAATGTCCCTTCATGATGTATTAGTTAGCAAGGTGTCATTGTTTTTAATTTATTTTGATTGTAATGTCTCAATTATGTTTCATTTCACTTGAAAATAAACTAAACACACACAAATCCTTTTAACGATTAAAATTATTTATAAGTAATTAAATTGAAAACTAATTGGACAAAGAATGTTAAGCATGCATTATAGGTAGTCAAATTTATTTATATTAATCATGAAAACCTACCTCATTCAATCGAATAAATAAATAAATAAATACAGTGGCTTGTGGAGGGTTTGTGATGCCACACAAGGGGAATTAGAGTAACCAAAATCGAGTGAGACAAAAAACCAAGTGGCTTCCTATGGAAAACCTAAAGTTTTTTATGTCTTGCTCAATCCAAAATTTTAAACCCAAAATGGAAGTGATATAACTATTTGGTTTTGTGTCTTGCTCAACTAAAATTCCCTTTTCATTGATAAGGATATAATGAAAAATAATGTGTTAAAACTATTTTATTAAAATTTATTTTGTGAGAAAAAATATATCACCCAGCCATGGCACTTTATCAACACATATATACTAAAATTATTTATCTTTTATTTGTAAGATTTGAAATAAAAATAAGTATATAACCTAGTCATGGAACTTTGTCCACACATAAATATTTATATTAATGATATTTTATTTATAATACTTTAAATCAAAAATTTAGCCCTACTGGCATTACTTTTTACACTCTTAGGAAGAGGGTGGATGGGCCATATAATATCTTTTATTTGTAATATTCTAAATCAAAAAATTTATTGGTATTAAATTTTGTAAAGGGTGGATGGGCATAATTGTAGGTTTATTTTCCTTTGATAATTTTGAAACTTTTCTCCACATATCAACAGTGCTCTTATGAGACCTTCCTTCACTTGTGCTTGTAGACCTTCCTTCACTTCTACTTGTTGACCTCACTTCTCCCCTTTAATAAGTAATACTTGTACATCTACATGAAAATAGAGATTTCTAGCTATTTATTATAAAATAAATATCTACGGGTGTATGCATGCTTGGTTGGTACGCTTTTTGTGCTAAAAAAACACTCTCGAGTGCTAATGATTGTTGGAAAATAGAACTTTTGTGGGGGGGGGGGGGGGGGGGGGGGGGGGGGGGGGGGGAATGCATTAGTCATGTATAGTGAGTGATTCGATAACTTGCATCTTTGAAATATCTAGTTAATGTGACAGTTTCAAAAACATCATGAAACACCACTTCACTCGTAACTTCCTGCACAACACCATGTCTCTTGCTAGCTTCTCTCAGGTCGATCATCCTGCTTTCTCTCTCAGCTTGCAAACCCGCTTTCTCTGTTGCTAACTTTCAAACCCACCACGACGTCTCTATCGAGGTCACTGGTTTCTGTCTCATGCTCTTAGTTTTTAGTATTGTGCTCTGTCTCATTGCAAACCTAAATTTTTCTCTCAGCCTGGGAAGGTCGTGCTCTGTCTCTGAGCATTCTTGTTGCTAAGTTTTGTGCACACAGTCTCCCCTCCATAGACCATTGTGACTCTATGAGCCCTCTTTGTCGTTGTCTTCTGCAATCACAGATATGTCTCGCTCACAAAACAAGGGAGCTCTTAGAAGTAGTAACACAAACTGACAATACTCTGCTTTCAAACACTGTGCTCTTATAACATACTAACAACACTGCTCTCATAAACAGACGGACAAACATTGTGCTACCATAATTGCTTGAGGGACTGATCGTCCCCCCAAGGAATATCAAAGCAGTCTCAAAAAGTATCTAGAATTGGTGGCTTTATTGCTTGGGGGACTCACCATGGCCCCAAGCAGTCAAAAAGCACATATAATTGGTAGCTTTAATGCTTTGGGGAGTCATCATGGCCCCAAGGAGGAACCATAAATCTTAAAGCAGTCAAAAAGCACCTCCTCTTGGTTGTTTTTCTTTTTGGAGGAGCCATCATCATGACCCCCAGCAGTCAAAGCAGAACAAAACAATCAAAAATCACGTTCACTTGGTGGTTTAATTGCTTGGGGGAGTCTAAGTAGTTATCATGGCCCCAAGCAGTCACAAAGTAGTTTGACAAAGCGAGATACATCGTCATGGCTATACAAAAATAGAACATGCAGATCAAGAGATTTGGAAGAAAAGTTATTTCTCATTAAAATACCACATTATAAGATACAACGTCATGGTTGTGGCCCCTCTCTCTCTCTCAGTGTCAAAGTGTTTAAAAATAGAACATGCAGAAGAGATTTGCAATAAAATATATTTTTCATTAAAGTACAAAATTTTCAAAATTCCATCTCTCTCTGTCAAAGTGTTCAAAAACAAAATATGATGAAGAGTTTTCGATTCAAATAAAATTTTCATTAAAATATGAGATAAAAATATACATGGTTGGTTGTTGCCCCTTAGAATTCCCAGGGGTACAATGAATCTCTAAAGCAATAATGTGTCTAGTGGAAGTACTCAATACTAGTCCTATGAATGCTACAAAGTAGTCAATGTACTAGACCTGAGGTTCCTCAAGAAGATGTTCAGGATGTGTCATGTAGCTTTTCCTGCCTATTCTCTTGCGAGACATCTTTCTTATTGGGGGACACCCGTCACTCCCTGAGTCCAAAATGAAAACACAATATCTTGTACACCCTGCGTAATGCTGCTACTTTGTTGTCTTCGACATAGGAGGATAGTGACAACATTCCTGATCTTCCATCAACAAATGAGATTTTACGAAGTAAAAGTTCCTCCTATAGACACCCAAAAGCTTGGAAGCTTTTGTAACATTGAATTCTTGGTGGTTAGGCACATCAAAATTCATTACCATCATCATGGTAGGCCTTTTGAAGAAAACTTTATCACAGGTTCACGCGGCTGACATGGGTTAAGGTGTTGCAGATGTTGGATAAAAATTTTCCCTACAACTCAACTTCTTCTTTGGCATTGTACAAAATGCTCGACATTGGGATGAAACATGATTTGTTCGAAGATATCCTTTTTGGTTTGTTGAGTCCATTCCATTTGTTTGTTTTTGAAAGAATGACACAACCTCATTCTCTATCTTTCATCTCTTTACCATGTCGACTACGACATTAGTCTAATGTGCCATAGCTGACCTCATCTTTGCTTTTGGTCGGTACTGTTGAAAGAACGGTAGAGGGAGAGGAGACACACACACAGGAGCAAACCCTAATGTATATTACAAACCCTAACCATAGAGGGAAGCCATCTCCCTTCTCACACAATGCATAAAGCCATAATCTATAATACACACAATACACTATGAGTTGTGTCCACACTCATCTAACCCTAGCTAATGTCCACACACTATGACCAGCTGGACACGCGGTCATTTATGTCTCACACATGTTCCTACCTAACATGCCAGCACATAGCATAGCTGGCTCACACTGACATCGAGCTTGAATCTCAACAGCCCCTCTCAAGCTCATGATGTACTACACCGATGAAGATGTAGATGAGCTTGGGATATCAAGGCTCTCAACACTCCCCCTCAAGCTCATCCCATGTACTCCCAACATAGTACGGAAGTACTCAAACTTTTCTTTGCTAAGTGGCTTTGTAAAGATATCTGCCACCTGCTCATCAGTCTTCACATACTGTAGATCAACGGTACCATCCATCACCTTCTCTCTGACAAAGTGATAATGGACCTCTATGTGTTTGGTCCTCGCATGAAACACTGGATTCTTTGCCAACTGTATACTGCTCATGTTGTCACAATGAATGACAACTTTGCCATCAATAGGCTCACCCAAATCTGCCAAGAGATTCTTTAACCATACAGCTTCACAAGTAGCAATGGCTGCACCCCTGTATTCAGCCTCTATACTAGATAAAGCAACTGTAGGTTGCTTCTTGCTACTCCAACTCACCACGGCACTTCCAAGTGTAAAAGCATATCCACTAGTAGACCTCCTGTCATATGAGCTACCTGCCCAATCAGCATCTGTGTAGCCATGTATGTCCAAGCTTTTACCACTCTCATAAAGTAGACCATAATGTGCAGTGGTCTTCACATATCTCATAATGCGTCTCACTGCATCCAAATGTGGTTTTCTGGGGCTCTGCATAAACTGGCTTACTAGCCCCACAGCATAACTCAAATCCGGGCGTGTGATAGTCATGTAAATGAGACTACCAACCATCTTTCTGTACATCGATTTCCTCGCCATAATCAGCCCGCAACTTCACATTTTGCTCCAAAGGTGTACTTATATAGGCTTACACCCTGTCATGCCATACTTTGCCAATGCATATTGGCGCTGTACTAACCATGTACCTGCATGATCTTTGACCACTTCAATTCCAAGGAAGTATCTCAACTCACCAAGATCTTTCATGTCAAATTGCCCACTCAGATCTTTCATGTCAAATTGCCCACTCAGATCTTTCTTGACATGCATCACATCTGCACCATGATCACCTGTGATAATCAAGTCATCCACATAGATGACTGACGAGTAAAACAATCCCGTGATCTGTCTTCTTCACATAGAGTGAAGAATCTGCTGTAGAAATCTGAAAACCAAGTGAGATAAGATATCTGCTCATCTTATCACTCCAAGCACGAGGTGTTTGCTTCAAACCATATAATGCCTTTTTTAATCTGCATACATGAGTGGGATATCGTGGGTGTACATACCCTTCTGGCTGTGCCATGTACACTTCCTCTTGTAGATCTCCATTTAGAAATGCATTCTTGACATCCATCTGATGTATTTCCCAACCATTAGCTACAGCCATAGCAATGACTGCTCTCACTGTGCCCATCTTAGCCACTAGACTAAAGGTTTCATCATAGTCCAAACCTTGGGTCTGTGCATAACCCTTTGCTACCAATCTTGCTTTATGTCTCTCAATAGAACCATCAGATTTGCACTTCACTTTGTAAACCCATTTACATCCACCAATAACATTTTTATCCTTTGGTAATGCAACCAAGTCCCATGTGTCATTATGAACTAATGCGTCCATCTCAACATCCATTGCTTTCTCCCATACATGCTCTCCAATAGCTTCTGTATAGCATGTAGGTTCCACATGCTTCACCATAGATGTCATATATGCATAGTGCATAGCAAAATCTTGATATATCAATATGTCAACTGGATATCTGACCCTTTGGGATCTCCGCAATGCATGCGGGTCACTCTGTACACTTGTAACTCTAGCATGTGGTGGCACATATCTGTCCTGCCTAGCACCAGGTGTGCGTAAAACAGGTATGCCAAGCTCCTCATCCAAACTCTCTGAACTCGATGACTCATAACCTGTAATTCCAATGCCTTCAACCTTCTTCTTGCCTTTATCCATAGCACTACTCCCCCAGTGCTCACACTCTCATGCCTCAAACGTCCTGACCATATGGACGTACAGTACTACTCTCAGCCTCTGCTGCTTGCTGATGCTGCTGCTAACTGCTGGCCCAGACATAGAAGTAGAACTAGAACTTGCTTGTGACAAGTTCACAGGCACATCAGCCTCAAGTGACTCAATGACTCCCTCATCTTTTGCTTTGTACCAAATAGCAAGCTCATCAAACACCACATCTCGTGAGATGACCACTTGTCTAGTTTGTGGATTATAACATTTGTATATTTTACGATCCTGTACATATCCAACTAATACACATTTTTTTGCCTTAGGATCCAACTTCCTTCTTCTTTCATCAGGCACATGTACATAAGCTATGCATCCAAAAACTTTGAGGTGTCCAATATCTGGCCTATAACCTGTAAGCCGCATCTCTAGCGTGCTTCCATGAATGGCTGCTGTAGGTGTTTTGTTCAGTATATACATTGCAGTAGCACATGCTTCTGCCCAATAGTAATCTGGCATGCTCTTTTCATTGAGCATTGCCCTTGCCACTTCACATATGACTCTATTCTTTCTCTCAGCCACACCATTCTGCTGAGGTGTATACCTGCAAGTCAATTGTCAATTGTCTTCACCACCTCCATCTGTCCTCAAACATTTAATCCAACAGCCATATTGCTTTTCTGCAAAAGCTTTGAAATCCATGAACTTTTCCAACACTTCACTTTTCTCTCTGAGAAAGTATATCCATGTCATCCTGCTGAAATCATCTATGAATGTCACATAATATAAACTGCCTTTGAGAGATAGGTTTTGTGCAAGACCCCATACATCACTATATGTACTATCTCCTCAAGTGGCCTGCTACTCATATTTCCTTCTCTAGGAAACCTCAACCTTGCCTGCTTTCCAAACTGACAGGCTTCACAAACATGCATATGTCCATCATAGGGTTGTTGCAAGATCAGGGTGTCCAGTTTTATCCAGTTTATGCTGGATTGGGACAATGCTTGGAGAGCAAATTTTGGGGGGGCAAGGTACTTAAAATGAGATCAAGCAAATAACAGAAAATACACTTGCCCTTAAACTAACCTAATATAACTTAAATTAATATAAATTAGTCTAATTAATCAAAATTAATCAAAAATATGATGAAATGATAAACAAATGATCTTTCCATACTTAGAGTGATCCAATTTATTTTTCCATAGATGCACCATTACAAGTACACTAGTCCCTATAGGTTTTAGATTATTCACATCAAAAATATAATTTTACTAATTAGATTATTAATATTTGCAGGCCTTCTGATAGTCTGGAAGAATTTTGAAAAAGAGATTATTAAAAATCCAACCATTGGATTTGCAATTTTTACTAACCACCACATTCTACTAATGTCTGAGTATCTACCCACTCTTTTGATCTACAAGATTGAGGATTTTAAGTGATAGCTATTGTGGGTACAAAAAGTGGCGTATATTATAACACTTTAAAGACCTTGAAATATTTAAAGAAAATAGATAAATATCTTAAAATTTTCTCAAAAAATCAAGTTAAGCTCCATATTATGTGAAGATCTAAGGTACAAAGTGGGAATCTCATATGAGTTTATATGTAAAAGATATTAGCATTTTATGGAATCAGTTCAAATTTGGGACAGGGTGTATACATTGACTTTATACCTAAGAAAATGAGGACTTTTGACTATCTAATGCTTAATCAAATTATGCAACTATATTTCCAATTTTGAATATGATGTTCCAACAAAAGAATTTGAAACGAAATTCCTTCATTTACTAGGAGAGATTAGCCACTAAAGGTAAACAAATGCCTATTTTTTTACTGTTTACAGTGTGCCTGAGTGGACAAAACTGGGCACCCTGATCTTGCAACCACCCCATACTTGAATCTAGGCAATCCACTGACAATGCCTCTTGTTTGCATGTTCTTTAATCTCTGTATATTGACATGTCCAATCCTCTTATGCCACATATCAATGTCCTATACCACATTTTTGCTTTTAGAAAACATGGCTGATTTTAACTCAGGAATTCCAGCATCCAGCTTAAACAACCTGCCTTCTTTCTTGCCTTTAGCAATGACTCTACATCCATGTTTGAAGTCCTCAATGAAGCAACCATGCTCGTTGAAACGAACCTGTAATCCCTGTTCCACCATTTGACCAACTGAGGCCAAGCTCTTTGTGATAGAAGGCACATACAATACATCAGACATAGATTTTGTTTGACCATTGTGCATAACCAATGGTATACTTCCAACATGTGTAATGGCATGCTGAGTATCATCTCCTGTTTCCACATAGCCTTTCACATCCATAGGCTTCATATGCTCAAACCATTCACCATGACAAGTCATATGGTTTGATGCTCCTGAGTCCATATACCAAGTATCATCATTCTCAGCATTTGTCATCATCGATCCCACAACATGTTTCATGGCAAACAAATGATGTGCAGTGCCATCATTACTGCTTGATGCATAATTTCCACCACCATGTTGTGCATAATTTTCACCATAATGACCACCACGTTGTGCTCTACCCCCTCTCAAATCATTCTGTTTGTGGAAACAATATCTCGCCATATGACCATATTTGCCACAGTAATGGCATTCCACATCTTGCATAGAATTTTGTTGGCCTTGCCAACGTCCTCTACCTCGAGGATTACCTCTGCCTCTTTGAGGGGTATATCCACGACCACCTCGAGCACCATATGAAGGCTGAAAATTCTGTTGTGGTGACCTGTCCTGCCATCCATGACCATTACCACCACGTCCACGTGATGCGAATCTCCCCCTGCCTCTAAAGCCTCTCTGAGAATAGAAAGCCTGATTTCTGCCATTATCATCATGGCTAGTAGAGGCATCCAGAAATGAATCACTGAGTTTGATTTCCTCAACAAGCAAGAGGGAAACCAACTCATCAAAGTCTGGTAAACCTGTACTCCTCATCACTAAGATAGATGTGTCAAAAGATTTATATTCCTTGCCAAGACCACGCAAGGTAATATCCACCAAATTATCATCAGGCATGGGGGCATTTATTGTTACCAATTATGCATCTGCAAACTTCTTTATTTCTTGCACATAGTCATGGATGCTCCTTTTATTCCTTTTCACATTATGTATCTGCTGTCGCAAACTGAGACTTGCGAGCACTCGTGTCTGTATCAAACATCTTTACCAAAGTATCCCATGCATCTTTGGGATTCTCAGCATCCTGTATATGTGTATGAGCATAGCATCAGAAATACATAAAGACAGATAATGCAACACTTTGAATGCTCTTTCTAACCATTGCTTATGCTCAGCACCTGTAATGAGATTCCAAAAACCTTTTCCTTTCAAGAAACTTTTTATCCTGTACTTCCATGCCTGGAAGTTCTTCCTATCTAGCTTTTCACCAACAATCTGAACTGGATTATCCGACATGTTTGCTCAATGCAAAAAAACACCTTGCGCACAATTCCAAATCTGTAAACGAGCCTTCCTCAGCTCAACCACACTCCAATGAGGCTTCCAGATACTCCAAAGTAGCCAACAATCTTCAAATTTGATGTAGAAAATCAATCTGTATGCATCCAAAATGAACTGGCTCACGCAGTCCGAGATAACCTGTTTTGATGCGCCTTCCAAGGCTCCAAATCACAATGTAGTGGTGTAATCAAGTATGGGTAACTTGAATTAACACCTAAACAACCTCAATGTAGAGTATCAACACCATCTGACATGTGTACATATGAAAACCCCTTTCTGTGTTTTGGGAAAAACCAAAAAAACCAGTAGTAATTTGGCTCTAATTTCTTCAATCCTTGTCCAAATTGAGCAACTAGGCATTCATTAGCTTAGAAATAGTGTCCATCAACTCCATGTAAGAGGAATTTGTCCAATTGTATAAGACCAAAGATTAATTGCTCTGTTTCTCTGCAACCACCCAGTGGTGGACAGCCTGTTTAATCAGCTCATTCCCAGCTCAATTAAGCATAATTGATCAAACCAACCATGTAGCCCTCTTCTCCAATGTGTATAGCAACCAATTGCTAAAGCAATTGTGGGAGTAAACAACCAACCAAGTAATAATCGACCTCCTCGCTTTAAAATGATCACAAAACTGCCCTGTTTCCCTGTGCAGAATGCGCCGCCTGCTGTAGAGGCCTTTGGGAGTGTTTGAGTTGCTAATTGATGAGTCATACAAGTGCCCAACACACTTAGGTATGTGTGCAACCAGTCAATGGTTTGATTTTAGCCAAAAACACGCTCTAAATGTATCAATTTTTGACTTGCTTTTCTCTGTTTTGTGAGAGCTCAAAAACCAGAGTTTTTCACACATTCAAATGCTTCCAAATTGCTCCAAAATTAGTTTAAGGCTTGCATAGGAGTTGCCAATACATCCCTCCTTGTCAGATACATGTTTGTTTTGCCAGATTTGCATGTATTTCCACCATACATCAATGCTTCCAAGCTTTAATGGAAAGCTTTCAAAAACCAAAAATTTGCTTTGCTTTTTGAGTTGCTCTAAATTGCTTTGCTTTTGCTTGAATCACCTGCAATCCACTCAAGGATGTTTAGAAGACCTTACCCGGTAGGCTAAGCTCTCAGATCATCTGATAGTAATCGGTGTGCTCCAAGCTTCACAGCTTCAATGGCAAGCTTCATAGCTTCTCTTCATAGCTTCTTCTCCCTCTTCTCTCACGCACTCTAGACAGCACAAAGCTTTGATACCATGTTGAAAGAACGGTAGAGGGAGAGGAGACACACACACAGGAGCAAACCCTAATGTATATTGCAAACCCTAACCATAGAGGGAAGCCATCTCCCTTCTCACACAATGCATAAAGCCATAATCCATAATACACACAATACACTGAGTTGTGTCCACACTCATCTAACCCTAGCTAATGTCCACACACTATGACCAGCTGGACACGCGGTCATTTATGTCTCACACATGTTCCTACCTAACATGCCAGCACATAGCATAGCTGGCTCACACTGACATCGAGCTTGAATCTCAACAGGTACTTCCTTTTCTTTGCAACCTTGTACTCTCTGATAGTGTTTAACTATTGTTCTTGACGGGTGAATTGCATTGTTACCCTTGCATTGACATTCTCAGGTGCCGAGGACAAATCCATTACATGGACCTACAAAAAAAAACATAAAACATCACTACATGCCCCCTTCATAATCTTAGTCTAAAAGATCAATGTAGAAAAGTAAAGCAAATGTATTTCTTGAAGAAGCACAAACCATTTTGCATGTGCAGCTATGTTTTGTCTTAACACAAGTACTTATGGTGCTGCTTATTACAGAGACCACCTTAGCTAACTAAAATCTAGCGGGAAAGAGAGAGAGAGAGAGAGAGAGAGAGAGAGAGAGAGAGAGAGAGAATGTTGGGACGAGGTGCACAATGCACACACAAATCCCGAGAGAAAGAGAACTACGAGCAACAGAGAGTTAGAGCTTGCACGCGTAGGAGAGAGAGGGAGACACGGAGCTTGCAAGTGAGGGAGAGATATAGCCGTGCCCGAGAGAGAGATATAGCTACCATGATGAGAGGGAGAGAAAGACGGACAAGGTAGTTACAAGATCAAGGACATGGGACGTGGTGGAAGTTATGCCGCCTTGAAGATGGTCAACGTGAAACGTGGGAGTTGCACGAGTCCTTTATTTTTATCCAACTGACCTTGGAAATTTACATTTAAAAGGTGCTTCTACAAGCTATCAAAAATCATAGTCCAAGAACACTCCTTTTTGTTCTAGCCAATCGTGCTTCCACCCCTACATGAAAATAGAGTTTTAAAATTATTTATTATAAAATTAATCTTTAAAAATTAAGAAAAATAGACCCTCCCTTATTTTCTTCTAGAATTTTAGACCATCTTTAATTTATATTAATTAAAATTTTCTTATTTTAAATTTTGGGGAGGCCTTTCTTCCTAAGCCCCCTCTCCTTTGTTCCCTTCGGAACACCACATGTTAACACCCGCCTCCCCCCCACCAAAAAGCGCAAGTGCACACACACACACACACACAAATATGTGTGTGTGTGGCGAATTGACTAAAGTGAATCAACTAAGAAGCCAAAAATGTCAAAATTTTATGAACTATCAATAAAAGGTTGGAATTGTGTGATGAAATTCATACAAATTGATATTCAGACTAAACTTCATAAATTGGTAATTGGGTCTTCAGATGGAAGTACCGCAAATGTATGGAATCCCTGACTTGCTTGAGGCCTAGACATGATGGTATTTACCTTATAATTCCAAGGACGGTGACTACCCGTATATACTGAGGGTATAACTACAGCTCTACTAGCAGTACATACGAGTACATGTAAGACCTTGAAATTATAAGCAAAAATGCTATCCAGATAATGAATTCAAATGTGGTTGATATGATTTTTAAAATTTTGGTTGAGAATTTGATGAGTTGATTTGAATTCTGATTGAAAAAAAAAGATGATTCTTGAATTTTGGTTGAAAAGCGATTAGTTGAACAAAGTCACAATGAGGATGAATGGGACGAGTCCGTGTGATGATGTTCGTAATGACGATAATGACTTCAACAAATCACTACGAGATTAGTGGATTGTGCTGACAGATTGCTCCTATTAACACTTGACCTGGTGGATCAAGATAATGGATAACAAATTGAGAACTTGCTTGATTGAAATTCCCGTGGGCAGAAAGAAATTTTTCGGTCTAATGGACCATTATTGTGTTAAAGATATGAATGATATGATCTGAATGAATAGTTATCTGATGATGAGTTCTATATAAGGGATCTTTATCCCAGGATTTTATGGGGTTGACCAGAATATAAGGAACCCCAGAATCAGTTGGATCTTAAGGGAAAGAGTTGTCCCCTAGCTGTGAGATGAGGACATCTCGCGTTTTTTAAGTGGGGTAGGATGTAAGATTCCTCCCTCCAGCTTTTGAGGTGTACAAGTGTAAGAACCTCCCCTTCTGATCTTATAATTATTCCCCTCTCTGAAATAAAAGAAAGATTTTGTTTTACCCTGTTTTGACCTGGAGAGAGAAAATGTCTAGAGAGAGGTAATCCAAAATTGAGATATTTTGGATATAAAAATCCTCCTAGTGTTTCTAAAATGGTTTCCCCTGAAACAAAAATTCAAAAAGAACTTTCCAATGTGCAATTGAAATTAATTGAAAATAGGTAAAAAGAACCTTAGCTAAGGGTCCACATTTTCAGAAATTTTTGGATTATGGTCCAATTAAGGTTCTTATGGACCAATAAAATTAATCCAAATGTAGGGAGGAGATAAATTGAAGAATTAAAAGAAAAACCTCCCAAAAATGAGTAAATACTCACATAAGATTAAGAGTTGACTAAGGACACGGTTTATTAGTAAAAAAAACTATGAATATTACTTAAAAAATGAGATATTTTAGGTATAATGATTCAATTTTGACACCTTGGTAAGGAGAAGGGGGATCTTCAAGGAGGTGCCTATTTCACATGTGTAGTGGAGTTTTAATAAACCCAAAAATATTGTGATATTTTTATCTCTCCTCTCTCCTGGATCAAACCAAAAGGGAGCCAAACTAGGTCCAAATCTTGTCCAAAACTGAACGCCAAACTGAACGTGGAAGATTCTAGAAACTAGTTGGACTTGGTAAGAGGCCTCCCTCACCTATAAATATATCCTTAACCTTTTGTAAAATAAATATGAGAACTATAACATGCCAGTATTATACTGAAATAATGATATTTTCTATTATCCTCTAAAAATCCTCTACAAGTTGAAGAGATTGGAGCTTCTCTCTCTCTTCAATCTTCCTTGGAGTCCTCTACTTTCATTAAAGAATCAAGCAATCTAGGAGGTAAAGAATGGTTTATGGTCTTTCTTTTTAATCTCCAAATGTTTCTCTCTTCTCAACCCCTCTCAAGCTTAAGAAGCATTTAATTGAATGGCTTTCTAAATGCAATTGAAGTTCTTTACATAAATTTTCATTTATGCTTAAATTAAATATTTTTTTAAAGAATGTCTCTCTCCCCCCCAAAGAATGGTCATTCCTACGACCTATTCTATATTCAAATGATGCTTCTCATGAAGCAATTCTCTAATCTAAAAGTAATTTCTATGTTTGACAAATTAGAGGCCAAAGAAGTGGCTTTTTAATGCTTTTATGCTATTTAATTTATGGAAAATTTAGGAAAGTAAGTTCATAATTGGATAGTGATCCAATTAATGGTTATTCTATCATATGATATTACTAAACTTTATGCTTTCAAAATTATTGAAATTTATCAGTAATAGCAACGAAGCTATGGCAAAATTTTTTGAAAAATTAACACATAAATCATTTTCATTCATAATATGAAAAGAGGACTTCCTACCATATTCGAGGATTAATCATCCTAGATTAATTGAATGATTCTCATTATAATCATTGAAATTTTAATTTTTATGTTTATGCACAAATAGTTGTTAGCAAAAAGAGAAATTTCTAGTAGTATATTTAAATGTTAAATGAGGAATTCCTATGACATTTGGAATTCCATCATTTAGATGGGAAAAGAGAAATTCCTAGAATATTGGAATTAATGAGTATTTTAATTAAATTCAAAGATAAATTTTAGATAAATTTATTTTATCTATGAGAAATATTTAAATGTTAAAAGAGAAATTCTTATGACATTTGGAATTCCATCATTTAGATGGGAAAAGAGAATTTCCTAGCATATTAAATTAATGGATATTTTATTTTAGATGAAATTACTGTATGATAAATATTTGATGATAAAAGAGGAATACCCATGAAATTGGAATGCAATTAATTAAATGCAAAAAAGAGGAATTCCCATGGTATTTGAGATCCAAGAAATTAAATGAGAAGAAGAGGAATTCATAGCATAATTCATTTTAAGTGGAAATAAGGGTAGAATTGATTTCTGTAAATCCCATGAATTCTTTTATTCAAAAGAGGAATATTGAATATAATTCATTTGAGAAATTGAGAATGAATATAGAAATAGTCGTCGAGAAAAAGAACCTTTAATTAGGCCAAGCAATTGGTAAAAATTTAGAAAAAGTCCCATTATCGGGATCAACCTAGAAAAAGCTATTAAATGGGAATATCATGTGAATGGATGAGATAAGGTGAAAAAAAGATGCGATAAGATGTGTATGGGATGTGATAGGATGTGATAAGATGTAAACGGGATGCGATAGAATGAGAATTGATGTGATAAGATGTGTATGGGATGTGATAGAATGTGAATGGATGTGATAAGAGGTGTATGGGATGTGATAGAATGTAAATGGATGTGATAAGATGTGATGTAATGAGAATGAATGTGGATGTGTATGTGGAAGAATGAATGTGGATGTGTATGTGGAAGAATAGATGCAGATGTGTATGTGGAAGAATGTATGTTGATGTGGAAGAATGTATGTGGATGTGTATGCGAAAGAATGGATGTGGACGTGTATGTGGAAGAATGGATGTGGATGTGTATGTGGAATAATGGATGCGGATGTGTATGCGGAGGAATGGATGCGGATGTGTATGCGGAGGAATGGATGCGGATGTGCATGCGGAAGAAGAATGGATGTGGAGAAATGATGTGATATCGTGAATGAATGAGATGTGATGTGATGTGAATCGGGATGTGAATGAATGAGATATGATGTCATGCAAATCGGATGTAAATGTATGATATGGGATGTGAATGGATGAGATGTGATTTGATGTGAATCGGTGTAAGAATGAATGAGATGAGATGTGAAATGAATGAGATGAGATAGATGTGAAATGAATGAGGTGTGATGGGATGTGAATATGGGTTGATGCGAGTGGATGAGATGTGATGAGAATAAATGAGGAAAGATGTGATAAGATGGAAAATGATGTGATTGGATGAGAATGGGTATACATATGAATTGGATATGGATTAAGTAATGTGGACGGATGTGGAACAATGTGAAAGACAAGAGTTCATTATAGGAACTGTATTTATGACCTGTTTTTAAATGACTGTTTTATGTCAACAAAAATGCTGGGGAAGCATTTTGACCGTCTTGTGAATGAGGTCGTGGTGGTGACCTAACTGATAAAGTTGCAACAGCTGACGGAGAGTCAACAGAGGACGTCTCACGTAGCAAGGTCGGCCAAGGTCTTGACCAGCCTCGGTTCGATTTAAATGGTGAGCTTCCGATACGGTGGATGAGGGACCAAGGAAGCGGCCTATGAGTGAAGCGCTAGGTCACCTGCGAAGGATCCTAGTGGGTGCTGACCATACGATGCTCGGGCTTTGGGTCATCGAAGATACCCACACGTACGTTGGGAAGATATTGGAACAAGAAGTAAGAGTTGTTTTCTGAAACCGGGCATAGATCTGGTTGATTGACCTTGCTGGTCCTCAACAAATGAGTCCATGGCTCTTTTATATGGATCTATTGGATGATCTTGCTGATATTCAATCGAGATTCCATCTTGATTTTTATAAGTGATTATATTGCCAGTTACTATGAGCTAGGAACTATCCAAAAGGCCCCTGAGTGGACAGGTGGTGAGCGTTCTGGTTGATGCCATAGATACACCGATGAAGAAATGATTGGAAATAAGGATTCAATCGTGGAGATTTTGAGGATTATGATTAGTGACACTATGGTTTCATTAAATGATTGTTTTAAAGATAGCTGAATCTGTGAAAAAGGCAATTTCATATTGGTGGGTGTGTAAGTGGTGTGAGTGGCATTAAATTTGCATGAATATCCGACTAGGGGGCTTGGGAACTCTTTTCCTTGTTAGTACCCAGGACAAAACCTAACCAAATTCCTAATTGGATCCCATCACTACAGCGGTTGGGTGGTTGGCTTGGGTGGTTGGCTAACCCATGGGACTAGATGGGGTTAGACTAGACTGATGGATCTGTAAAATGAGACTCAATTCTGTTAACGATAGATGAAGTAAATCCCGAATAGTAATTGTTCTATGGAAAACAAATCAACGGCTGTGCCTCTCGATAGGGAAAAAAGCATTGGTTTCTATGATCCAAATGCAAGTTTCTTGATCTGACCAAGTTTCTCGCAAGTTTGGTCAGATCAGTTTGGTCAATAAATGACCCTGACTACGTTAGAGTATAAAAATCTTGGAGGATTTGCCCGTGCTTTCTGGTAGGGGGAAGTTTTTCCGGGTTCAGTTTTTTAGGAACCAAGGGATTAGTCTCTTATTCGGATATCCGTGGGCGAGGGATTCAGTTTTTTAGGAAGCAAGGGATTAGTCTCTTATTCGGATATCCGTGGGCGAGGGATTCAGTTTTTTAGGAAGCAAGGGATTAGTCTCTTATTCGGATATCCGTGGGCGAGGCCCCAAGTGAGAGGACCCTGCACCGCACAAGGAGTGCTACTTCAGCTGCTAGCAACCCCGAATCCATTATGCAGAGGGGGCAGGGATCTTTCAGAACGTGGAAATACCCCTGTACAGTGTGACCGTGAAAGATGCAGAACATGTCTAGTTAGGATCCTTGAAATGGATATATCGGCACAAATTCTTCAATAGCCAAATGTTGATCTAGTGTTCCATGTATTTGTGGATGCTTCTAATTTTTCCATTGGAAGTGCTTTGATGTAGGAGTCACAAAGAGGGCTAGTTTCGATTGGTCCAGTATGCAAGAAAAAGGCTGTCAAAGCCAAAAAAGAACTACTCCAACATAGAAAAGGAATAATTGGGGATGATCTATTAGATCAAGAAATTCTGGCATTATCTATTAGGTAATGTGTTTGAATTTCATGTGGACAACAAAGCACTCTTGTACCTAGTAAATAAACTAGACTTGGTAGGAAAGGTAGCCAAATGTATGCTACTATTAGATCAAGAACCTCTGGCATTATCTATTAGGTAATGTGTTTGAATTTCATGTGGACAACAAAGCACTCTTCTACCTAGAAATAAACTAGACCTGGCAGGAAAGGTAGCCAAATGTATGCTACTATTACAAGAGTTTGAGTTCACTATCAAGCACACCCCATGTAACAAGCATGTAGTGGTGGTAGATTTCCTGTCTAAACTGGAGTTAGGAGGAAATCCAACTGGGGTGGAAGATGACTTCCCGGATGCTCTTGACCCAAATGGTATGACGAGATACTGCAATTCCTCTTTGACTTGTCCTTTCCAAATTATATGTCCACAGATGAGAGGAAAAATCTTACTCTCCCAAGCAAGTAGTTTATGGTGAGCTCATCTTTATAAGATAGGCATTGACTAGATCCTCAGAAGATGTGTCCCAAAGCATGAACAACTAGCTGTGTTGGCAAAGCACATCAAGGCAAGGGATAAGTGGAGGGAACTTTTGTGGAGAGGTCATGGGACAAAAAGTGTTCCAAGTAGGATTGCAATGGTGTTGCATTTTTTTTCCGTCGGGATCCTAAATGAAAACCAAAAACTCAAGGGGCTCCCAAAGTTGTATGCTAGGATCCCATATGTACAAGTCTAGAGTTCGTACTCTAGAAAATGCCAAAGGAAAGGTATGTCGGTGGAGATGGTAGCAATAATGAGGCCCATGGCAGGTATATCCATGCAAAGGCCAATTATGTGAATAAGAACCATACAAATTGAGGCCTATGGAACAAGGTGGAGCAAAGGTCTCCAAATATAATGTGGAATGGAAGGGAAACAAGGGTGGAGTATATACGAGCCGCCGCCATGCATGATCAAAGCGACGAAGCGTCGCCGGCTCGAACCGATGCGCTTGAAGAGAGGGAGATGCGGCCATTTTGAGTTGCCGGCCTTTGTGCTACGAGCAAGAGGACTGAGACAAGACTCGCCACCCTTACTAATCGCTGTCAGCCTTTGTGCTGCGAGCAAAAGAAAAAAGAAAAGCAAGCCAACGGAATCGCCGTTGTTGCCAGCCCTTGCAAAAGGAAGTGTCACTGGCCTTGGTGCTGTGAGCAAAAGAACCTATCGTGCAGAGGCTCTTGCCGGCCTATGTGCTGCGAGCAAGGAAAAGGAAGCGAAACCAGCTTTACTAACCGCCGCTGCCAGCAGTCGCGCTGAGACTGTGAAGAAGAAGGCACTCCTTCGAAGACACACGCAAAAAGAGGAAGACATATGCTCGTTCCGGTATCCAGAAGAAGCGGAAGAACAAAAGTGAAAGAGAAGCGATCCACCCTAGTTGCATCGCAGGACAATGATCTGCGATGCAGGGAAATTACCTTCACATTACATATTATATATTTTTTTTAAAAGCTTTTCTCTAAAAAAAAGCATCGTTAAAAAAAGAGGCTTTTCTCGTGTTCACTTGACCAAGAAAATAAAAGAAGAAGAAAAAAGCATAATAACATTCATCTCATTTCCTTACATGTGAAGAGAGAAGCGGAAGAGGAGAAGATATTTGTAACAAAGAAGCAGGTGCAATTCCCGATGGCAAGCAATAGCATAGCTTCGCACTCACCCACTTACATAGTCACGTGTTAGCAAGCCTCGTAAGTTGTTTGTATTCAAAAATTGAAAGCATTGTAAAATTCAATCCTTGAGGGCCGTGAGGGCATTGTTTCTCGTGAAGGGCATTATCGGGCAAGCGCGCAAAAGCTTCGTCAACATCAAGCAAAAAGTGACTAGATAAGATTTCTTCTCTCTTTTTATCATCATAAAGAGCTACATAATTTGTTTTGTAAAGCAAGCACCGTGCACGTGAAATTCAATAAACAAAGCTTATTTCACGTTACATTTTGCTTCACTTGGTTTTCTTGGTGTCATCCCGCTCTTTTGTCATTTAGTACAAAGCTTGTTTGACATTTGTATGTGTATACATCATCACCAGTATTTGCAACGCCACATTTGTCAGAAAGATTCGTAACACACATTCTTATCTACTAGTGCCTTCTCTTTTGGGGTGTTTAGAGAGTGTAACATTATCCTTGTTGGATATCTGGGGGGGTTGTCGGGTTTTGTCCTCTTTGCCTTGCTCATCCAGATATTTCCTAGACAGTGGCATGCCCGGTGGGGGACCTTGACTTGGTCTTGGTTCCGCGACACGAACCTACTTGGAAAGGGGACTTATGCAAAGTGCCAAAGATTGGCAAGATAGCTTGAGAGAGAATGACCGAGCTAAGAGATACCATAAAAGGGAGAAAGCCAAGCAACACCTACTTCACTCTAGCCCCACTAGCATTTTTCCATTACAAAGTTTACCTCCTTCGCCATCATCGGGGGGGGAGTTCACTTGGAATCGTAATTTCTATACCAATTCCAATTATGGCTCAACCACCACTTCCTCCTCCATTCGCCATTCAATCACCTTTGGTTTTGCCACCAAATTTGGCCCGTCTTGATGCACCCCTCATCCCATTCCCCACATTCTATGGGACACCGTTGGAGGATCCCACCGCTCATCTAAACAATTTCAAAATTGCTTGTTTGACCTCACACGTCGTCGAGGAAAGGCATGTGATGAATTACTTTAGCACTACACTCAAAGGTGAGGCCTCAAATTGGTTTGCCAAGCAACAACCAAACTCCATCCCAAACTTTGCCGATTTTGAGCAAAAATTCGTGGCTCGCAAACCTCCAAACTTCTTCGCATTTTTTGAGCAATTACGCTCATTCAAGCAAAATCACCCGCATGAGACCATGGAACAAGCGGCCACCACGAGGTTTAGGAACTTTGCTGATCATTACACTCTAGTTTTTAACATTGACCCACTCACCATCATGGTCTCGTTTCTACGAGGCATACACCCTAGCATCCAAATTTTGGTTAGAGCTCAAGCCCCAAATGACTTGAATATGGCCATCACTTTTGCCATTAATGTGGAGAGCTCTTATCTTGATGTGTTTACGAGCCACAACAGGCAACGACTCCATCTCCCTCGTATTATCCATGGCTAGCACCACATACTCCCGTTTTTCCCTCCCCGCAACAACCTTGGCCAACCTCATCGTATGTGCCTCAACTTCAACCAACTCAACCATTCCAATTCCCACATTGTACCACCTCACCTTCAAGTGACCTCACCACCTCTTTTGCCTTTAGCACCCCCACCTTCTTCTAGCGTCGTGGCTCCCCTAACCTCTTCACAAAATCATGTTCCTGCCCCTCATGCTCCATCACCGTATGTGACTTACCCTGATTCTACTTCTACCACTCCACCACCAGCACATCACAAGGGGGGATGGGTATGAAAGCACCGCGTCTAGTATTGGGGATTTGAAAAACATGATGACAAATTACATGAACCAACTTAATGAAAATGTGAAGGCTGTGACTCTTGATGTGAATTTTCTAAAGCGCCAACAAAACTTGTTGTCTAATCCCACCAACATGGTGTGTCGAGCTTGTCATGTATCCGGCCATCTTTCCAAAGATTGCCCCACTATTGTTTTGCACTTATGAGAAATGTTTGGGTAGGGGGCACACAGAGGATATGTGTTATATTAAGATGCGCCATTTGATGAATAGGAGCACCACTTTGCCACCCCCCGCCGGTCCCATTAATCATCGTATGGGTGCCGAGAAACCCTCGGGCCCTAGTTGGACACTTCTTCAGAGGGGGTCTCCTAGTTCTCCAGCAGTTGCTTCGTCTAGTACACCACCTACCACCACTGAGAACCCTTCGATTAATATGATTGAGTTAGATTCATCACCCGTGCGAGTTATCACATGAAAGGGGAAAGGGAAGGTTGTTGTTGATGAGGAGGGAGATCCCGAACCTGTTGTTGCTACCCACCCACCCACCCACCCATGTCGTTGTCCCTGTTGCCAACCCTTTACCTCGACCTCGCCACACTCGTCCACGCCCTACTCCAAGTAAGTTGTTTTCCCCCATTCTTTCTTTTGACCTTGTTTCTCCTCTTAATCGAGTAGAGCTCACCATGTCCCTTCCACAATACCTTCTCACTTCTCCTTCTAGCCGAGCCCTTTTGAGGAGGTACTGCAGAGCTTTGAGTTCTTCCCCGGGAGTCAGTCCTAATCTTCCTGTTGTTCAGAAGATTCCCTTCTTGCTGAGCGTGAGTGTCCTCGAGTGGAGTGCATGATTCCACATGCTATTGTTGATGGAGGATCAAGCGGGAGGATCAGGCGTCAATGTTTTGAGTTATTCTACCTTTTCCAAGCTCGGGTTGTCTTTCAATGGAATTCCTGCTACTAGTTTGTGTATGGGTGATCATCGACCAGTGAGAGCTGAGGGTTTCATCCAGGGTTTGCCAGTCACTATTGCTGGGCATATGGTGGAGATTGATTGTTATGTTTTGCGGCTCAGTCCAGGACCTGGCTAGTACCAGCTTCTTTTAGGGCGACCTTGGATATGGAAGACTGATTGTGTTATTGACATTCCTAGAGGGCGGTTGCTTCTTGGTAGAGGATCTTCCCGAGCGGTTCTTCCTGCTTACCCTGCTTCTATTATGAGCCCTAGGGTTACTATACTGATGTTGAGAGTGATGGGGATGATGACCGGAGTTCTACTTCTTCATGTACACCGAGTTCCTATTGCATTTACCCTGATTTTGTTGAGATTACCCTTGATGATGAGGAGGAGACTCCACCTTTGGCCAGAGAGGAGGATGTTGTGAGGTGTGCTTTTGGGAACTTCTTTAGATCCACCGTTGAGGGAGGAGATTATTGCTTTACGTCGGGAATATCAGGACATGTTTGTCTGGGATTACACCGAGTTGAGAGGTTTTCCACCCGAAGGAGTTGGGTAGTCTTCTAAGGGTTTTCAAGTCATTCCATCCTTCCACTTTTGCTTCTCTCATTCTATCTATGACCCGTCGATTAATTCACTTGTCAGATGTTACCTTTCTCGCTATAGATCCTAGCCATTTGCTCATGATCCTGTAGCGCAATGGATAAGGCACTAGTCTAACCGGAGATTCTGGGTTCACACTAGCCTGCTAGCTTTCCTTGCAGGATGCCACTGTTGCATTTTTTTTCCGTCGGGATCCTAAATGAAAACCAAAAACTCAAGGGGCTCCCAAAGTTGTATGCTAGGATCCCATATGTACAAGGCCCGAGTTTGTACTTTGGAAAATGCCAAAGGAAAGGTATGTTGGTGGAGATGGTAGCATTAATGAGGCCCATGTGGCAGGTATATCCAAGCAAAGGCCAATTATGTGTGAATGAGAACCATACAAATTGAGGCCTATGGAACAAGGTGGAGCGAAGGTCTCCAAATATAATGTGGAATGGAAGGGAAACAAGGGTGGAGTATATACGAACTGCCGCCATGCATGATCAAAGCGAAGCGTCGCCGGCTCGAACCCACGTGCTTGAAGAGAGGGAGATGCGGCCATTTTGAGTTGCTGGCCTTTGTGCTGCAAGCAAGACAACTGAGACAAGACTCGCCACCCTTACTAATCACCGTCGGCCGAGCGAAAGAAAAAAAGAAAAGTAAGCCAGCGGAATCGTCGCTGTTGCCAGCCGTTGTGCTGTGAACAAAAGGAAGCATCGCCAGCCTTGGTGCTATGAGCAAAAGAACCTATCACGCAGAGGCTATTGCCGGCCTATGTGCTGCAAGCAAGGAAAAGGAAGCCAAACCAGCTTTACTAACCGCCGCTGCCAGCAGTCGCGCTGAGACTGTGAAGGAGAAGGCACTCCTTCACACACGCAAAAAGAGGAAGCCAAACCAGCTTTACTAACCGCCGCTGCCAGCAGTCGCGCTGAGACTGTGAAGGAGAAGGCACTCCTTCACACACGCAAAAAGAGGAAGACATATGCTCGTTTCGAGATCCAGAAGCGGAAGAACGAAAGTGAAAGAGAAGAGATCCACCCCAGTTGCATCGCAGGACAACGATCTACGATGCATGGAAATTACCTTCACATTACATATTATATATATTTTTTAAAGCTTTTCTCTTAAAAAAAGCATCGTTAAAAAAAGAGGCTTTTCCCGTTTTCACTTGACCAAGAAAATAAAAGAAGAAGAAAAAAAGCATAATAACATTCGTCACATTTCCTTGCATGTGAAGAGAGAAGCGGAAGAGGAGAAGATATTTGTAACAAAGAAGCAGGTGCGATTCCCGGCGGCAAGCAATAGCATAGCTTTGCACTCACCCACTCACATAGTCACGTGTTAGCAAGCCTCGTAAGTTGTTTGTATTCAAAACTTTTGAAAGCATTGTCAAATTCAATCCTTGAGGGCCGTGAGGGCAATTTTTTCTCATGGAGGGCATCATCGACAAGTGCGCAAAAGCTTCGTCAACATCAAGCAAAAAGTGACTAGATAAGATTTCTTCTCTCTCTTTTTATCATCATAAAGAGCTACATAATTTGTTTTGTAAAGTAAGCACCGTGCACGTGAAATTCAATAAACAAAGCACATTTCACGTTACATTTTGCTTCACTTGGTTGTAGTGGTGTCATCCCGCTCTTTTGTCATTTAGTACAAAGCTTGTTTGACATTTGTATGTGTATACATCATCACCACTCCATTATTTGCAATGCCACATTTGTCAGAAAGATTCATAACACACATTCCTATCTACTAGTGCCTTCTCCTTTAAGGTGTTGAGAGAGTGTAGCATTATCCTTGTTGGATATCTGGGGGGGTTGTCGGGTTTTGTCCTCTTTGCCTTGCTCGTACAGATATTTCCCAGACAAATGGCTAATGACATTGAAATATGCAGACAAGTTTGCAAAGGAGTGCAACATGTGCCACAAGCTAGGCTAGCCAAGTGATGTAGACAGAATGCCTCACAACTTGATACTGCCACTTGAGCCATTCCAAAAATGGGGTATGGACTTTGTAGGCCCATGCAAGCCAATGGCTCAGAGAATAGGGAACATATACATATTGGTGGCTATAGATTTCTACACAAAATGGGTAGAAGCTAAGGCTTTGAAAGACTGTAAGGCATTGTGTGAGTAGCAAAGTTTCTAGACGAAACTATCATGACAAGATTTGGATGCCCAATAGAGATAGTCAATGATCAAGGGAGCCACTTCCCGAATGAAGTCATTAAGAAGCTGATAGAGCAACATATGATCATACATAAGAAATAAACAGTTTAATACTTGTAGGAAAATGGTCAAGCAAAATCCACCAACTAAATCCTGAAAGGAATTCTAGTCAAGACCATAAATGAAAACATGACCGACTAGGACACGAAGCTACATTCAGTATTATGGGCATTTAGAACAGCTTACAAGAATGCATTGGAACTTATTCCATTCAGCGCATGATGTATGGACTAGAAGCAATAGTTCCCATGGAGTTCTTCACACAAAGCATAGATGTGGCAGAAAGACTCTCTCCAAATGAGTCAAAAGTGCACAGAATTAAGCAACTCCATGAATGAAAGGACACTGCATAGTGCGTGGGTGGATGAGATTGTACAGAAGAGAAATCTCAGGTGGATAGAAACACCAAGTTCAAGATCTTTGAAGAAGGAGATGTAATCCTGCTATTCTCATTAAGAGTGGGACCTCACTCAAGAAAGATAAAGATGAGATAAATATGCCCATTCAAAATTATCAGGAAAATGGGAACGAAAAACTTCAAACTAGCAATCTTGGATGGTGAAAGGATAAAGAAACTGGTGATGAATGGATATAGGATGAAGCCTTATCATGGATGGATGCCAGAATAGGAAGAAGGAACCCAAGTAGGAAAAGCATGTCCAGTTCTAGAGAATGTCCAAGAAGTAGGATCCGACTCCAGTCAGGATCATGATTTAAAAGTGGGACAAGATTCTGGAGAGAACAAAAATGGAAAAGAACAAAATCTAAAAACACGAACTATTTATGTAAATATGATCTCAGTGTGGATAGAGAACGAGGAGCCATTTGACAACAATGTGAAGTTGGCTGGAAAATCGATATTGCCACCTTGAAAAAGGATGCAAGGATGGAAAGGGAGAGGCATCAATGTCACTTTCGCCTCACCTCAACCTGGCCATTAATGACCTCGGGGCTTGTGCAATAATCACTCATAGACATACTTTTAAAAGAATTAGGAAGAATCATGAAGATATCAAGTAGTTATGGCCGTACCAAGCAAGGGGAGACATGTGCCATGACAATGGCTAGAAATTGCAGCACTTTCTCTATTGAACACCTAATTTGCATGTCTCTATTGTGCAAAGACTCTCTGTTGCACTACACTTCCAATACTCTCTTTGCTAAGATCTGTTGTTGTCACCTTTTTCTTTTGTCTCTCAACCCTACCTATCTTGTGTCTTATGCGATGGTGGAATTCAAGTATCTCTCGTACATCAAATTCAAGGAAAATAAGCATGTAAAATGGCTGGGAAGAGGATGGGTCTGAAGAAGCAGTTCGCGGAGTTGCCCTGGGAGGAGCTCCAACATAAATTCAAAGCTCGGTCGTAGTTGAAGAAGCTCCAAAAATCAAACATCATCATTCTACCCTTAGGAGAGAGGAAGGACTTTGGTCCTTTATATGTGACCGAGGTGTTCAACTTGTCGATGGTTGGCTGAGGGCGAAGTGGATATCAAGTTGGCAGAGGATGACGGCTTGATTAAGGAGTTCGACTAAGCATAAATGGAAATTTATGTAATTCTTAACTATCATTAATAATCAACTAACTTCAATAACATTCATCAAATTATGTAACTCTTCACTACCATTCAATTAACTTCAATAGCATTCAAAAACCATTCCAATTAAGCTTCTCAAGCTTGAGAGGGGTTGAGAAGAGAGAAGCATTGAGAAATTATAGAAAAGATCAAAATTCACCATTTACCTTACAAATTGCTTGATTATTTGTTCACGGTAGAGGCCCCCAACCAATCAATTGGTTAAGTATGTTGATGGAGCCACCAATGGGGATTGAAGAAAGAGGGAAGCTCCAATTTCTTCAATTTGGAGAGAATTTTAGAGAATAGTAGAAATTAGCATTATTTCAGCATAACTCTAGTATAGTAAAATTCTTTTTTTTTTCAAAGGACTCATGTTCTATTTATAGAAGAGGGAAGCTCTAACCAAAGCTAACTGAATTCTAGAATTTTCCAAATTCAGTTTGGTTGAATTTGGACTAGATTTGGACCTAGTTTGGTTACTCTTTGATTCGGTTTGGTTCCATTTTGATTTGGTTTGGTTCAAGAGAGAGGAGAGATAAAAATATCACATTATTTTTTAGTTTAAAACTCATTCAAGCATGTGAAATATGCACCTCCTTTAATGGACTCCCCTTCCTTACATATGTGTCAAAATGGAATGATTATACCCAAAATATCTCATATTTTTAATATTGCTCATAGTTTTACCTTGTACATTTTCAACTCTTCATTTTATGTGAGTATTGAAGGGACTCCCCTTCCTTACATATGTGTCAAAATGAAATCATTATACCCAAATATCTCATACTATTAAAATTACTCATAGTTTCTTACTAATAAACTTTGTACATAGTCAACTCTTCATCTTATGTGAGCATTTACTCATTTTTTGGGTATCTTCTTTTACAAAATTGGATTTATCTCCTTCCCACACATGGATTGATGCTATTGGCCCATAGGAACCTTAATTGGACCATAATCCAAAAATTTCTGAAAATCTAGACCCTTAGGCTAAGGTCCTTTATACCCACTTCTAATTAATTCCAATTGCACATTGGAAAGTTCTTTTTGAATTTCTGTTTCAGGGGAATTCATTTTAATAAGATGAGATATTTTTCTATCCAAAAATATTAAAAATCTGAATATTCTCTCTCTAGAATATTTTCTCTCTCTATATCAAAATAGGCAGAGACAAGATCTTTTATATTTCTGAAGAGGGGATTGATTACAGGGGAAGATGCTGGACATCTTGAGAGGCTGGGGAGGAATCTTACAATTGTACCCACTAATAAGTCCATTCAAGAAAGAATATGTTTCATGACCCGCTACTACTGCATCCAACAAGGAATCAATGAAAGGCAATGAGAATGGGTTGGATATAGTGGAAGCATTCAACTTACAGTAGTCGATACAACCCTAAGCTTCCCATTATTTTTTGGAATGTCGACTACCGGTGACAACCATTTTGCCCGATTCATAGGATAGATGAACCCCACCTTTACTAATTTATCAATCTCTTCCTTCACCTCTTTAGCATAGTTTGGGTTCATCCTGTATCTTCTCTACCCGATTGGGGTTACATATTCTTTCAGGTTAATTTTATGCTGGTAGAAACTGGGATCAATCCCCTTCATGTCAGAATAGTTCCAAGCAAAGACATCCTGGAAGGAATTAAGCAATTCTAAGAGTCTCCCTCAAAATTTGTGATTCAGTTTGGCACTAATCCTGACTGTCTTGGGTTCTTGATCATCCCCTACGTTAACCTCCTAAAGCTTGTCTTCTTTTCTTGAGCTAGGCTTCCTCTTGTTTTAGAGCCACCATGGATTTTTCCTATTCTTCTTGTAGCTCTTCCACATTATCCTGAGTGTCCTCTTCCTCTTTACAACCGCATTCCTCATTGACTATCACGTCAAGATGAGCTACTATGACCTTTGGGTCATAAATTTGCACAATCCTTTTTATGTCTACTTCAAAAAGGGAAAGTAGATCTAGATTCTCCTTCAAGATCTTCTCTTCCTCATTATCTTCTACCCTTTCTAGGTAGTTCAGGCCTTCTACATGCATTGGTCAGTTTCTTGAGTTTAGCTTGTCTTTTCCTGCCACACTGAGCTGCAAACTTTCTTTTTTCTTCTTCTGATTGTGATCTTGTCAGTCTCCAAGTTACGCTTTATTCCTCCACTTCTCTGCCAAGGCCTTCCCAGGAGCATGGGATATGCACATGCTATCTAGATCATCTTGAGAACAATGAACACATCAGTGAAGCTATATCCTTCCACCTCTATCTATTCTCCCCTGATTATCCCGATAGGTCGGACCCTTCTCTGGTTATCCATGTGAATCTGGAACACAGCAAGCTACATGTTAGTGATCCCTAGCATATGGCTGTACCAACGCAAGCGTATGGCCGTACCATTCTTAAAAAAATAAAATTTCTAAAATTTTCAAATCTTTAGAGGTGCTTTTGGTCTACCTCTCCTTGACTCACTAGGGTCATTTTTATATGCATAAAATGCCTCAAATGACCAATTTTAACCTTAAGGGTGTGCTCACACATAAGGAAAAAGTGAGCTAAAACTCCTATTTTGGTTCCCCACACGCGACGTAGAAGCTTTTCTAAGCTTCGTGCACATCATGGACACCTTTAGGTCATGGTTGCATGCCCCCAATGCCTCCGTTCCATTCGGCAGCACCCGGACCTCAATTGCACACTCACATGTGGTTGTCACACCACACTTGTTTGGCTATGAGTGAGGGCAAAATGAGCTCTCATCCACTGGGCCCCCTCCATACATGTACCTTGGCATGGATAGATGCCCTACGCATACTCATGTACCCTCTTCTCTATCCACCACGGATCTATTCCCACCTCCCACCCTTGCACCACCTCCCCTTGCGGCACAACTTGACATTCCGAGTCTAGCACAAGCTCTAGGAAGGGGAGTGTCACAACACTTGCATCGTCAAACATCACATAGAAAACCTATGTGGGTGAAAATTATTAAACTTCTGTTGAAATTCCATGGCCTTGGAGAACCCATATACCACATTGAGGTCTTTAACGCAACCAAAGTCCATCTCCTGAAAAGGTCGTGCAATGGTTCCAATCCTTGGACCCTCAGCACACAAAGGCGCTTTCAAATCAGTGAGAGAGGCCTTCATTCTTGGCTTTGCACACCCCATGGTCCTGAATGGAGCCCCATCATCCAACTGTTACAATTGGAACAAAAACCCGAGGAAACATTACACACAACTACATCACACACATTAAGTACCTTTATTCGCATTACGAGAAGAGAGGGAAAAATTGAGTGACAAGCACCCTCTTAGGGTTGCACAATCCAAGGCTACATGACCACATGTTGTTCAAGGACCTCTTAACCTTTGATCAGGCCTGCAAATGGGTGATCTTTCTCGATAACAACATGCAAGAAAGTTATTCCATACAATTGGGCACCACGTCAATGCCTGCCCCAAGATCATTTATAACATTACCTTCCTCTCCTCCCGAGCCCCAAGCCTTACTGGTGGCACCACCCCAAACTACCTTCTCAAACAACGTGCCACCATGACCTCCTCTAGTGCCAATCTTTCCATTCCAACCGTTGTCTATCCTGGCAAATCCTGTTGCTCATGGAAAGATCCCAACCAGATCCATTACTAAACCTATGGAGCCCATGCGCTTTACCATCCTTGAGGCACCCCTAGCACCTCATCTCCCTTTGCCGATGCCTCGCATGGACCCTAAACCACTTGTGTATAATATAGGTGCACCTGTAGTAGGGACACCACCTCTTCTGTGTTTCCTCTACCATGGACCCCATAGAGTGGTTGAATGCCCTAAAAAGAAACTCCTTCTAGTGACACCACAATTTCATGGTGGCTGTGGAATCAACCACCATTACTTGAAAGATTTTGTGAGATCTCTATCCCCACCGCGCAATGGACTCGGATGCTAGCAGCGGAAGTAGCACATGTTGCGAGGGGCAGGGTCCCACACTCGGGGCCTCACTCATGGATATCCGGACAAGAGACTAATCCGTCGGTTTATCCAAAACCAAAACCGAAAAAACTTCCTTTACCCGGAAAGCACGGGTGATTCCACCAGGATAACTTTTACTCTAACGTAGTCAAGACCATTTTTGATCAAGCTGATCCGACTGTATCTATAAAGATACTTGGTCAGATCATCAAGGAAGAAACTTGCACTTGGATCATTGGGATCAATGCTTTTTTCCCCATCAAGAGGCACAGCCGTTGATTCCTATCCATAGAACAATTACTATCCGGGATTTACTTTATCTATCATAGTAACAGAAATTGAGTCTCGATTTACGGATCCATCAGTCCAGCCTAACCCCATCCAGTCCCATGGGTTAGCCAACTGCCCAACCACTGTAGTGATGGGATCCAATTTAGAATTTGATTTTTGTCTCGGATACCAGGGAAAAGAGTTCCCAGGCCCCCTAGCCGGATGTTCATGCAAAAATAAAACTAGTCACACCACTAACACACCCAATATGAAATTGCCTTTTTCACAGATTCAACCAGTTTTAAAACAATCCTTTAATGAACCATAGTATCACTGATCACAATCTTCCAAATCATCCGGTTGATTCTTAACTTCCCATCATTCCTTCATCAGAGTATCTATGGCATCATTGGCAACAACCAGAACGCTCACCACCTGTCCACTCATCAGGGGCCTTTTCAATAGTTCCTAGCCCATAATACTCGGCAATATAATCACTTATCAAGATGGACTCTCCGTTTTGAAGATCAGCAAGATCAACCAACAGATCCATATAAAGAGCCATGGACTCATCCATTGAAGACCAGCAAGGTCAATCAATCAGATCCATGCCCGGTTTCAGAAAACAACTCTTACTCCTTGTTCCAATATCTTCCTTGACGCACGTGTGGGTATCCTAGGCGACCCAGAGCCCGAGCACCGTATGGTCAGCACCCTCTAGGATCCTTCGCAGGTGACGTAGCACTTCACTCATAGGCCGCTTCCTTGGTCCCTCATCCACCGTACCGGAAGCTCACCATTTTAATCGAACCGAGGCTAGTCAAGACGTCGGCCGACTTTGCTACGCGAGACGTCCTCCATTGACTCTTCGTCACAGCAGTTGCAACTTTATCAGTTAGGTCTCCACGACCTTAATCACAAGACGGTCAAAATGCTTCTCCAGCATTCTTGACATAAAACAGCCATTTACAAACAGTTTACAAATATAATTTCTATATTAACTCTCATTTTTCCACATTATCCCTCATCAACCCACTTTACCTATTCCACATTCCTTTTATATGTGTACTCATCCAATCACATCATTTTCCATCTCGTCACTTCAGATTCCTTCACATCACATATCATATATTCACATTCATACATATATCCACATCCACATCCGCATTCACATCCATACATCCACATCTACATCCATGCATCCATTTTCACATCCACCTACATACTTCCACATCCACACATACACATCCACATCTATATGCATGCATCCATTTTCACATCCTCATTCATACATCCACTTCCACATACTTACATCTACATCCGTTTCTACATCCATACATCCACATCCACATCCATATCCATATCCATACATCCATACATCGACATCCACATTCATATCCATACATCCACATCCACATCCACATTCACATTCATACATACACATCCACATCCACATTCACATTCATACATACATATCCGTATCTACATCCATACATCCATATTACATCCATTCTCGCCCTAACACATTCCATATACATCTTATCATATCCTATCACATCTCATACACATCTTATCACATCTCATACACCTCTTATCACATCCTATCACTTCCCATACGCATCTTATCACATATTATCACATCTCATACACCTCTTATCACGTCTTATCACATTTCATATCTTTTTATAGAATACAAGAGAATTCTTATATTTGATATAAGATTTCTCTACATTTTTATTTATGCATAAATTCCATTTAAGGAGACGAACACTTTCGAATGAAAAATCAATCTTTTATGCATCTTCCTATGCATAATTTTATTTTAAATGACAATGACATTTTTGAATTAAAATTCAATCTTTTATGCATCTTCCTATGCATAAATTCAATTTGGATGAAAATTGACATTTTTGAATTAAAAATCCATCTTTTATGCATCTTCCTATGCATAAATTCAATTTGGATGAGAATAACATTTTTGAATTAAAATTTTATTCTTTTATGCATCTTCCTATGCATAAATTCAATTTAGATGAGAATGACACTTTGAATTAAAAATCAAACTTTTATGCATCTTCTTACGCATAAATTCAATTTGGTAGGAATTACACTTTTAGAATAAAAGAATTTCTCTTATGCATCTAAGTTATGCATAAAATCCATTTATGATAAAAATCACACTTTTAGTATAAAAAGAATATCTTTTATGCATACCTCTATGCATGAAATCCAATATGATAAAAAGAATATCTTTTATGCATACCTCTATGCATGAAATCCAATATGATAAAAGTAACACTTTTACAATCAACTTTTATGCATACCTCTATGCATGAAATTCAATTATGATAAAAGTCACACTTTTATAATGAAATAATCAACTTTTATGCATACCTCTATGCATGAAATCCAATTCTGATAGAAGTAACACTTTTATAATAAAATAATCAACTCTTATGCATACTTCTATGCATGAAATTCAATTGTGATAAAAGTAACACTTTTATAATAAAATAATCAACTTTTATGCATACCTCTATGCATGAAATCCAAATATGATAAAAGTAACACTTTTATAATAAAATAATCATCTTTTATGCATACCTCTATGCATGAAATTCAAATATGATAAAAGTAACACTTTTAGATTAAAATAATAATCTTTTATGCATACCTCTATACATGAAATCTAATTATGATAAAAGTAACACTTTTATGTTAAAATAATAATCTTTTATGCATACCTCTATGCATGAAAATCAATTATGCATACCTCTATGTATGAAAATCAATTATGCATAATATAAAAATCAATTTCTCTATGATTACAATGAATATCTTCAATTAATCTAGGATGATAATTCCTAGAATATGATAGGAAGTCCTCTTTTCATGCTTTGAATGAAATTATTTTATGCGTAATTTTTATAAAAATTTTGCCAGAGCTCCGCTGCTATGATGACTGATAAATCTCAATTTTTCTAAGGGATAAAGCTTATCATTAAGAAATAATTAGAATGATCCCTAATTGGATCAATAATCCATAATGGATTGAATCATCAATATTCATGAAATACATAAACTAAAAGCATAGAAAAAAGCCATTAATTTGGTCTCAAGCATAGATTAATCTTGGATTAAGGAAAAGCTTTATGAAAAGCTTCATTTGGATTGAGAATGGGTCATGAGTATGACCATTTCTTGAGTGAAAGAGAGAAATTACATAAAAACCATTTGAATTAAGCATAAATGGAAATTTATGTAATTCTTAACTATCATTAATAATCAACTAACTTCGATAGCATTCATCAAATTATGTAACTCTTCACTACCATTCATCAATTAACTTCAATAGCATTCAAAAACCATTCCAATTAAGCTTCTCAAGCTTGAGAGGGGTTGAGAAGAGAGAAGCATTGAGAAATTATAGAAAAGATCAAAATTCACCATTTACCTTACAAATTGCTTGATTCTTTGTTCACGGTAGAGGCCCCCAACCAATCAATTGGTTAAGTATGTTGATGGAGCCACCAATGCGGATTGAAGAAAGAGGGAAGCTCCAATTTCTTCAATTTGGAGAGAATTTTAGAGAATAGTAGAAATTAGCATTATTTCAGCATAACTCTAGTATAGTAAAATTCTTTTTTTTTTCAAAGGACTCATGTTCTATTTATAGAAGAGGGAAGCTCTAACCAAAGCTAACTGAATTCTAGAATTTTCCAAATTCAGTTTGGTTGAATTTGGACTAGATTTGGACCTAGTTTGGTTACTTTTTGATTCGGTTTGGTTCCATTTTGATTTGGTTTGGTTCAAGAGAGAGGAGAGATAAAAATATCACATTATTTTTTAGTTTAAAACTCATTCAAGCATGTGAAATATGCACCTCCTTTAATGGACTCCCCTTCCTTACATATGTGTCAAAATGGAATGATTATACCCAAAATATCTCATATTTTTAATATTGCTCATAGTTTTACCTTGTACATTTTCAACTCTTCATTTTATGTGAGTATTGAAGGGACTCCCCTTCCTTACATATGTGTCAAAATGAAATCATTATACCCAAATATCTCATACTATTAAAATTACTCATAGTTTCTTACTAATAAACTTTGTACATAGTCAACTCTTCATCTTATGTAAGCATTTACTCATTTTTTGGGTATCTTCTTTTACAAAATTGGATTTATCTCCTTCCCACACATGGATTGATGCTATTGGCCCATAGGAACCTTAATTGGACCATAATCCAAAAATTTCTGAAAATCTAGACCCTTAGGCTAAGGTCCTTTATACCCACTTCTAATTAATTCCAATTGCACATTGGAAAGTTCTTTTTGAATTTCTGTTTCAGGGGAATTCATTTTAATAAGATGAGATATTTTTCTATCCAAAAATATTAAAAATCTGAATATTCTCTCTCTAGAATATTTTCTCTCTCTATATCAAAATAGGCAGAGACAAGATCTTTTATATTTCTGAAGAGGGGATTGATTACAGGGGAAGATGCTGGACATCTTGAGAGGCTGGGGAGGAATCTTACAATTGTACCCACTAATAAGTCCATTCAAGAAAGAATATGTTTCATGACCCGCTACTACTGCATCCAACAAGGAATCAATGAAAGGCAATGAGAATGGGTTGGATATAGTGGAAGCATTCAACTTACAGTAGTCGATACAACCCTAAGCTTCCCATTATTTTTTGGAATGTCGACTACCGGTGACAACCATTTTGCCCGATTCATAGGATAGATGAACCCCACCTTTACTAATTTATCAATCTCTTCCTTCACCTCTTTAGCATAGTTTGGGTTCATCCTGTATCTTCTCTACCCGATTGGGGTTACATATTCTTTCAGGTTAATTTTATGCTGGTAGAAACTGGGATCAATCCCCTTCATGTCAGAATAGTTCCAAGCAAAGACATCCTGGAAGGAATTAAGCAATTCTAAGAGTCTCCCTCAAAATTTGTGATTCAGTTTGGCACTAATCCTGACTGTCTTGGGTTCTTGATCATCCCCTACGTTAACCTCCTAAAGCTTGTCTTCTTTTCTTGAGCTAGGCTTCCTCTTGTTTTAGAGCCACCATGGATTTTTCCTATTCTTCTTGTAGCTCTTCCACATTATCCTGAGTGTCCTCTTCCTCTTTACAACCGCATTCCTCATTGACTATCACGTCAAGATGAGCTACTATGACCTTTGGGTCATAAATTTGCACAATCCTTTTTATGTCTACTTCAAAAAGGGAAAGTAGATCTAGATTCTCCTTCAAGATCTTCTCTTCCTCATTATCTTCTACCCTTTCTAGGTAGTTCAGGCCTTCTACATGCATTGGTCAGTTTCTCGAGTTTAGCTTGTCTTTTCCTGCCACACTGAGCTGCAAACTTTCTTTTTTCTTCTTCTGATTGTGATCTTGTCAGTCTCCAAGTTATGCTTTATTCCTCCACTTCTCTGCCAAGGCCTTCCCAGGAGCATGGGATATGCACATGCTATCTAGATCATCTTGAGAACAATGAACACATCAGTGAAGCTATATCCTTCCACCTCTATCTATTCTCCCCTGGTTATCCTGATAGGTCGGACCCTTCTCTGGTTATCCATGTGAATCTGGAACACAGCAAGCTACATGTTAGTGATCCCTAGCATATGGCTGTACCAACATAAGCGTATGGCCATACCATTCTTAAAAAAATAAAATTTCTAAAATTTTCAAATCTTTAGAGGTGCTTTTTGGTCTACCTCTCCTTGACTCACTAGGGTCATTTTTATATGCATAAAATGCCTCAAATGACCAATTTTAACCTTAAGGGTGCGCTCACACATAAGGAAAAAGTGAGCTAAAACTCCTATTTTGGTTCCCCACACGCGACGTAGAAGCTTTTCTAAGCTTCGTGCACATCATGGACACCTTTAGGTCATGGTTGCATGCCCCCAATGCCTCCGTTCCATTCGACAGCACCCGGACCTCAATTGCACACTCACATGTGGTTGTCACACCACACTTGTTGTTTGGCCATGAGTGAGGGCAAAATGAGCTCTCATCCACTGGGCCCCCTCCATACATGTACCTTGGCATGGATAGATGCCCTACGCATACTCATGTACCCTCTTCTCTATCCACCATGGATCTATTCCCACCTCCCACCCTTGCACCACCTCCCCTTGCGGCACAACTTGACATTCCGAGTCTAGCACAAGCTCTAGGAAGGGGAGTGTCACAACACTTGCATCGTCAAACATCACATAGAAAACCTATGTGGGTGAAAATTATTAAACTTCTATTGAAATTCCATGGCCTTGGAGAACCCATATACCACATTGAGGTCTTTAACGCAACCAAAGTCCATCTCCTTGGACTCAGCCTTGAAGAAAAGGCCGTGCAATGGTTCCAATCCTTGGACCCTCAGCACACAAAGGCGCTTTCAAATCAGTGAGAGAGGCCTTCATTCTTGGCTTTGCACACCCCATGGTCCTGAATGGAGCCCCATCATCCAACTGTTACAATTGGAACAAAAACCCGAGGAAACATTACACACAACTACATCACACACATTAAGTACCTTTATTCGCATTACGAGAAGAGAGGGAAAAATTGAGTGACAAGCACCCTCTTAGGGTTGCACAATCCAAGGCTACATGACCACATGTTGTTCAAGGACCTCTTAACCTTTGATCAGGTCTGCAAATGGGTGATCTTTCTCGATAACAACATGCAAGAAAGTTATTCCATACAATTGGGCACCACATCAATGCCTGCCCCAAGATCATTTATAACATTACCTTCCTCTCCTCCCGAGCCCCAAGCCTTACTGGTGGCACCACCCCAAACTACCTTCTCAAACAACGTGCCACCATGACCTCCTCTAGTGCCAATCTTTCCATTCCAACCGTTGTCTATCCTGGCAAATCCTGTTGCTCATGGAAAGATCCCAACCAGATCCATTACTAAACCTATGGAGCCCATGCGCTTTACCATCCTTGAGGCACCCCTAGCACCTCATCTCCCTTTGCCGATGCCTCGCATGGACCCTAAACCACTTGTGTATAATATAGGTGCACCTGTAGTAGGGACACCACCTCTTCTATGTTTCCTCTACCATGGACCCCATAGAGTGGTTGAATGCCCTAAAAAGAAACTCCTTCTAGTGACACCACAATTTCATGGTGGCTGTGGAATCAACCACCATTACTTCAAAGATTTTGTGAGATCCCTATCCCCACCGCGCAATGGATTGGGATGCTAGCAGTGGAAGTAGAACATGTTGCGAGGGGCAAGGTCCCACACTCGGGGCCTCACTCACGGGTATCCGGACAAGAGACTAATCCGTCGGTTTATCCAAAATCAAAACCGAAAAAACTTCCTTTACCTGGAGAGCACGGGCGATTCCACCAGGATAACTTTTACTCTAACGTAGTCAAGACCATTTCTGATCAAGCTGATCCGACTGTATCTATAAAGATACTTGGTCAGATCATCAAGGAAGAAACTTACACTTGGATCATTGGGATCAATGCTTTTTTCCCCATCAAGAGGCACAGCCGTTGATTCCTATCCATAGAATAATTACTATCCGGGATTTACTCGGCAATATAATCACTTATCAAGATGGACTCTCCGTTTTGAAGATCAACAAGATCAACCAACAGATCCATATAAAGAGCCATGGACTCATCCATTGAAGACCAGCAAGGTCAATCAATCAGATCCATGCCCGGTTTCAGAAAACAACTCTTACTCCTTGTTCCAATATCTTCTTCGACGCACGTGTGGGTATCCTAGGCGACCCAGAGCCCGAGCACCGTATGGTCAGCACCCTCTAGGATCCTTCGCAGGTGACCTAGCGCTTCACTCATAGGCCGCTTCCTTGGTCCCTCATCCATCGTACCGGAAGCTCACCATTTTAATCGAACCGAGGCTAGTCAAGACGTCGGCCGACTTTGCTACGCGAGACGTCCTCCATTGACTCTCCGTCACAGCAGTTGGAACTTTATCAGTTAGGTCTCCATGACCTTAATCACAAGACGGTCAAAATGCTTCTCCAGCATTCTTGACATAAAACAGCCATTTACAAACAGTTTACAAATATAATTTCTATATTAATTCTCATTTTTCCACATTATCCCTCCTTAGTCTACATTACTTATTCCACATTATCCCTCCTTAGTCCACATTACTTATTCCACATTCCATTCTCATCCATTCCCTCATATGACGACACATTAATTCACATACACATTCACATTCACATCCATACATCCACATCTACATGCATACATTCATTTGCACATCCACATCCCATATCCACATTCATACATACACATCCATATCCACATCCATACATCCACATCCACATCCACATCCACATCCATATCCACATTCATACATCCACATCCACATCCACATTCACATTCATACATTCACATCCACATTCCCATTCACATCTATACATCCACATCTACATCCACATACATATATACATCCACATCCGTATCGACATCCACATCCACATCCACATTCACATTCACATCCATATATCCACATCTACATCCACATACATACATACATCCACATCCGTATCTACATTCATACATCCACATCCACATCCACATCCACATTCACATTCACATCCATATATCCACATCTACATGCATACATCCATTATCACGTCCTCATTCATATATCCACATCTACATACATACATACATCCACATCCACATTCCCATTCACATCCACATACATACATACATACATCCACATCCACATTCCCATCCACATCCACATTCCCATTCACATCTATACATTCACATCTACATCCACATACATACATACATCCACATCCGCATTCCCATTCACATCTATATATCCACACACGTACATACATCCACATCTACATCCACATTCACATCTACGCATATACATCTTCATGCATACATCCATTTTCACATTCATACATCCACACTCCCATCTCCACATTCACACATCCACATACATACATCCATTTCCACATTCCCATTCATATATCCCCATATGCCTTCACATCTAATCTTTTACATCACATCCATTCTTGCCCTATCACGACCCATATACATCTTATCCTATCACATACACTTCTTACCTCATATCATACACATCTTATCACATCTTAATTCATCTTATCACATCTTATCACATCTTAATTCATCTTATCACTTGCTAACTTATTTCATAAGCATCTTATCACCTCTTATCACATCTTATCACCTCTTATCACATCTTATCACCTCTTATCACCTCTTATCACATCTTATCACCTCTTATCACCTCTTATCACATCTTATCACATCTTATACACCTCTTATCACATCCTATCACATCTCATATCTATTTATAGAATACAAGAGAATTTTTATATTTGATATAAGATTTCTTTACACATTTATTTAAGCATAAATTCCATTTAAGGAGATTAATACTTTCGAAGTAAAAATAAATCTTTTATGCATCTTCCTATGCATAATTTTATTTTAAATGAAAATGATACTTTTGAATTAAAATTCAATCTTTTATGCATCTTCTTATGCATAAATTCAATTTGGATGAGAATTGATATTTTTGAATTAAAAATCCATCTTTTATGCATCTTCCTATGCATAAATTCAATTTGGATGAGAATAACGCTTTTGAATTGAAATTTTATTCTTTTATGCATCTTCCTATGCATAAATTCAATTTAGATGAGAATGACACTTTGAATTAAAAATCAAACTTTTATGCATCTTCTTATGCATAAATTCAATTTGGTAGGAATTACACTTTTAGAATAAAAGAATTTCTCTTATGTATCTAAGTTATGCATAAAATCCATTTATGATGAAAATCACACTTTTAGTATAAAAAGAATATCTTTTATGCATTCCTCTATGCATGAAATCCAATATGATAAAAGTAACACTTTTACAATAAAATAATCAACTTTTATGCATACCTCTATGCATGAAATTCAATTATGATAAAAGTCATACTTTTATAATAAAATAATCAACTTTTATGCATACCTTTATGTATGAAATTTAATTATAATAAAGAGGGCATGTTGAGCTTACAAAAAATAGTGATTAATATCCACTAAACACTCATTAGTGATTAATATCCACTAATCACTCATTAGTGATTAATATCCACTAATCACTCATTAGTGATTGAGTTCACTATTTTGAAAAACCAAAAAATTGGGCCACCTTGGAGTGAAATGATGGATGCCTTTCACTAAATATTTTCAAAAAAGCTTCAACATGCTTCAATAGCAATGTGTCCACATGATAATCATCACCCTAAACACTTGATTAAGTAAAGATATCATTACTTAATCTCTGTTTTGACCAAAGTACCTTCTGTAGTTGCCACAGTGCTAGAGGAGCTATAAGCAATCGTTTCAGCCAAATCTGATGCTACAAGCGTGTTCGCCATGCCAGAAAACCCCCGGGGCTAAAGGGAATTAGATCAATTTGTAGTGGTTGACTCAATTTTTATAAAAAATCAGATTTTTCTCTTCATGATGGCGATGACGATTCCGCCTGCTCTGCGAGTTGCGTTTTGCTTTGTGCCTTTATGTGGAGGGTCGCCTAGGAGATAGCTTGAAGCCTCTAAGAGGGCTTGATCATTGGTGAAGTGGTTTGTGCACAGCAAGGCAAAGTTCAACTGTGGGTGCAGATGAGCTATGGTGAAAAGAGGTAAAAGTGACTTAATTAATGAGGGATGATTAGCAAATGAGATTAGGGACTACACATAGCTTGAGGGTGACTAACTTGGCTCTGATACCATGTTAGAAAACATGGGAGTTCAAGGATGGATTGAGCACATGATTAGAGCAAGGATTAAGAATTAAGAAGCAAGACTATACTTAAACATGGCAAGATTAGCTAAAGACAAATCATATGAGTATAATGACAATGTGAATAAGGCAAAAGCTAGGTGATTTCTTCATTAGATGAGGAGCCTTTAAATAGGTTGAAGTACAAAAGGATTAAGGAGGAGATTAGGATCTAATCCTAATCAAGATGCTTATCACTTGCCTAGAAGCGAGCACCCAAAGCCTAGAGTAGAGTGCAAGATGTAGAGATTCTCCACTAAGGCATATAAAAAGGTGAAAATAGGACCATCCAAAAAAGGAGCTACTAACCCTTAGAGAAATAATCTACTAAGGTCTACTACTAAAGCCAAGCTACTAAACCTTAGAGAAATAATCTTACTAAGGTCCACTACTAAAGCCATGTAGGGGGGCCATAAATTCCAATAGCTTTGAATGAAATTATTTTATGTGTAAATTTTTACAAAATTTCGCCATAGCTCCGCTGCTATGACTGATAAATCTCAATTATTTTAAAAGATAAAGCTTATCTTTAAGGGAATGATTAGAATGATCCCTAATTGGATCATTAACTCATAATGAATTGAATCAAAAATAATCATAAAATACATAAACTAAAAGCATAGAAAAAAAAACCATTAATTTGGTCTCAAGCATAGATTAATCTTGGATTAAGGAAAAGCTTTATGAAAAGCTTCATTTGGATTGAGAATGGGTCATGAGTATGACCATTTCTTGAGTGAGAGAGAGAAATTACATAAAAACCATTAGAATTAAGCATAAATGAAAATTTATGTAATTCTTTACTATCATTAATCAATTAACTTCAATAGCAGGGTTGTTACAAGATCAGGGTATCCAGTTTTGTCTAGTTTATGCTGGATTGGGACAATTCTTGGAGAGCAAATTTGGGGGGGTGAGATACTTCAAATGAGATCAAGCAACTAATAGAAAGTACACATGCACTTAAATTAACTCAATATAACTTAAATTAATATAAATTAGTCTAATTAATCAAAATTAAATAAAAATATGATGAAATGATAAAAATTTGATCTTTCCATACTTAGAGTGATCCAATGTTTTTTTCCATAAATGCACCATTACAGGTACACTATTCCTTATAGATTTTAGATGATTTACATCAAAAATGTAATTTTACTAATTAGATTATTAATATTTACATGCCTTCTAATAGCCTGGAAATTTTTTAGAAAAGAGATCATTAAAATTCCAACCATTGGATTTGTAATTTTTACTAACCACCACATTCTAACAATGTCTCACTATCTGCCACTTTTTTGATCTACAAGATTGAGCATTTTAAGTGGTAGTTATTGTAGGTACAAAAAATGGCATATATTATAACACTTTAAAGACCTTGAAATATTTAAAGAAAATAGACAAATAGCTTAAAATTTTCAAAAAAAATCAAGTTAAGCTCTATATTATGTGAACATCTAAGGTACAAAGTGGGAATCACATATGAGTTTATATGTAAAAGATATTAGCATTTTATGAAATCAGTCCAAATTTGGGACAGCATGTTTACATTGACTTGGTACCTAAGGAAATGAGGACCTTTGACTATCTAATGCTTAACCAGATTTTGAAACTATTCCAACAAAAGAACTTGAAAGGAAATTCCTTCATTTTCTAGGAGAGATCAGTCACTAAAGGTAAACACATGCCTGTTTTTTTTACTGTTTACAGGGTGCCTAAGTGGACAAAACTGGGCACCTTGATCCTGCAACCACCGAACATTCATTAAATTATGTAACTCTTCACTATTATTCATCAATTAACTTCAATAGCATTCAAAAACCATTCCAATTAAGCTTCTCAAGCTTGAGAGGGGTTGAGAAGAGAGAAACATTGAGAAATTATAGAAAAGATCAAAATTCACCTTTTACCTTACAATTTTCTTGATTCTTTGTTCACGGTAGAGGCCCCCAACCAATCAATTGGTTTAGTATGTTGATGGAGCCACCAATGGGGATTGAAGAAAGAGGGAAGTGTCAAAAACTAGTGAATTATTAATGAATTCACAGTTCTTGGCTTAGGTGGAGTAGAGTAACAATGCATTAAACATTGTTGAGTTTCAACAAAGGGAAAGGCCTCTAGTTATAGGAAAAAGTGAGCTCCTAACCAAACAAACTGATTCTAGAATTTTCCAACTCAGTTTGGTCAATTTTTGACCATTTTTAGGTCAGTTGAGCTAACTTTTTGCAACTAGACTTGAATTAGGAGAGAGGAGAGATAAAATATCTCAATTTTTATGAGTTTAAAACTCATTCAAGCATGTGAAATATGCACCTCCTTTAATAGACTCCCCTTCCTTACATATGTGTCAAAATAGAATCATTATACCCAAAATATCTCATATTTTTAATATTGCTCATAGTTTTTTACTAATAAACCTTGTACATTTTCAACTCTTCATCTTATGTGAGCATTTACTCATTTTTGGATACCCAAAATATCTCATATTTTTCATATTGCTCATAGTTTTTTACTAATAAACCTTGTACATTTTCAACTCTTCATCTTATGTGAGCATTTACTCATTTTTGGATAATATCTCATATTTTTAATATTGCTCATAGTTTCTTACTAATAAACCTTGTACATAGTCAACTCTTCATCTTATGTGAGCATTTACTCATTTTTGGATTTCTTCTTTTACAAATTGGATTTATCTCATCCCTACCAGGGATTTCACTGACGTAAACGAGAACATGTGAACATGTTAATAACATATGTTAATAACACAAAAAATCTTGTGATCACATGTTATATTCACAAAGCTTTCACAAGGGCCTAAAAAAATTATCTTTGTCGGGCATAAAAAATCTTCTTAGGTGGCCACGGACCTGCGATTATATGAAGATGGTAACATGAGAACATGTGAATAGCTTATTCCCATACGTAGCCAAGCTTTTAAGGGGTTCCCAAATGGCAAGTGACCTGTTATTTTGTGAACGGTTACATGAGAACATGTGAATAACTTGTTCACATGTGTTATTATCACAAAACATCTTGTGATCACGTGAATATTAAATCCCTGATCCCTACACATGGATTGATGCTATTGGCCCATAGGAACCTTAATTCGACCATAATCCAAAAATATCTGAAAATCTAAACCCTTAGGCTAAGGTCCTTTATACCCATTTTCAATAAATTCCAATTGCACATTGGAAAGTTCTTTTTGAATTTGTGTTTCAGGGGAATTCATTTTAATAATATGAGAAATTTTTCTATCTAAAAATATTCAAAATCTGAATATTCTCTCTCTAGAATATTTTCTCTCTCTATGTCAAAATAGGCAGAGACAAGATCTTTTATATTTCTGAAGAGAGGATTGATTACAAGGGAAGATGCTGGACATCTTGAGAGGCTGGGGAGGAATCTTACATTCTCTCCCTCTTGAAAAACGCGAGATGCCCTCATCTCGCAAGCTGGGGGTAATTTCGCAAGATACACGAATATGAGACTGAAAGAAATTTTTTAATTAAGATTAACCACCAAGAAAAGTCTCAAAGAGAGCAAGACTCAAGACAAGAACAAGATTTCAACTTTATTCATTCTTGGAACATATACAGTATGATAGAAGAACTTTTTACACTTCCATAAGCCCGTCCATCATATGGTCACAAAAGCAGCACTCACAAGCTGCGCACGTATAAGGTAATTCATCTATGGGAATAATTCGGCCGGTTATTGCAGCACCTATCTCACTGATATGAGGTGACCTATTAAAAGAACCTCTGAGAGGCAAGCCAAAAACGGGATAAAGGCATATCTTCTGATGAGGAAGAAAACACGCCAGTAAGAAGACCCGCTCGGAAAACCCAACATGCCTTGATCTCATCACGCAATAGTATCGGGGACCCAAACCCAAAGCTTCAATAACCATAGCCAAGCGGACATTGACGAAAGTGCTGCTGACCCCACAGTGTTACCCTAGTTATGTCTTGATAGGTCCGCCATTTGGTCTGAGCTACAGAAGTTCCCAAGTGAGGAAAAAGTGAGCGCTCATACAGTTCTATAAAATCCTTCTTCACAGACTCACTTGCGTCTTGAAGGTGAGAAATCATCATGGATAAAACCAATTCCTGCTGCCAAGCCATAAAGGAGATTAAGAAAGAAAGGAGATCAATGGAAGTAAGATTACTGTGAGCGACAAGTAAAAGTTACGACTTATATAAAAGAAGGAGCTAGCGTAACCTAGAAGCCAACGGTATCTTGCCACTGAAGTTTTACCATCTTTCCATGATTCGGGTTTGGCACATAATTCTATAGAAGGTTTACATGAAATACATTAAGAACTTTGAGATGAGGAGGTAAAAGAAGCTCGTAGGCTAAGTCACCTACTTTCATTGAATTCAGATATGGCCCACAATTATCTGGGGGATAACTACTTATACTCCCCGAGAGATAAAGAACTTCTTTTGGGCCGTACTCAATGAAGACCATATCTGCTTCTCTGAATTCTCTGACTGTTCTCTTCTTATCTGTATACTATTTCTGTCGATCTTGGGCAGCTTTTATATCTTTATGAATTGCCTGCATCTGTTGCTCTATGTCGCCAAGCATTTGACTGGTCATCTCGACCCTAATCAATGGGTCGGACCTAGTTTAAGCAATCTTGTCCGAGACGGACCCTGATTAGATTGGTATGAAGGAATTGGTCTCTGAATTTGGATTCTAGACTTCCCTGTGCCCTTGTCATGGCAGGAGTCGGGCAGTCTTTTAACTGATGACCAAAACCTTGGCATCCAAAACACCGGTTCTCACTTCTGAACTCATTGTTCTGAATCCTTAAAACAAGTGGGCTCCTGATAAGGTATTCTGGGGAAAGTGTCTTCCCTTTTTAAACATAATCTTTCTTTTATTTTAGAGAGGGAATAATTTTAAGATCAGAAAGGGAGATTCTTACTCCTGTATACCTCGAAGGTTGGGGGGGAGGAATCTTACATTCTACCCCACTTAAAAAGGTGCGAGATGTCCTCATCTCAAAGTAGAGGACAACTCTTTTTCTTAAGATCCAATTTATTCTTGGGTTCCTTATATTCTGGTCAACCCAACAGAATACTGGGATAAATATTCCTTATATAGAACTCATCATTAAATAACAATTCATTTAGATCATATCATTCATACGATAATGGTCCATTAGACTAATAAATTTCGTTCTGAACATTTCTCCATGGGAATTTCAGTTAAGTAAGTTCTCAATTTATCATCCCTTAACTTGATCTACCGTGTCAAGTGTTAACAGTAGCAATTTGACAGCACAATCCACTAATCTCATAGTGATTTGCTGAATTCATTATCATCATTCTAGTTATGAATATCATCACAGGGACTCGTCCCAATCATCCACATTGTGGTTTCGCTTAGTTTATTACATTTCAACTAAATTTCAAAAATCATCATTTTTCAATCAGAATCCAAATCAATTCATCAGTTCTCAAACAGAATTAAAAATCATATCAACCACATTCGAAATCATCATCTGGATAGCATTAATGCTTATAATTTCAAGTCTTAGATTTACTCGTATATACTGCCGGTAAAGAGCTGCAGTTATACCCTCTGTATATACGGGTCATCATAATACTTGGAACTATAAGGTAAATACCATCATGTCTAGGCCTCAAGCAAGTCAGGGTTCCATACAATTGTGGTACTTCCATTTGAAGACCCAATTACTAATTTATGAATTTTCAGGTTGAATATCAATTTGTATGAATTATAACACACAATTACAACCTTTTTGATTCTTGATAAATTTTTGATATATTTGGCTTCTCGGTTAACCAAAAAAGGCTCTAATACAAACTGTGAGATCCCTATCCCCACCGCGCAATGGATTCGGATGCTAGCAGCGGAAGTAGCACATCTTGCGAGGGGCAGGGTCCCACACTCGGGGCCTCGCTCACGGATATCCGGACAAGAGACTAATCCGTCGGTTTATCCAAAACCAAAACTGGAAAAACTTCCTTTACCCGGAAAGCACGGGAGATTCCACCAGGATAACTTTTACTCTAACGTAGTCAAGACCATTTCTGATTAAGCTGATCTGATTGTATCTATAAAGATACTTGGTCAGATCAAGGAAGAAACTTGTACTTGGATCATTGGGATCAACGCTTTTTTTCCCATCAAGAGGCACAGCCGTTGATTCCTATCCATAGAACAATTACTATTCGGGATTTACTTTATCTATCGTAGTAAATAGAAATTGAGTCTCGATTTACGGATCCATTAGTCTAGCCTAACCCCATCCAGTCCCATGGGTTAGCCAACCGCCCAACCACTGTAGTGATGGGATCCAATTTAGAATTTGATTTTTATCTCGGGTACCAGGGAAAAGAGTTCTCAGGCCCCCTAGCCGGATGTTCATGCAAAAATAAAACTAGTCACACGACTTACACACCCAATATGAAACTGCCTTTTTCACAGATTCAACCAGTTTTAAAACAATCCTTTAATGAACCATAGTATCACTGATTACAATCTTCCAAATCATCCGGTTGATTCTTAACTTCCCATCATTTCTTCATCAGAGTATCTATGGCATCATTGGCAACAACCAGAACGCTCACCACCTCAGGGGCCTTTTCAATAGTTCCTAGCTCATAATACTCGGCAATATAATCACTTATCAAGATCGACTCTCCGTTGAAGATCAGCAAGATCAACCAATAGATCCATATAAAGAGCCATGGACTCATCCATTGAAGACCAGCAAGGTCAATCAATCAGATCCATGCCCAGTTTCAGAAAACAACTCTTACTCCTTGTTCCAATATCTTCCTCGACGCACGTGTGGGTATCCTAGGCGACCGAGAGCCCGAGCACCGTATGGTCAGCACCCTCTAGGATCCTTCGCAGGTGACCTAGCGCTTCACTCATAGGCCGCTTCCTTGGTCCCTCATCCACCGTACCGGAAGCTCACCATTTAAATCGAACCGAGGCTGGTCAAGACCTCGGTCGATCTTGCTACGCGAGACGTCCTCCATTGACTCTTCGTTAGCAGTTGTAACTTTAACAGTTAGGTCTTCATGACCTTAATCCACAAGATGGTCAAAATGCTTCCCCAGCATTCTTGACATAAAAGAGTCATTTACAAATAGTCACAAAATACAGTTTCTAAATCGAACTCTTGTCTTTCCATATTATCCCTCCTTAGTCCACATTACTTATTCCACATTCCATTCAATGTGTACTCATTCTCATCCATTTCCTCATATCGACGACACATTAATTCACATACACATTCACATTCACATCCATACATCCACATCTACATGCATACATCCATTTTCACATCCTCATTTATACATGCACATCCCATATCCACATTCATACATACACATCCATATCCACATCCATACATCCACATCCACATCCACATCCACATCCACATCCACATTCACATTCATACATCCACATCCACATTCCCACTCACATCTATACATCCACATATACATCCACATACATACATCCACATCCGTATCTACATCCATACATCCACATCCACATCCACATCCACATTCACATTCACATCCATATATCCACATCTACATGCATACATCCATTATCACGTCCTCATTCATATATCCACATCTACATACATACATACATCCACATCCACATTTCCATTCACATCTATGCATTCACATCTACATCCACATACATACATACATCCACATCCACATTCCCATTCACATCTATACATCCACACACATACATACATCCACATTCACATCTACGCATATACATCTTCATGCATACATCCATTTTCACATTCATACATCCACACTCCCATCTCCACATTCACACATCCACATACATACATCCATTTCCACATTTCCATTCATATATCCCCTTTTAATAAAAGTCAATTATAATAAAAGTCACACTTTTATAATAAAATAATCAACTTTTATGCATATCTTTATGCATGAAATTCAATTATGATAAAAGTCACACTTTTATAATAAAATAATCAACTTTTATGCATACCTTTATGTATGAATTTCAATTATAATAAAAGTCACACTTTTATAATAAAATAATCAACTTTTATGCATACCTTTATGCATGAAATTCAATTATGATAAAAGTCACACTTTTATAATAAAATAATCAACTTTTATGCATACCTTTATGCATGAAATTCAATTATGATAAAAGTCACACTTTTATAATAAAATAATCAACTTTTATGCATACCTTTATGCATGAATTTCAAATATGATAAAAGTAACACTTTTGATATAAAAATTTATCCATTATGTATACCTTTATGCATGAATTTCAAATATGATAAAAGTAACACTTTTGATATAAAAAATTATCCATTATGCATACTTCTATGCATGAAAATAAAAATGATAAAAGTAACACTTTTGATATAAAAATTTATCCTTTATGCATACTTCTATGGTCCAAATGAATGGGAATGTGGAAATGGATGTATGTATGTGGATGTGTGAATGTGGAGATGGGAGTGTGGATGTATGAATGTGAAAATGGATGTATGCATGAAGATGTATATGCGTAGATGTGAATGTGGATGTAGATGTGGATGTATGTATGTGTGTGGATGTATAGATGTGAATGGGAATGCGGATGTGGATGTATGTATGTATGTGGATATAGATGTGAATGCATAGATGTGAATGGGAATGTGGATGTGGATGTATGTATGTATGTAGATGTGGATATATGAATGAGGACGTGATAATGGATGTATGCATGTAGATGTGGATATATGGATGTGAATGTGAATGTGGATGTGGATGTGGATGTATGGATGTAGATATGGATGTGGATGTATGTATGTATGTGGATGTAGATGTGGATGTATAGATGTGAATGGGAATGTGGATGTGGATGTGGATGTATGAATGTGGATGTGGATGTATGAATGTGAATGCGGATGTGGATGTGGATGTATGGATGTGGATATGGATGTGTATGTATGAATGTGGATATGGGATGTGGATGTATAAATGAGGATGTGAAAATGGATGTATGCATGTAGATGTGGATGTATGGATGTGAATGTGAATGTGTATGTGAATGTGGTGTATGGATGTGAATGTGAATGTGTATGTGAATTAATGTGTCGTCCATATGAGGAAATGGATGAGAATGAGTACACATTGAATGGAATGTGGAATAAGTAATGTGGACTAAGGAGGGATAATGTGGAAAGACGAGAGTTCGATTTAGAAACTGTATTTTGTGACTATTTGTAAATGACTGTTTTATGTCAAGAATGCTGGGGAAGCATTTCGACCGTCTTGTGGATTAAGGTCATGAAGACCTAACTGTTAAAGTTGCAACTACGCGACAGAGAGTCAATGGAGGACATCTCGTGTAGGTCTTGACCAACCTCGATGGTGAGCTTCCGGTACGGTGGATGAGGGACCAAGGAAGTGGCCTATGAGTGAAGCGCTAGGTTACCTGCGAAGGATCCTAGAGGGTGCTGACCATACGGTGCTCGAGCTCTGGGTCACCTAGGATACCCACACGTGCGTCGAGGAAGATATTGAAACAAGAAGTAAGAGTTGTTTTCTGAAACTGGGCATGGATCTGATTGATTGACCTTGCTGGTCTTCAATGGATGAGTCCATGGCTCTTTATATGGATCTGTTGGTTGATCTTGCTGATCTTCAATGGAGAGTCCATCTTGATAAGTGATTATATTGCCGAGTATTATGGGCTAGGAACTATTGAAAAGGCCCCTGAGTGGACAGGTGGTGAGCGTTCTGGTTGTTGCCAATGATGCCATAGATACTCTGATGAAGGAATGATGGGAAGTTAAGAATCAACCGGATGATTTAGAAGATTGTGATCAGTGATACTATGGTTCATTAAAGGATTGTTTTAAAACTGGTTGAATCTGTGAAAAAGGCAATCTCATATTGGGTGTGTAAGTGGTGTGACTAGTTTTATTTTTTGCGGCTAGGGGGCCTGGGAACTCTTTTCCCTGGTACCCGCCCGGACAAAAATCAAATTCTAAATTGGATCTCATCACTACAGTGGTTGGGCAATTGGCTAACCCATGGGACTGGATGGGGTTAGGCTGGACTGATGGATCCATAAATCGAGGCTCAATTTCTGTTACTACGATAGATAAAGTAAATCCTGGATAGTAATTGTTCTATGGATAGGAATCAATGACTGTACCTCTTGATGGAGAAAAAAGCGTTGATCCCAATGATCCAAGTGCAAGTTTCTTCCTTGATCTGACCAAGTATCTTTATAGATACAGTCGGATCAGCTTGATCAGAAATGGTCTTGACTACGTTAGAGTAAAAGTTATCCTGGTGGAATCGCCCGTGCTTTTCGGGTAAAGGAAGTTTTTCCGGTTTTGGTTTTGGATAAACCGACCGATTAGTCTCTTGTCCGAATATCCCTGAGCGAGGCCCCGAGTGTGGGACCCTACCCCTCGCAAGATGTGCTACTTCCGCTGCTAGCATCCGAATCCATTGCGCGGTGGGGATAGGGATCTCACAGTAAATGGAAATTTATGTAATTCTTTTAGAATATTTTCTCTCTCTATGTCAAAATAGGTAGAGACAAGATCTTTTATATTTCTGAAGAGGGGATTGATTACAGGGGAAGATGCTGGACATCTTGAGAGGCTGGGGAGGAATCTTAGATTCTCTCCCACTTGAAAAACGCGAGATGCCCTCATCTCGCAAGTTGGGGATAATTTCGCAAGATACACAAATATGAGACTGAAAGAAACTTTTTTAATTAAGATTAAGCACCAAGAAAAGTCTCAAAGAGAGCAAGACTCAAAGACAAGAACAAGATTTCAACTTTATTCATTCTTGGAACATATACAGTATGATAGAAGAACTTTTTATACCTCCATAAGCCCGTCCATCATATGGTCACAAAAGCAGCACTCACAAGCTGCGCACGTATAAGGTAATTCATCTATGGGAATAATTCGACCGGTTATTGCAGCACCTATCTCACTGGTATGAGGTGACCTATTAAAAGGACCTCTAAAAGGCAAGCCAAAAATGGGATAAAGGCATATCTTCTGATGAGGAAGAAAACACGCCAGTAAGAAGACCCGCTCAGAAAACCCAACATGCCTTGATCTCATCACGCAATAGTATCGGGGACCCAAACCCAAAGCTTCAATAACCATAGACAAGCGGACATTGTTACGAAAGTGTTGCTGACCCCACGGTGTTACCCTAGTTATGTATAGGTCTGCCATTTGGTCTGAGCTACAGAAGTTCCCGAGTGAGGGAAAAGTGAGCGCTCATACAGTTCTATAAAATCCTTCTTCACAGACTGACTTGCGTCTTGAAGGTAAGAAATCATCATGGATAAAACCAATTCCTATTGCCAAGCCATAAAGGAGATTAAGAAAGAAAGGAGATCGATGGAAGTAAGATTACTGTGAGCGACAAGTAAAAGTTATGACTTATATAAAAGAAGGAACTAGCGTAACCTAGAAGCCAACGGTATCTTGCCACTGAAGTTTTACCATCTTTCCATGATTCAGGTTTGGCACATAATTCTATAGAAGGTTTACATGAAATACATTAAGAACTTTGAGATGAGGAGGTAAAAGAAGCTCGTAGGCTAAGTCACCTACTTTCATTGAATTCAGATATGGCCCACAATTATCTGGGGGATAACTACTTATACTCCCCGAGAGATAAAGAACTTCTTTTGGGCCGTACTCAATGAAGACCATATCTGCTTCTCTGAATTCTCTGACTGTCCTCTTCTTATCTGTATACTGTTTCTGTCCATCCTGGGCAGCTTTTATATCTTTATGAATTGCCTGCATCTGTTGCTCTATGTCGCCAAGCATTTGACTGGTCATCTCGACCCTAATCAATGGGTTGGACCTAGTTTAAGCAATCTTGTCCGAGACGGACCCTGATTAGATTGGTATGAAGGAATTGGTCTCCGAATTTGGGTTCTAGACTTCCCTGTGCCCTTGTCATGGCAGGAGTCGGGCAGTCTTTTAACTGATGACCAAAACCTTGGCATCCAAAACACCGGTTCTCACTTCTGAACTCATTGTTCTGAATCCTTAAAACAGGTGGGCTCCTGATAAGGTATTCTGGGGAAAGTGTCTTCTCTTTTTAAACATAATCTTTCATTTATTTTAGAGAGGGAATAATTTTAAGATCAAAAAGGGAGATTCTTACTCCTGTATACCTCGAAGGGAATAATTTAGAGAGGGAATAATTTTAAGATCAAAAAGGGAGATTCTTACTCCTGTATACCTCGAAGGTTTGGGGAGGAATCTTACAGATTTCCCTTTGCAATCAGTTTCTCAATCCATAGTTGAAGGCATGCCATCCCTCAACATGTTCAACATGGGAAGATTTTGACTGTCCCATTGAATGTCATCACATGGTTGTAGCCAAGCTAAGGAAGGCCACACCCCAAAAGAAACAACGCTCTAAGCATGTTGGCCATGGAGAAGATCAGGTTAGAATCCGCACTAGCTCAACAAAGATGACATCCTTCTCCTCCAGGAGCGATGATGATGCCGAACTATCTCTCCCCCATGCAGCCCATCAAAAACTCACCAATTGGGAAAAATGGTTGGCCCAATGCCATCCTTGAGAAGCAATGTCTTTAGGAGACTCAAGCACTGGTAGAGAAATACCAGGCTTAACTTCAGGTGTCACCTATTTTTTTAACCTTTGACCTAGTGCCTGAGTGCATGTCATCCCCATTGAACCTAAACTTTTGCACCAAGTTAGACAAGAGCCCCCATAGCCACTTCAGGGCCGAGGAAGATCCATTCGCCAACATGATGTTGACAAATGACAATTTTTCCCCTCATGTGCCTCCTCATCATCCAATGCCTATTCCACAAATGGCCAAGCCCAAATCCCACATTCACATTGAACAACTCGATGAAAATAGTGACAAAGAGTCCGACAATGACTCGCGAGGTCCGTGCACCAAATTTACTTAGGTGTTTTATCCTCCTACGTCCACTATATCTCAACCTGAACCCTTGTCAAATAAGGACTAAATTGAACTTCCATATACTATTACTGGTCCACCCTATGATCAAGGCCCTGCCCCTCAAGAAGCTCCTACTCATCAACACAACTTGGCCGGCCTCTCTACCTTCCTTTTCTCCCAAATCTAAATGCCCATTAGGCCTTGTTAAAAGTTAGTCCAAATTTATGGAATGACCTTCGGGATTGGATGGAATGCAAACTCTAGGCTTCTATGGCGGAGAGCACTACCTTAGATTTCTCGGATGAATTTGAGCCCCATCATCCAAACTTACTCCATCACCACACCCCAGAATCCAAAGGCGCACCCATAATTTGCATCCATGCATTGGGCCACCACTTTTAGGGTGATGGCACCAACACAAATTTTCCCATTTCCTATGACGGACATGTGGTCAAAGGCATCCTAGATGGAGGTGTTGGCATAAGCATCCTCACACAAACATGCTAGGAAAATTGGAACCAACCACACCTTGATCCCACCACATTGGTGATCAAGGTTGCAGACGGGAAATTTGCAAAACCCCTGTGCATAGTGCATGGCCAAAAGGTAAAAGTCTGTGACATGACATTTCACCTCATAGTTGTGGTCATGGACTTTTGTAATGCCACCAATGTGGTCACAGGCATCCTAGATGGAGGTGTTGGCATAAGCATCCTCACACAAACATGCTAGGAAAATTGGAACCAACCACACCTTGATCCCACCACATTGGTGATCAAGGTTGCAGACGGGAAATTTGCAAAACCCCTGTGCATAGTGCATGGCCAAAAGGTAAAAGTCTGTGACATGACATTTCACCTCATAGTTGTGGTCATGGACTTTTGTAATGCCACCTATGACAGCATCTTGGGTAGACCCTTCATGATGCAACAAACACAACTGATCCATGACTGGGAGATGTAGTGACGAACTCGACCAGGATTGGCTTACAATCCTTGCTACACTTGACACCCTCCCAGATCGCAAACTTGGCACACAATTTGTGCTCCCAAATGGCCAGACCCTCCATGGACCCTACAAAGCCATTTCCTTGCTTAACACCCTCAGTGTAAGTGTAGCTCCCCAACTTGAAACAACCACCCTTACAGTGTGAATAGATTTCTCCTTTGGTAGAAATATGCAATGAAAATGTGCCTTGTTGTCACCCGCAACTAGCCACAAGCTTTTGCCATGGGAAACATGGGTCTCTCTAGGTAAACCATCTCCATGACAAAGTTCAATTGTCAGGTGGACAATGCATACAAAGCGTTGGGTCCTTTACACAAACTGTACATACTATATCTAACCCATTGACTTGTAAGTTCTATGTGGTTCCCATAGGTGAGATAAAAGAAGAAGCCATCCTTGAAGGAAGCTGAGTCCAGAATGCTACAAGTACAATCAAATCCACTGACAACATAGCTAACCTAAAGCTTCCCCAAGGTAGGGTAACCATGATCCTCTGGGATAGGTAGTGCCTCGAATCTGATCCTATGCCCCCATCAACTACTTCCACAAAGAGTATTCGCAAACTCCCCACAATAACTGGTAAGTCTTCTACTACCCCTCAACTACCACTAGCACTCAACCCACCAAGAATATGGATTGGACTCCCAATCAAGAATGGTCTACAATGGTGGCAAGCCCACATATACCCTATGGTCCACACCAATCTCATATTCTTGGAGGCATGAAAAGCTCTTGGAAAACCCACACTAACCAAAGAAGATAATTATATTCAAATTTCACATGAAATGCGTTTAATGAGTGTTGGGTATTTCATTCCTGAAATTTATATTGGAAATAATAATCAGTTGGGGTGCAAATTTCATATTATTGATGCCGGGGCACTCCAAGGCCGGATTATCATTGGAAAAAAGAGTGGATTGATGTTACTCACTACCAAATCAATTGGTGCAAAGAAATGGCCACCATGGAAATCAACCGAAAAAAGGCCATTGTCCTCTTGTGTCCCCAAGAGGCAATCATACACACACCCTCACCCTTGACTGCCCTTTCCCCTCATGTCCCATCCTCATCACCAACAATCTCCCATATTCCCACACCCCATGCCTCACGAAAGCTAAGCAATTGGGCATTGTCGACACCCTCCAACAAGGATAATCACCCCTGACTGCCCTTTCCCCTCATGTCCCATCCTCATCACCAACAATCTCCCATATTCCCACGCCCCATGCCTCACGAAAGCTAAGAAATTGGGCATTGTCGACACCCTCCAACAAGGATAATCAAGCTTTGTTGTTGACCATCCCACTAAACTCTACATCCTCGACCAGCCACGCAGCAAGCACCCCGACCTCGTACCTTATCATGACAATCAATGCTGGGTGCCCAAGAACCTTCTTGCAGCCTCAAGGCTTCTATGATGGTTACAAAAAACTTTGGATCCCCAAGTGGCCACCTCTCAAACCCAATCTTGCCAAGAAACCAACTAAGCCAACAAACACCAACCCTAAGTCAAAGCTGCAATGTTGGCTCATCTCAAACTGCTTGTTATGAGCAGAAAGCTACTATGAAGGTTCAAACACTCACCTTTTGCTACCCAAGAACTCTGCATGTGCTCATCCACCACAAAAACTCCCCAGGAAGCTGTGACAACAGGCCCCACGGCTCGTTTGGCAACCCCAAGCATAGTGCAAGCAATAACACTGGTTGCGTACTACCAATGTGCTCAAGGCTCGAGGCTTCCATGAAGGCATCACACACCTATGGCTCCCAAAGCCACCATCAAAAGTCTCTCCTTCATGTTGACAAACACATCATAGCTCAAAGCCTTGTACAAAAAAGTCACAAGCCTCGATAACCACACCGACCTTCATCACTCGACAACAATGGGTGCCCACGTGCCTCCTAGAAGCTCAAGGCTTCCTCCATGATGGGAACTCCATCATTTGGCTCTCGCGGCTTAACCCTGAGCAGTTTGACCAAACCACACCAACCAAGCCATTGCCTGTCCAATTAATGATGGTTTGGCGATGACCAATGGGCAAGCAAGTCTCCTCCTCCTCCTCAACAAAATCCTACGAACTTGCCCACACCCAACCCATGGGCACTCAAAAGCTCAATTTTCCCACCCCTTTTCCCCAATGGAGCCTTCTTCATGAAGCTCCACCCCACCCTTCGACTTCATCACCCAACCAAGGGGCAGTGCTACAAATGGCTAAGCCTATCCAACCACTCAAAGATAAACTTAAAGGTAAGCTCACACATCTCACCAAATGCACCACTCAATACGAAACCCTCTTTAGGGGTGCTGACCAATAAACACATATTTAAAAAAAAGTCCCTAGGTGATTAGGATCACGGGCACACCTTTTTCCTTGCCCATGCACAACACCTACAAATCTCACTGGGCTCTATCCTATGCACACACACCGCACAAAGCTTCATCCTCGACAGCCATCCAGGTACATCTCTAGATGGGGGGACCATGGTGGGTGCAAGCTTGGTTAATGGGACAACCCATCGCCTGGATTGTCTTCATCACACCCTCTTCACCTGAATAATTGTGCTTCATGCCTAATCAATACTACCCTTAACTTCTTCTTTGGCTCCACATGTATGGATCCTCGCCATCAGCTATACCACTCCTATCAACACAAGATCCTAGAGCTACAATGATAGAAGAATACAAGCACAAATGAAACTGAGAGAACACTGCAAATTGATACCTCCACAGGAGCTAAGATATCCATCATGGAGTATTGAGAAAGATGCTAGAGCTTCATGTATGCCATGGACATACATCATCTCGAAGCAAAAGCAATCTCCATGCGTGTTGCCTCCTTGTCCCTCTAGAATTCCCCCCTTGCCACCTTACTAACCCCATTGTTTTAATAACCCCTCCTTAATAATACCACCTCCCACTTAGATACTAGTAATTAAGTATTCCATGGGTGGTTGCAAGATGCGGTTATCTAGTTTCGTTTAGTGGGCACCCTTAGGTTTAGCTTGAAAACATGCATTGTTTTTCAAGAAGAATAGCTAATCTTTCCTAGTTAGCCAAGGAGTTTCACGTCAAGGTCTTTAAATGAAACATCATATGCAAATTTGGGCACCTAAAACTATAATCTGATCGAATATCCAATAATTGCAAATCACCTTTTCTTCGAGAACCAAAATTGTATACAGGCCCTGTCAAAGGTTTGGACAGGTACACTGAATGTGAGTAGATTGCCTATAGCTTTTACATTATTACTCATATGATGATCCCACTTTGCATATCACAAACTCAAATAACATAGAGCTTAACTTGATTTAACCAGTAATTTTTTTATGTGTTTTACTATTTTCTATATTATTTAAAATACATTAGAATAATTAAAAAAACATACTATTTTGTCCTCCCACCACATCTACCATTTAAAATGCTCAATTTGTATGGATATAGTGATGATTAGATTGAGGAAGATTAGTAGAATGTGGGTAAAATTACAAATCTAACTGTTGGATTTTTATAGATTTACTTTGGAAAATATGTTATGATTGTTAAAAAGGCCCATTAAATCAATTGTAATTTAATTCTAGAAAATCAAATATTGAATCTTTCAATCTAAAAAACTCTAGGGACCAATATACTTGTTTCCATGAATTTCTTAAAAAACATTTGGCTTAATTTGAGTATGGGAAGGTCCATTTTCAATCTTGGAGATCCCTCTGCCCCCTCCGTGCACCGGACTCCCGGTAGTAGCAGCCCCCTCATGTGCGGGGCAGGGTTTCTCACTCGGGGTCTCGCCCACGAATGTCCAGGAACGAGACTAGGCTGGTGGTCACTCCAAAAACCGAAACCGGGAAAATTTCCCATGCCCGGAAAGCGGGGAGGATTCCACCTTTTTGAATTTTCTTACTGAGATAATAACGAGATCAATTCTAAACTATCCTTCACCTGAATAAACCAGATAGAAGGAAACTATCACTGATATAATTTGATCATCTGAGTAATTTCAACACTTTTTTCCTAATCAAGATCAAGGCACAGCCGTTGATCCACTCAATTGAGAAATTTATCAGGGAATTAATTAGCTACTCGAATCCTAGCGTAATCCTAAGATTTTTCAGTTTGATTATTAAAACTCCACTAATTCCAACCTAACCCCATCTGGCCCATGGGTTAGCCACCACCCTACTACTAGAATCGGTAGAACCAAACAAGTACTCATTCACCCATAATTGAAATGCCTTTCTTAACTTTAGCTTTAGAAAACAGATATGTAGACACTCCTCTTTATAAAAGAAATAATCCATTGACAAAACAGATATGATCACAGATTTCATAACTCAAAATTTCCATTCAATTCCTTGTTTCACAAAAACAGAACCACTCTGGACTCTCCGTTGGGACCAGCTGGTATCCAGTAAACAGATTACAATAATCATTTCGTGAACATACATATATATATCTTCCTCGACATACGTATGGGTGTCCTAAGCACCGTGAGCCCGTGCATCGCCTTGTCAGAACCCTCCAGGATCCTCCTTAGGTGTCCTGGCACTTCACTCAGGGATCTCTTCGTCGGCCCTCGCCCATCGTACCGGAAGCACACCATTTTTCACCATACCCAGGCTGGTCAAGACCTGGGCAGGTTTTTGCCACGTGATCTGTCCCTCGAACCCTCCCCGCCCCAGCTGTTGCAACCGAACTTCCCTTAGATAAACATATATGCCAAATGCTCCCTCCAAGCATTCTGGCGTAAGACAGTCCTTTAAGAAAACAGGGTTTCGTTTCCAGTTTTGATTTTGTTTGAAAACCATGAATAATCTTAAATCCATATCTCAATACTTCTAGATCCAAGACTGAATTCCAAACAGAATTCCTCGAATTCTGTTAACTTGATCCTCAGAGCAAAATCAAAAGTCTTAACTTAGTTTCGGATTCGGTGGGTGTTTTGAGTGCATTTTTCCTGAACTAAGCACATCGTCATTGATCCAGGATTGAATTCCAAAGAGAATTCCTCGAATTCTGTTAACTTGATCCTCAGATCAAAATCAAAAGTCTTAACTTAGTTTCGGATTCAGTGGGTGTTTTGAGTGCATTTTTCCTGAACTAAGCACATCGTCATTGACGAAGGAATTAGGTCTTGATCAATAGTCTGAATCAGATTTTGGGTCTGGAAAGATTCTTCCTAAACTATCTTTCTCGAAAGATACTATTTCAATTTCTCTTTTTCTAAATTTTGTTCGACAAATATTTGCTTACAAATTTCTGAAACATGAATTTCTTATGTAGAATAAAATAATCATTTATCTCGATCTCCGACTTTGATAGTTTAATTGAATTTTCTCATTACCATCTTATTGAATATGAAACGGTAGCATTTCTTCTCACAGATTATCTACTTATTCATTTTTTCACTTTTTGTGGAAATTAAACAGAGGATTAGGAGACCCTTATTTAAATATAATCATTCTATATGCATCTATTTATGCATAAAATCTAATTCTGATGAAAGTCACACTTTTATCATCATAAAATTTATTTATGATGAAAATCACTCTTTTAATATAAAAGAATTTCTTTTATGCTTCCATTTATATATAAAAATCATTTATGATGAAAATCACACTTTTAATATTAAAAAATATCTTTTATGCATACAATTCATTTATGATGAAAATCACTCTTTTAATATAAAAGAATTTCTTTTATGCATCCATTTATGCATAAAAATCATTCATGATGAAAATCACACTTTTAATATAAAAAAATATCTTTTATGCATATGTTTATGCATTTAATTCATTTATGATGAAAATCACTCTTTTAATATAAAAGAATTTCTTTTATGCATCCATTTATGCATAAAAATCATTTATGATGAAAATCACACTTTTAATATAAAAAAATATCTTTTATGCATAAAAATCAATTATGATGATAGTCACACTTTTAATATAAAAAAATAACTTTTATGCATATGTTTGTGTATAAAATACATTTATGATGAAAATCACACTTTTAATATATAAAAAATATTATTTATGCATAAAAATCATTTATGATAAAAATCACTCTTTTAATATAAAAGAATTTCTTATATGCATCCATTTATGCATAAAAATCATTTATGATGAAAATCACACTTTTAATATAAATAAATATCTTTTATGCATAAAAATCATTTATGATGAAAATCACACTTTTAATATAAAAAACATATCTTTTATGCATATGTTTATGCATAAAAATCATTTATGATGAAAATCACACCTTTAATATAAAAAAAGTATTCTTTTATGCATACTTTTATTCATAGAATTCAATAATGATAAAAGTAACACTTTTATAATAAAAAAAATTCTTTTATGCATACCTTTATGCATAGAAATCAATAATGATAAAAGTAATACTTTTATAATAAAAACAATATTCTTTTATGCATACCTTTATGCATAGAAATCAATAATGATAAAAGTAACACTTTTATAATAAAAAAATATTCTTTTATGCATACTTTTATGCATAAAATTCAATAATGATAAAAGTAACACTTTTATAATAAAAAAATATTCTTTTATGCATACTTTTATGCATAAAAATCAATAATGATAAAAGTAACACTTTTATAATAAAAAAATAAATTATCAATATGTATCTTTCTATACATAGAATGTAATTCTATTGAAAATCATTCTTGTATAAAAATTAATCAATATGCATCTTTCTATGCATGAATGAAAATGACACTTTTAGAATACTCTAACAATGGGGATTACTCTTTTTGATTAATAAAAGATGAAATTTATTTCACAAATTTTTAGAAAATTTTGCCATAACCTCCTTTGTATGGCTGACCATTTTGCATAAGTAGGGTAGCAATAGGGCCAAAGAATCTATCCTGCATGATCTTCTCTCTTGCTTCAATAACCAAAGGATTTGATACTACAGTAATTGCAAGCAAGGAGGCTTTTCTGCTGAGGGCATCTGCTACCACATTTTCTTTGCCTGGGCGGTACTTGATTTCAAAATCAAACTCCTGTAAGGTCTGCATCCACCTTCTTTGGTGCATGTTGAGGTCCTTCTGAGTAAAGATCCACTTTAAGCTCTGATGATCAAAGTGAATCTTTTTCCCATTAGGTAATGTCTCCACAACTTTAAGGCATAGACTACTGAAAGTAATTCCAGATTGTGGACATCATAATTCCTCTCATGCGTTCTTAGCTTTCCGATTCATAGGCCACTGCATGACCTTCTTGCATGAGTGCACCTCCCAGGGCAAAACCACTTGCATCAGTTACTACCTCAAAGGGTAGAGAGAAATCTGGCAGCTTCAGAATGGGACTAGTTACCAAGGCAGTCTCTGGCACCTGGCAGACCATCGAAATGGGGTATTCTTTTTGAGAAGGTTAGTCAGGGGGGAAGCTATGAGAGCATACTTTGGTATAAAAATCCTATACGAACCAGTCAATCCCAAGAATCCTCTGACTTCTTTCACTGTCTTTGGTTCAGGCCAATCTATGACCGCTTGGACTTTTGCGAAATCTGGAGAAATTCCATCTTTCGATACCAGAAAGCCCAAGTATTCAACATGGTCGGCAGAGAAAGTGCATTTGCTCTTTTTTGTAAAGAGTTGGTGCTTCCTTAGAATCTCAAGAACTTCGAAAAAACTTCCCTCTCCCAGAAAGCACGGGCATTTCCTCTAGGATATTTTTATTCTAACCTAATCAAGAGCCTTAATTAACCAAACTGATCCGACCAAACCCGTAAGTCACATGATCAGATCAAGGAAAATACTTGCACTTGGATAGAGACTAATGCCTTTTTCCTCATCTCGAGAGGCACAGCCATTGATTCTTTTCCATAGAACAAAGACTATCTGGGATTTACTTCATCTATCGTACCATAACAGAATTGAGTCTCATTTTAGGGGTCTATCAGTCCAACCTAACTCCATCTAGTCCCAACCACTGTAGTGATAGGATGCATTTAGGAATTTGGTTATGTTTTGCCCTGGGTACCAGGGAAAAGACTTCCCAAGCCCCCTAGTTGGCGTTTCAAGCAAACTTCAAGATAGTCCCGACTACACCACACACCCAATATGAAATTGCCTATTTCACAGATTTAGCTATCTTTAAAATAATCTTTTAATGAAACCATAGTATCACTGATCATAATCCTCCAAAATATCCGGTTGAATTCTAATTTCCAATCATTCCTTCATCGGTGTACCTATGGAATCATTGGCATCCAGAACACTCACCACCTGTCCACTCAGTGGCCTTTTCAATAGTTCCAAGCTCATAGCACCCGGAAATATATTCACTTAAAAAAATCCAGATGGACTCTCTGTTGAAGATCAGCAAGATCAACCAATAGATCCATATAAAAGAGCCAAGGACTCATGTGTTGTGAGCACCAGCAGCAAGGACAATCAACCAGATCCATGCTCGAGTTCAGAAAACAACTCTAACTCCTCGTTCCATTTTCTTCCTAGTCGCACGTGTGGGTATCTTCGGCGACCCAGAGCCCGAGCACCGTATGATTAACACCCTCTAGGCTCCTTTGCAGGTCACCTAGCGCTTCACTCATAGGTCGCTTCCTTGGTCCCTTATCCATCGTACGGGAAGCTCACCATTCAAGACCTCGACCGAGACCTTGCTACGTGAGACGTCCTCCATTGACTCTCCGTCAGCTATTTGCAACTTTATCACTTAGGTCTCCACCACGACCTCATTCACAAGATGGTCGAAATGCTTCCCCAGCATTCTTGACATAAAACAGTCATTTAAAAACAAGTCATAAATAGAGTTTCTAATGAACTCTCATCTTTCCACATTGTTCCACATCATTTCTCCTTATTCCACATGCTTCTATATCAATTCACATTGCTTAGTCCACATCCAATCATATGTATTCCCATCGTCCTTCATACATTCTCATCTAGTCACATCATATTACATCTCATCACATCTATCCTCATCACATCTCATCCATTCACATCTTCCCATATCCATATCACATCACATCACATCCATTCACATTGCATCTCATCCATTCGCATCTATCCTGATTCACATCACATCACATCACATCCATATCACATCACATCACATCCATTCACATTGCATCTCATCCATTCGCATCTATCCTGATTCACATCACATCACATCACATCCATTTACATCACATCACATCACATCCATTCACATCTATCCCGATTCACATCTCATCCATTCACATCTATCCTGATTCACATCACATCACATCTCATCCATTCACATCTATCCCGATTCACATCACATCACATCTTATTCATTCACATCTATCCCTATTCACATCTCATCACATCACATCCATTTCACATCACATCACATCCATTCACATCACATCTCATCCATTCACATCTATTTACATCACATCCATCACATCTATTTGCATCACATCCATTTCACATCACATCACATCCATTCACATCACATCTCATCCATTCACATCTATTCACATCACATCACATGTCATCCATTCACATTTCATCGCATCCATTCACATCCATCTCATTCATTACATCCACATCACATCACATACATCCCATCCACATCTCATTCTCATCCATTTACATCACATCACATCCTTTCACATATCATCACATATCAATATCTCATCTCATCACATTCACATCCACATCCACATCCATTTATATCACATCCTTTCACATATCATCACATCTCAATATCTCATCTCATCACATTCACATCCACATCCATTTACATCACATCCCATCCACATCTCTTCACATCCACATTCATTTACATCACATTCACATGTTATCACATCCACTCACATCCTATTACATCGCATCACATCTTATTCACATCGTAAATCACATTTAGTAGCTTTTTTTACTTTGATACGGATGATGGAACTTTTTTTAAATTTCTGCCAATTGCTTGGCCTAGTTAAAGGTACTTTTTCTCGACGGATATTTTCATATTCTTTATCAAATTTCTCAAGTGAAATATATTCAATATTATTCTTTTGAGTAAAAGATTCATGGGATTTACAAAAATTAATTCTACCCATATTTCCCAATAATGCTCAAAATTTCACTTTTGATAAATACTTATAATTTGAATTATGCTGAAAATTTTTCTTTTTTCATTTAATTTCTTGGATCTCAAATATCATGGGAATTCCTCCTTTTGCATTTAAATGAGTGAATTCCAAATGTCATGGAAATTCCTCTTTTATCATAAAATAAATTTATCTAAAATTTCTCTTTTCTTTAATAAAAATATCCATTATTTCAAATATACCAAGAATTCCACTGTTACCAATTAAGAGAGGATTAAGGAGAACCCTTATTTAATTATAAAGATTCTATATGCATCTAATTATGCATAAAATCTAATTCTGATGAAAGTCACACTTTTATCATCATATAAATCATTTATGATGAAAATCACTCTTTTAACATGAAAGAATTTCTTTTATGCATACAAATCATTTATGATGAAATTCACTCTTTTAATATAAAAGAATTTCTTTTATGCATATGTTTATGCATACAAATCATTTATGATGAAAATCACTCTTTTAATATAAAAGAATTTCTTTTATGCATATGTTTATGCATAAAAATCATTTATGATGAAAATCACACTTTTAATATAAAACAAATATCTTTTATGCATATGTTTATGCATAAAATATCTTTTAATATAAAACAAATATCTTTTATGCATATGTTTATGCATAAAAACCATTTATGATGAAAATCACACTTTTAATATAAAAAATATCTTTTATGCACCCATTTATGCATAAAAATCATTTATGATGAAAATCACACTTTTAATATTAAAAAATATCTTTTATAAATATATTTATGCATAAAAATCATTTATGATAAAAATCACACTTTTAGTATAAAAAAATATCTTTTATGCACATGTTTATGCATAAAAATCATTTATAATGAAAATCACACTTTTAATATAAAAAATATCTTTTATGCACCCATTTATGCATAAAAATCATTTATGATGAAAATCACACTTTTAATATAAAAAAATATCTTTTATGCATAAAATTCATTTATGATGAAAATCACACTTTTAATATAAAAAAATATCTTTTATGCACCCATTTATGCATAAAAATCATTTATGATGAAAATCACACTTTTAATATAAAAAAAATATCTTTTATGCATACTTTTATGCATAGAAATCAATAATGATAAAAGTAACACTTTTATAATAAAAATAGTATTCTTTTATGCAAAGAATTCAATAATGATAAAAGTAACACTTTTATAAAATAAAAATATTCTTTTATGCATACTTTTATGCATAGAATTCAATAATGATAAAAGTAACACTTTTATAATAAAAAATATTCTTTTATGCATACTTTTATGCATGGAAATCAATAATCATAAAAGTAACACTTTTATAATAAAAAATATTCTTTTATGCATACTTTTATGCATAGAAATCAATAATGATAAAAGTAACACTTTTATAATTAAAAAAATATTCTTTTATGCATAAAAATCAATATGATGAAAGTAACTCTTTTATAAATAAAAAAATATACTTTTATGCATGTGAAAACCACCATGGTAGGAAAGGATTATTAGCTTACTTATTCGGCGGTTCATCCCAATATCATATGGTACTTCTATCCTCTTCTTTTGGGAAGACCATGGCCATTCCAAGTAAGAGCAAGGAAAGAATGGTATAAAGGCACTCTTACCATTGGAAAAGGAGTAGAAGAGTGTCTTAAAACTCTGGAGAGGATATAGAGGAAAAGGCTCCATAGCCTTGGAAGATTCAACATATTCTAACCATGAGGTTACCCAAAGTGAAGATTCAACATATTCTAACCATGAGGTTACCCAAAGTGAAGATCAAAGAGTGAAGTGGATGCTACCCAAAGTCCATTCATAAGTGAGATCTGGTCCCTTAGTGTATTCAAATATTCAAATTAACTGCACCTCCCTAGGGATGTACCTTCCCTCGTATGAAACAATGAAACCTTTGAAGTAGCATTACACCAAAACATTAAGTAGTTCATGAATTCCAAATATTTGCATATCACATTCCTAGAAGAGAGCTCCATTGAAGGTGATTCCTCATCTCTTACCATAAGCAAAGAGGATATAAAAATTCCACATAAATTACCTATTCAGGAAGAACCTACCCCAAGTTGCAATAAAGAGACCCATCCACCAAGGTACAAGAAGTGGAAGAAGAAGAAGAAGAAGAAGGAAAATATCTAGAAGAAAAACAAGACTCGATGGAAGAAACAAGCCCTCCTCCCAAAGGAGTATGAACTAAAACCATCACCAATGAAAGGTACCTTCATTTAAGGAAGTTGAAGGGCACCAAGAGCTAACTTGGAAGACCAAATATGAGCAAGAAATAGTTCCCAAGGTGAGTAAGTCTCTAACTCAAGAAGAAACACATGGGTTCAAGGAACTCTCTCTTGGATTAACTTTTGATTAGGAATGGACCAATAGGAAGAGGACTGGGTGCACATTTTTTACTTCTTTGACCCTAGGGGGGGACTAGGCTTTGGTTTGCTAATGGGGTCTAATTACTACTCTTGTCCCCCTACCTCCTGGGCCCAAACATAGATGTCCCCCCACCTATAATTGCGCACATTAAAAACCCTAAAAATTAAAAAAAATAATTTTTTCCCTAAAGTGTGTTTTTCCTCTCAAACTTCCCCCCAACATACTCTAGGTTTGGAAATCTCATTTTGAACCTCCTTCTTCCTCTTGTAAGCTCTCCATTGCTGCAGAAACTCCATAACTCTCAAGCTCTCCCTCAGTCTCAAGCTCCCTCTCCCTCTTTCTTCCTTTTCTAAGCTCTCCATTGCTACAAAAACTCCATCCCTCTTCTCAAGCTCTCCCTCCTTCTCAAGCTCCTTCCCTCTCAATCTCCCTCTCTCTCTCTTTCTTTCTCAAGCTCCCTCCCTCTCCATTGCTGCAGAAACTCTATCCCTCTTTAGTCTACTCTAGGTTTAGGAAGCCTATTCTCAAACTCTAAGCCTCTTTTAAGCTTTCCATTGCTGCACTGAAAACCCTGAACTTTCTCTCCTCTCCACTCCTCTGTTGTAAAACAAGCTTTTCTTTTCCCTTCTTCTCTTTTCTTTTTACCACCATGGCCTCTTCGAGCAATGTGAGAAGACCTAGGGAGAAGGTGGAAGAGCTTGTGCTACATAACACAAGAGATGAGAATGGAGTTTGGGCTCCAACAAGATTCAGGGTTGGGGCTTGGGTCTACATGCAGCCAAGCTCTAAGGGACCACATCAAGTGCATCAATTGGGGAATATGCTACATCATTAGAAGGGGCGGCTACTACAAGGCTTCAAGCATACTAAGAAGGAAGGACTGGTTTCCATAGTGCAACATGTATATACCCTTGGAGACCTGTACATTCAAGGCCAATGACCAAGGTTTCCTTCAAATTGTTAGTGTAATATAAACACAGCTTTAACAACATGCTAATATTAGATTTTTTGTTTCAAATTTTCTTATGATTCTCCATTTTCTTATGTCTCTCTGCAGATATTTTTCCCTCTAATTATGTTGAGGAACAACCACTCCAAAGCCTCACTAGAGTTTTCTATGCTATGCATGCATCCATTGGAGAGGCAATGTTTGTATCTCAAAGCCCAAGTGATCTTGTACAGAACAATATCTTTTTCTTTTCTCACTCATATTTTGTAGATAAAAAAACCAGGTTTATTTAGCAAGCTAGAAGAGATCCCCAACCCCCCTCTTAACAAGAATTCTCTATGTTTGCTGGCTTCTCCAAAAATCCCCTTGCCTTTGCTCATGGAGACCTTTTGAGCAACTTCATATGACATACCAGAGGCCTGCTTATTCACTTCAATTTTCACGTTTCCGTCGGGCAGCCCAGAGAATTCAAAAGATGCTCTAATTTACCAAGGGCTGTAACTTTCCTCTCTTGTGTAGGAATTGTTGTGTAGGAATTGTGAATGCATAATTGATATGGCACTTAAGCAATCGATCGAACATTCTCATGAATGCATAAAGTGTGCAAAAGTGAATATTCTTTAGTGGAAAATTAATGATGGGGCTCCAATTTGAATTCGTGTTTGGTTCTCTTAGCATATCAAGAGACATGACACCTTCCACCCATCTTGCATTTGGTTGTTCCTCATCTTCATCATCAGTTGACTCGGTTGGATCTACTGCATCCTCATCATCAGTTCACTCGGTTGGATCTACTGCATCTTCATGTTGCTTCTTCCCTTTCTTGGGACCTTTCAAGGCATCCTTCCCAATAGAACTAACCTTTTGCATACCTTTTCCATTTGTCTTTTTTTGCCTAGGGATATCAATCTAAGCATTACAGTATGGACAAGGACATCTTGATATTTCACCTTGAGCACAACCCATTATGCATTTAATTGTCTTCAAATCTCCCCCAAGATGCCAATCCACCTTGAACTTTCCTTTGTTTTCTACATCTAAAAGTTGACCATCAATTTACTTTTTGATTACATCTGTTATCTAGGGAGTCCTTTCAAACATCCATGTCAATACCTCATGTGTCTCCTTCAGTACCTCGAATGCACCAAGCCACCAGACCTCTTTCTCAGATTTCACACTAAAACTTGGTTTGGTAGTCTTTTCCCATGCACATATCATGGCCTCATTCATGAGCATAATGCTCATACATTCCAACTTCCGACCTTTCACAATTTGGCACTCATCTAGCTTGAGAACAAATGAAAGTGTGCTCCCCAAAACTGTAAATAAACGGTAATTTACAATATTCAAAACAAAATAATCGTCTTCATTTTCTACTGAAATACATGAATAGGAGCAATTGCAAGTTCTCACCTTGTGAAAGACCATAGAACTTCACCATAGCTTATTGTAGTCTCTCAATATGAACAAAGATGTTATTTTAAACATCATAGTGAAATTATGTACTTGTTGTCTTGATTTTCTTTCTGCTCGACCCTGTGTCTAATGTTAGTGTGCCCTCAACGTGATAAAACTGTCCTATAGCTCGCTGCATATCATCATTATTGATACGCTTGACATTGTGAATCACCTTGAGTGTAGGAAATAAAGTGCCAGTGATTCCTTGTCTTAGAAATGCATCTTTTACAGCCTGATGGATTGCTTGATACCCTTTCATATGCTGATTCTAGCTGCATCACAAGCATGTTGAATTAATGAAGAATCGATGAAGGTGGTAATCTTACTCACCACATTGCTGACAATAGCTTGGTGTATTTTAGGATGATGAGGGTCAGTAATAATTGAGAGAATATCCTTGGTATTTAGGATAATTGAGGGTCAGTAATAATTGAGAGAATATCCCTGGTATTTAGAATGGCTTTGACCAAATCCTTCCATCCCTCTTCGTTAGAACCACACACCTCTCTTGCAGAAGGTAGAACACAAATCATGACTATTTTGTTTAAATCACTGAGTGCATAATGAAAGTTTACGTTACTTACTTTGTTGTACGAATCCTTTTGTTTTGTGCTCCACCTTTAAACGCAAGAGATTCTATACTAGCCAATGTCTTTTTGTTTTGTGCTCTACCTTTAAGTGCAAGAGATTCTATACGAGTCAATGTCTTTTTGCGTTCACACAAGCACCATTTGGCGTTGCTTTGAGTCGTTTGATAAGTTCCTCTAGCCTTTGAGTCTTTGCATCCTTCTCCACATTCTCTGTGAGGATCTCTCTCATTTTATCTAATGATGTTTTAAGTCCTTCTTCACATTGTAAAAGGTTGAATTGTGATGCTTGCAATTGAGATTGGAGAATATGGGTTTGCCAAGCTTCACTTGTAGTCAATCTTCTGCAGTATCCTAACAAGCCAAGCTCTCCTTCACCAACAAACTGCATAAAAGATGATAAATCGCGAAAAGGAGGGTTTTCTCTTAATGGAGGGTCAATTGGATAGAGACGCCCATCAACCCAAAGATCTACATTTTTCTCCTTAGCTATCCTACGAGCTTGGACAGATTGTGCATCAGTAGGATGGGTTTTTTTAGAGATGCCATATGCTTCAAGAATACGAATGTGTAAATCAACCTTGCATTTTCTAGCTTCACAAGGGGCTACACACATAGCTTGTAAAGGCTCCATAGAAGCTAAAGCAGAGAGATCCTCAGAGGGAGAGAGAGAGAGAGAGAGAGAGTGAGAGAGACTGTAAAAACTTTGGTGTTGGAGGTTTGTTGTTGGAGGTTTAACACAAATCCATTTTTCTAAGTAGAAAATGATATTTTTGATATACAAATATACTAACATGGAGTTTTTTATCAATAAATTACATTTATAGAAAAAATTAAATAATAATAATTTTTGGGGTCCCCACAATTTTGGGATCTCATGGATGTAGTGGTTCCTAATAGTTAGTTATGTTTATGGGGTTGTGGGGACCTGCTGACAGCTAGTTATGGATGTACTAGCTCCTAAGAGGCTTCTGACGTGACACTAAATTACAAGCTTTTTGGAGAGAAAAAATTATTTTCATCATACATATTGGTTGGGTGGTGTTTTTTCCACCTCAAAATGTAAAAAAGTAAAAAATAAAAAATTTCACTTTTTGGGACCCACCTAAATATACGAGAATGTTTTGCTGATGTGGAAGGGAGATATGGTGGGAGTTAATGAGAAAGGAGATTTCAAACTGACAAGAAAGATTCAATTTGTAGAGAGTGAAGATAAAAAATTCATACATATTGGTTGGTTTGGGTGGTGGTTTTTCCACCTCAAAATGTAAAAAAATAAAAAATAAAAGATTTTCACTTTTTGGGGCCCACCTAAATACGAGAATGTTTTGCTAATGTGGAAGGGAGATATGGTGGGAGTTAATAAGAAAGGAGATTTCAAACTGAGAAGAAAGATTCAATTTGTAGAGGGTGAAGATAAAAAATTCAAAAAGTAAGAGAGAAAGTATGAGAAAAGTCAAAAAGTAAGAGAGAGAGTATGAGAATATTCCCTTTAAAAAGTGAAACTAGGGGGGTATGGCTGATGTGGCAAGGCAAAAAATAGGGGTCATCATAGCGTTTGTCTCCCTTAAGCCCAGCTTTTAAAGCTCTAATCTCTTAAAATTAGGAATCCTTAGGAGGCCCTTTTTGGGTCCAAAAAATTCCTAATGCTAAGAAATAAACTTGGATGTGTTTTCTTGGACATATGGAGATTTAAAATGAATATCCCTAGACATATGCCAACACAATATTAACCTAGAGGTAGATATCAAGCCAGTAAGGTAGAGACAAAGGAGGTAGATATCAAGCCAGTAAGGTAGAGACAAAGGAGGATGAACCCTTATTATTTTTCCATTATTGAACTCAAAATCTGAACTCATTAAGCTACTAGAGGCAAGTTTCATTTATCCAGTGGCCAATAGTGATGAGTAGGTCTCACCTATTATGTAGATTTTTAAAACCTCAATGTTAAGACAAAGTAGAATCACTTCCCAATACCCTTGACTAACCAAAATTTTGATAATTTGGCCGGTCATGAGATATATTCTCTCTTAGATGGGTTAAGTGGCCGGTCATGAGATATTCTCTCTTAGATGGGTTAAGTGGGTATAACCAAGTCCCAATACCCTTTAGTGATAGATTGTCTAGTCATGACATATAATCCTTCTTAGATAGGTTCAGTGGGTATAACCAAGTCCTAATAGCTAAAGAAGATAGTGACAAGACCACCTTCACCACCACTAATGAATGGAGCACTTATGTTTACAAGGTGATACCTTTTGGCTTATGAAATACTTCAACCTTCCGAAGAGTAATAATGGCTTATGTGATGCTCCAAAAACCTTCCCCAAAGAGCAACGATGGTTGTCTTCCAAACCTTTCTCCGTTATTTCAATCAAGTTTACTTGGGATGATTTTTGCATCTTTGATAAGAAATAAAATCACTTTAAATACTTTTAATGATGCTTTAATAAGTGTAAGGAGTATGGGATTGCACTTAACCTAGAGAAGTGTGTTTTAAGAGCGTCCTCGAGAATCCTTTTAGGTCATGTGGTCTCTAATCAAGTCATAGAAATTGACCCATCTCTGGTGGAGAAGATGGCAACCCTCATACCTCTAATCTCCTCAAACCAATATAGGAGATTTATAAAATAGCTACAAAGATGGCCACTCCTTGTTATGAGTTATTAAGAAAGGAATCCTAGTATTCATGGGCCAATGAGGTGGAAGTTCAAGTGCTAAAGTGGACCAAAATGGACCCCTTGGTAGCATCTTCCTCCGCGCCCTCCAAAGCCTCATCATTGACATCGTTAGTGTTCTGACCCCTTCCCTCTAGGAGGACTCCCATGTAACCACTCCACTCTCTGTGGTCAAGTGTAGCCGTTTCTCTCTTCTGAGGGCCGCGTGGATGGAATTTGTAGCTCTCGTCTCACTAGCTTGGCTGGGATGATGAGCAAGTTGTAACATTAACTAATAGTAGGATCTCTCTCACAGGAAAAAAAATCCTAGTATTCATGGACACCTAAACGCGAGGACGCTTTCTTAGAACTTAATTAATGCATAGCCAAGGGTTGGTTGTAAGATGAGGGTACTCACTTTCATTCACTCTCTCTAAAATTGGGACATTGATGCAACTTGAGCGGAGTACCTCGATCATGTTATCGCCATCAATTAAAACACGACACGTGCCTTCCAAGCCTAAAGCGCCATATCTCGAATGAGATACCAACTAACGCCATGCCAACAGGTTCGGGTTTTAAGTCACCGTCCATGTCACCAGTACATGTCACCAGTACATGTCACCGTCCATGTCACCAGTACATGTCACCACACCACCACATTATCTCGATTGAGATATACATGCCACTTGGGATCCACATCAATGCCACGGTGGATCCCCCTGGACATTCCCGCTCAAATGTACATTCTGCATATTCAATGATGCTGTCCACATATCTCAAATAAGATAAGGAAATATAATCTCTACCATTGATGAAAAATCTCATTCGAGGTATAGAGATGTGATCTCATCTGTCCACATATCTTGTTCAAGATACCAAGATGAAATCAAATAATATACATCTATGTAAGATTCCTCCCTCTAGCTTTTGAGGTGTAAAGGTGTAAAAACCTCCCCTTCTTTTCTTGTAATTATTCCCCTCTCTGAAATAGAAGAAAGATCTTGTTTTACCCTGTTTTGGCCTAGAGAGAGAAAAAGTCTAGAGAGAGATAATCCTAAATTAAGATATATTTGGATATAAAAATCCTCTTAGTGTCTAAAATGGATTCCCTTAAAACATAAATTCAAAAAGAAATTTCCAATTTGCATTTGGAATTAATTGAAAATGTGTATGAAGGACCTTAGCCTAAGGGTCTACATTTTCAGAAATTTTTGGATTATGGTCCAATTATTTCCCAATGGGCCAATTGGATTAATCAAGTGTTGGAATGAGATAAATACAAAGAATAAAAGAAAATACCCAAAAATGAGTAAATGCTCACATAAGATGAAGAGTTGACTGAGTAGAAGGTTTATTAGAGTTAAAAACTATGGGATATTACTAAAAAAATGAGATATTTTGGAATAATGATGCATTTTTGACACCTTGGTAAGGAGAGGGGGACTCTTGAGGTAGGCGCCTAATTTACACATGTGGATGAGTTTTTAATTCAAAAAAATTGTGATATTTTTATCTCTCCTCTCTCCTGGATCAAACCAAATCAAAAAGGGAGCCAAACTGATCCAAATCTTGTCCAAATTGAGTCAAACTGAACCTGGAAAATTCTAGAACCTAGTTGGTCTTGGTTAGTGACATCCCTCACCTATAAATAAATCCTTGGTCTTTTGAAAAAAAAATTGTGAACTATACCATGCCAGTATTACATTAAAATAATGATATTTTTTATTATCCCTTAAAAATCCTCTACTTTTGGAGGACTTGGAGCTTTTCTCTCTCTTCAATAATCCTTGGAGATTTCTTCTCAACATACTAAACCAATTGATTGGTTGGGGGCTTCCTTCTAAGATAAAGAAGCAAGCCAAACCTTGAGGTAAGAAGTAATTTCATGGTTTTTGATTATATTCTCAATAATTTCACTTCTCAACCCCTCTCAAGCTTGAGAAGTTTCTTAATTAATTGTTTATAATGCAAATCAAGCTTTCCCTTAGAGTTGTAATGAATAATTAAGAAAATTTTAATCTTTATACTTAATTAGGATGCTTTTTATGTATATCTCTCTCTCCCGAAAGAATAGTCATTCCTATGATTAATTCTTAAGCAAATGAATGCTTCTCATTGATAAATTTTTATGCTTAATTAGGATGCTTTTTATGTATATCTCTCTCTCCCAAAAGAATAGTCATTCCTATGATTAATTCTTAAGCAAATGAATGCTTCTCATTGATAAATTCTTAATTCAAAATCAATCTCTAAGCTTGTTAAGCTAGAGGTTAAGAAAATATCTTTTTATGCTAATAAAATTATGGTAAACTTATGATTTTATTCCATAAATTGGATTTAAATATGTATATACCTTATAGAAATTTATCGTTTATCGTTGCCTCTGCTCGTTAACAAGAGCTCTAGAACTTGACATATGAGAATAGAGTCTTCTAATACCTTGTCTTACGATTGAAATCATCCAATCATCCCTAAGCTTTATCTCCTCTTACTCGTACTATGACTCTTCTCTCTTTCTAAGGTCTATGGCAAAATAGCCTTCTCTTACAGGGCTATGGCAAAATAATCTTCTCTTGGGTGGTTGCAAGATCAAGGTGCCCAGTTTTGTCCACTCAGGCACCCTGTAAGCAGTAAAAAAACAGGCATTTGTTTACGTTTAGTGGCTAATCTCTCCTAGTAAATGAAGGAATTTCATTTCAAGTTCTTTTGTTGGAACATCATATTCAAAGTTGGAAATATAGTTGCATAATTTGATTAAGCATTAGATAGTCAAAAGTTCTCATTTTCTTAGGTACAAAGTCAATGTATACACCCTGTCCCAAATTTGAACTGATTCCATAAAATGCTAATATCTTTTACATATAAACTCATATGAGATTCCCACTTTGTATCTTATATCTTCACATAATATGGAGCTTAACTTGATTTTTTGAGAAAATTTTAAGATATTTGTCTATTTTCTTTAAATATTTCAAGGTCTTTAAAGTGTTATAATATATGCCACTTTTTGTACCCACAATAGCTACCACTTAAAATCCTCAATCTTGTAGATCAAAAGAGTGGGTAGATACTGAGACATTAGTAGAATGTGGTGGTTAGTAAAAATTACAAATCCAATGGTTGGATTTTTAATGATCTCTTTTTCAAAATTCTTCCAGACTATCAGAAGGCCTGCAAATATTAATAATCTAATTAGTAAAATTACATTTTTGATGTGAATCATCTAAAACCTATAGGGACTAGTGTACTTGTAATGGTGCATCTATGGAAAAATAAATTGGATCACTCTAAGTATGAAAAGATCATTTGTTTATCATTTTATCATATTTTTGATTAATTTTAATTAATTAGACTAATTTATATTAATTTAAGTTATATTGGATTAATTTAAGGGCAAGCGTATTTTTTATTATTTGCTTGGTCTCATTTTAAGTACCTTGTCCCCCAAAATTTGCTCTCCAAGCATTGTCCCAATCCAGCATAAACTGGATAAAACTGGATACCCTGATCTTGCAACAACCCTCTTACAGGGCTATGGCATACTATTCTTTCTCTAAAAGAAAAGCTATGGAGTTCTGGTCTCTTCCTCTGAAAGACCATAGCAATCTAACCTTCTCTTTCTTTTCCCTGTGTAGAGACCCTGACAGAATCAGCAAATTGTTTTGGCCATAAATCTCTGATAAAAACCTCAGAATATGGTCATATAACCAGTCAAAAGAACTGGAAGCCATCTATCTACAACCCATCGTGGGTAGAATAGGCAAGAATGTCTGTATATAGCCATAAACGTGCCATCTTTAGAAACGCGTTGCTTTTCCATATTTTTAGTATGCATGGACTCTAAATATGTAAAAGTACTCTAAATATGACCTCTTATTACCTAATTTTGAATTTCTATTTTTGGAGATACTTATCTCTTAATAGAACTATTCTTGTCTTCTTATCTCTTTTAGGATTTTTGGAGCTAATATATATAACCAATCAAAAGAACCGGAAGGTATTTGGTCTACAGGGTAGAATAGGTAAAAACGTATGTATATAGCCGCAAACGTGCCATCTTTAGAAACGCGTTGCTTTTCCACATTTTTAGTATGCATGGACTCTAAATATGTAAAAGTACTCTAAATATAACCTTCTATCACCTAAATTTGAATTTCTATTTTTGGAGATACTTATCTCTTAATAGAATTATTCTTGTCTTCTTATTTCTTTTAGGATTTTTGGAGCTAATATTTTTATTATAATACTTTCCTAATGTTTCTAGCCTTAATGTCTCACTCTTCTCTAAGTGCACTCTCTTCCCTTCTTGAAATCTATATTAAAATGAGACACATGCATGGCTTGGGAGGAGGGACCTTACAAACAATAATCCATAACATAAACACTTGGGAATAAAATATTCCATGAATTCATTTAAAACTTGATACCATTTTTGTGCACTGGAATTAATTGAAATCAAAATAATCAAATTTTCACTTCAAATAATAATTTGAAAGAAAATAAAGCATAGAGACATAAACGAGGAGGATGAAGTGGGTGGAGTAGGTGCATGGGTGGGAGAGGAAGCAAAGGTAGTATGGTGGGGAGTGTGATTTTTTAGGGAGCTTGGTGGAGGGAGCTTTTCTTGGCTGTCCTGTCTCTCTACTTGAACTATCTCTCTCTAACTACTACCACCACCATCTCTGCCCACCACCACCAAGCCCAACCCCACACCACCCTCTCTCTCCTTCTCCCACCCTCTTCCCTCCCCCTCTCTTTCTTCCCTCCCTTTCACTCTCCCTCTCTCACTCTCTATCCTTGTCTCTCTTTGCTAACTCTCTATATCCTCCCCATGTCACTCTCTCTATCCTTATCTTTTCTCACTCTCTGTGTCCTCCCTATCTCACTCTCTCTATCCTTCTCTTTCATAACTCTCTCTATCTCTCCCACCCTCTCTCTCCTTCTCCCACCCTCCCTCTCTCTCCTCTCCACCCTCTTCCCTCTCTCTCTAACCTTGTCCCACCACCGCCTAGCCCGTACTACCCTATCTCTCCTTCTCCCACCCTCTACCCTCCCAGTGAGAGAGAGAGAGAGAGAGAGAGAGGGGGGGGGAGTGAGAGAGATAAGAACATGACGCTACTATTCAAAATATATAATAAGCCAAGAATTTGACATAATTAATCAAAACAACCATAAATCTAAAATTTTCGAAGGCAATTAATACAAAAGACAAGGTGATCTATCGTTGAGAACACTTTATTCCAAAAAAAGGTTATTACATGGGCTATTGTTAGTAGGGGATCCTCCATCTCTTCAGTAATACATCCGAAATTTCACCAAGTACCGATGATGGTACTTCCAATCTTCATGTTCCACACAAATAAATTTCCAGAATCAATAGGCTCATCAGCTAGCATCTTTATCCAAAGATTGCAGGCCTCTGTCGTGATTATGAGATGTTTCGTTGCATCTCCACCCGTTTTGTTACATAATTATTTGCAAACTCTTTTTAGGGTTTCTTTCAGAGTATAGCGAGGGCCATTAGAGATGAACAAAGGTAGTTGATGGTTGTGAAGGTTGTAAAGGAAGAGAACAATAGTGAGGGAGGCAAATACAATGAGAGGGAGAGGGGAGGCAAAAAGATTTGGAAGTGAGGATTAGAGTAAGAGGCAGGGGTCAAATTTATAGATACACAAAGCAAAAATCAAAAAGCTACTTTGCATGGTTACCCACTAAATTTAGAAAAGTAGATGCATGGCTTTTTCCTAAATTTAGAAAAGTACATGCACAAACTCAAATTTAGGAATTTTGGAAAATATGCACAATTTTGGGACAATTCTTTGTTAGATCCAATACAATGTTTACTGTGCAATATGCAAGATTTATTATTGGATGTTCTCAACAAGCATTTGAATAAGAAAGTCTCGGTGATAGAATTAAAAAGATCACCATCTGTATTGAATCAAAACTCTTGAACAATGGGTGAACCATAAATCTAAAAGCTTAAGAAAGCCTTACAAACTGAATAATAATTGAACTATGAGTTTGGTAGCTTCATACAACATTGCTAAAAGATTACGAAGCTAGTTGCCCATGTGCTAACAAATCATTCTTGCTCAATTGCACTGACGTGTGATGGTGCCTCACTTTCATGTTGATTCAATTGATTCTGTTTGGCCTTGAGTATTATAGCCTTTGGAATCTTGATTTTCTCTAGAAGTCGTCCACCCTTGGGCTTCCATGCCCAAATGATGCAGCTAGTGTCTTCCCAGCGCTGAGGATCATTTATGTTCTCTCGCCAATACTTGTTCCAGCAATCCTTATAAACCTCCACATCACTTGCATTCTTCTTCTTTGAAATCGGTGCCCATTATTGTATCTGAACTTGTAGGTAGTTTATCGAGTTGTTGTTTTGATCATCAACATCACTTGTTGTCACTCCCAACCATATTGGGTAATTTGCATCACAAGGTTGTACAAGCACAAAATCTCCTTTAGACACATCAAGAGTCAGGTTCAACAGGTCTGTTGCACATTGGACCACAATAATGGTCCTCATTTACATCAAACCTTTCATCTACATCATCCTCCACTTGAAGGTTAAGAGGCTCAGCTTTTTCACATACACTCCTTGGCCAAAAGTCATGAAATCCAATGTCTTCCCTTGCACTAGGGGTTTGCATGTTTAGCATAAGATTCTCCCAATAGGCGAGGACCAGATTGATCCACTTAGCATAATCACTTTGGTCTCCTTTCTCTTGCAAGTGCTCTTTCCACCAATTGACATGTTTTTTTAAGCCCTCCACAACCTTCTCATTTTCCTTAACATACTCAAAGGGTGGCAATACTTTTGGAAGACCTTCAGAAGCTTGGGTCCTCCCTGGTCATTTCTCTTCCATAACTCTATACCGCTTTGTGGTAACCAATCAACATTTTTGGGGTGTACTTTGTATTACATCAAAGGTATTCCATCACTCATATAAAACCTGAATTGCAATGGCTTTGAATGTCCAATCAAGCTATCGGCTCCATCATGTAAGCGTCCCTTGACAAAGCCTTTGAAGTGTGCCACCTTTTGTAGGAGAAAGGGTGCTGGATGCATGCTATCGGCTCCATCATGTAAGCAATGGCTTTGAATGTCCAATCAAGCTATCGGCTCCATCATGTAAGCATCCCTTGACAAAGCCTTTGAAGTTTGCCACCTTTTGTAGGAGAAAGGGTGCTGGATGCATGCTAACAGACTCATTAAAGATCTTCATCAAATGTGGAAATGTGAAAATGGTTTGTTTCCTCAACTTCTCAGAGAAGCGACACAATGCATCAATATCTTCATGAGTATGACCAACCATAAGAAAACCAAGCTGCACCATGTCAAACACTCCTCGTGCAACCAATAGGGATAGATAGGCAAATACATAACGATTCTTATTTTCAGAACTACAATTGTCAAGTTGCAACAACAACGTCCTTGGCAATCTCTTGAAAAATGTCCTTGAATTTGATGGCATTAAACTTGAGGCATTGCCATTGCCCCTATCCTGCACATGTGTGTTAGTATGAAAGACTAACTGCATATGTGAAGAACAATTTCCCTCTCTATCCACATTTGTTTCTACATGTGTCTCTGCATCTGCATCCTCAATGCTCTACTTGCAATATGTGTTTCTCTCCTTCAGCACTTCCATATGCTGATACAGGGCCATAGTAGACAAAACACAATCAAAAAGATCTATTCGTAGTTCTGCATCTGAGTTTTATGAGCTCAAGTCACCATACATGTGTTGCTCTCCTCTTTCTAAGTTTCTTAAACATTTTGAGAGAGATGAAATTGTGAAGTTGGGATCACTTGGCCATAACCCCAAGGCAAAGTGACCATAAGCTGTTTGTCCGTGTCCATGAGTGAGCATTCCTGTTAAGGATACTGGAAGCCTCTCAACCCCATTGAGAGATTTAGGAACTGGTTTAATTTGTGGTATGGCAGTCTTGCTCTGGTCCATCTTAGCATGTATAATACACAAATACCTGTTTGGGTTCATTTCGGAAGAGCTCCTCCAACAAGCATAGTATAGATTTCTACAACTCATTTGCTGCAACATGTGTGCCCTTCTTTGTGCCATGTATCTGGCACGCACTTGCATAATATATTAGTTTGCATATGTTAGATAGAAGGGTAGGCTCCTCCAACAAAAGTTTGAGCCTCACCCGCCGATGCTAGTTCGCTTCTAGGAAGCTGAAAGTAAAGCTCTAGGAAGCTGAAAGTATATTTGGGTGTATGGGGAAAGAGGGAAGAAAAGAAGAAATCTCAAGCTCAAGCTCAAGCTCAAGCTCAAGGCTCAAGGCTCAAACTTGAGTTTGAGCCTTGTCTATTACACAAGCAAGTAGGAATAGAGAGGGAAGCTAGGATAGTCCCAGAGAACAAGTGGGGTGTGGGTGAAGAAGGGTATATAAACAAAACTGAAACAAGTGGGGTGTGGGTGAAGAAGGGTATATAAACAAAACTGAAACTAACAATAATCAAAAGACCTGGGACCTAGGACTTGGGCCTGGGGAAGAAATTGAACTTGGGAACAAAAGTGAAACTAACTATAATCAAAAGACCTGGGACCTGGGACCTGGGACTTGGGCCTGGGCTTGGGCTTGGGGAAGAAATTGAACTTGGGGAAGAAATTGAAATATAAATCTTCTTTCTGCAGGACGACGCTCCTTGGGGCCAATCGGCTCCACGCGCTCCTCTCATGCTCGCCACATGCCCTGCCCCTCTCCCTTTTGTCGTGCAGTGCCTGCCCCGCCCCTCTCGTGCACCCGCCCCGCCCCGCCTCCTCTCCCTCTCGTGCTCGCCGCACGCCCTGCCCCTCCCTCTCGTGCAACGCCCGCCCCTCTCCTCCTCTCCCTCTCGTGCAGTGCCCGTGCTTGCCCCGCCCCCTGTCCCTCTCGTGCAGCGCCCCCGCTGGCCCGCCCGCCTGCCCCATCGCCCCACCCCTCTCGTCTCCCTCTCGTGCAATGCCCGCGCCCACCCCGCCCCCTCTCGTGCAGCGCCCGCCCCTCTCCTCTCCTCTCCCTCTTTCATGCAGCGCCACGCCCCTCTCGTGCTCACTGCACGGCTGCCCTGCTGCCGCGCCCCTCTCGTTCAGCACAGCTGCTCGGTGCCTGCGCCCCTCTCGTTCAGCGAATTCAAATTTTCCCCCAACTTTCGTTTGAAATTCAAATTTCCCCCCAACTTCCCATCCCATTAAAAAAAAATTCCCCCCCAACTAAAAAAAAAAGAATGACCAACATTTCCCCCCAACTAAAAAAAAAAGAATGACCGACCTCACACGTCCCTTCCATGTAAAAAACCGACCTCGCGTTTGAACCAACCCAAAGGACCTGCGAACCCTAAACACGATTCTGCACCCAAAGCGATTCTGTGTGGTGAGCGAACGCGATTCTATGTGGTGAGCGTACAGTGCTTGTAATCGCCATCGTGCACACCATCATATGCAATAATCATCTCTGTTTCTTGTCTCTGAAGTACTCACTCAGCCCTACGTTTCAAACAGTTTCTTTTCCTCCTGCAATCAACATGTCTGTGTTGGTTCCGACCTCTGTTTCCTGCAAAACCATCACGCCCACACGCCATCGGAGACTTCAAGCATCCGTCACGTCTGTGCGACATTAGAGACTTTCGTGCGCCCATCTGCGTTTCGTGTGTTCCCTCATCTAATTGAATACTTTATGCAACAAGTAAGTCCTTTAATTGATTGTCTATATCAATATAAACGCTTACTTGATTGCACGCTAAGTATTCCATTTGTCAATCGTTGCTCATCGTAGATTGTTTGCACTTCTTGCTGCTCTCTTTTGTATCTTCACATATGTCGAGAACCTATAAAACTGATCTTTGTGCACATTATATAATCTAAATGACAAGGGTTCCCTATATAAACATGGTATATGTGTCACATATCTGAGTGCACAACTTGGATATAGACTCCACCTTAAGTTCGAGCCTCCCCTACAATGTAGAACTTATGTGTTAACGATCGACCTAGATTGAGTCTTTGTTCTCCATGTTAGTGCACCCCGGCCTTAAGGCTCGAACTTGAGTTTGAGCCTTTGCTCTCCATGCTAGTGCACCCCGGCCTTAAGGCTCGAACTTGAATTTGAGCCTTTGCTCCTTTGCTCTCCATGCTAGTGCACCCCGGCCTTAAGGCTCGAACTTGAGTTTGAGCCTTTGTTCCTTTGCTCTCCATGCTAATGCACCCCGGCCTTAACGCTCGAACTTCAGCAGATTGAGCCTTCGTGCTCCATGCTAGTGCACCCCGGCCTTAAGGCTCGAACTTGAGTTTGAGCCTTTGCTCTCCATGCTAGTGCACCCCGGTCTTAAGGTGCTACTGCACCCGGCCTTAAGGCTCGAACTTCAGATTGAGCCTTCGTTCTCCATGCTAGTGTACCCCGGCCTTAAGGCTCGAACTTTAGTTTGAGCCTTTGCTCTCCATGCTAGTGCACCCCGGTCTTAAGGCTCGAACTTGAGTTTGAGCCTTTGCTCTCCATGCTAGTTCACCTCGGCCTTAAGGCTCGAACTTCAGATTGAGCCTTCGTTCTCCATGCTAGTGTACCCCGGCCTTAAGGCTCGAACTTTAGTTTGAGCCTTTGCTCTCAATGCTAGTGCACCCCGATGCCTTAAGGCTCGAACTTCAGATCGAGCCTTCGTTCTCCATGCTAGTGTACCCCGGCCTTAAGGCTTGAACTTGAGTTTGAGCCTTTTCTCTCGTTCTCCATGCTAGTGTACCCCGGCCTTAAGGCTCGAACTTGAGTTTGAGCCTTTGCATCAGTTACTACCTCAAAGGGTAGAGAGAAATCTGGCAACTTCAGAACGGGACTGGTTACCAAGGTGGTCTTCAGCTTATCAAAAGCACTCTGGCTCCTGGCTGACCATTGAAACGGGATATTCTTCTTGAGAAGATTAGTCAAGGGGGAAGCTATAAGAGCATACTTTGGTATAAAAATTCTATACCAACCAGTCAATCCCAAGAATCCTCTGACTTCTTTCACTGTCTTTCGTTCAGGCCAATCTATGACTGCTTGGACTTTTGCGGAATCTGGAGAAATTTTATCTTTTGATACCAAAAAGCCCAAGTATTCAACATGGTCGATAGAGAAAGTACATTTACTCTTTTTTGCAAAGAGTTGGTGCTTCCTTAGAATCTCAAGAACTTTTCTGACATGAGCTTCATGGTGGTCAGTTGCATTCTTTGAGTAAATCAGAATATCATCAAAGAAAACAAGAACAAAATCTTCTAAGTATTCTCTAAGAATGTCCTACATTAAGCGATTGAATATAGCTGGGGCATTTGTCAATCCAAACGGCATGACAGTGAACTCATAATGCCCATACCGAGTATTGATGGCTGTCTTCGGGATATCTTGCTCATTAATCCTGATTTGGTAATACCCTGATTTGAGATCTATCTTTGTGAAGATCTGCCATTTAGCCTGTCCAAAAGCTCATTAATTCTTGGGATAGGATACTTATTCTTAATTGTCAGCTGATTCAGACCTCTGTAGTCCACACAAAGTCTAAGCGTTCCATCTTTCTTTTTCTGAAAGAGAACTGGCACCGCACCCCAAGGTGAAACACTAGGTCTTACAAACCCTTGTTCTAACAACTATCTAAGCTATTCCTTGAGTTCAATGGCTTCAGGAACTGGGATTTTGTACATGCACAGGGCTACTGGCTGAGCTCCAGGGGTCAATTCAATCACATGATCTACTTCCCGGATTGGAGGCATTTCAGTTAGCTCTGCTGGGAATAGATCATCTTAACCATTCTGGTTCTTTAGCCTTAAGCTTTGAGTCTACTGGGTTCATTTTGACAACATAAATTTGCTACTTCTTTCTAAGTCCTTTCAGCAACATAGAAGCTTTTACTAACTGAAGGTTTGGGGATCCGGAAACTCTAATTCCTAGAACTTTGTTCCCGTGAAGATCATGGAAGGAAATGGTTCCATTGTGGCAGTGTATGTGAGCTTGATTTTTGTGGAGCCAATCCATTCCAAGGATCCCGTCAAAAACTCCCAGAGATAAGACTTTGAACTGACAGTCAGTTATATTACCATCTAGATTGAACTGGATAAGATCTGTTTCATGGTGAGTGAAAAGAGTCTTCCCACTGACAGTCAGTTATATTACCATCTAGATTGAACTGGATAAGATCTGTTTCATGGTGAGTGAAAAGAGTCTTCCCACTAGCTAATTCAACTTGCATAGGTTTCCCTGATTTCTGTTCTAAGACTAGCTTATGCAAGCATCTAGGGGAAATGAATGAAATAGAACTGCCTGAATCAATCAAAAGCTTAAAAGGCTTACCCTGATACTTTGCTAGAGTATGGATGACTGAGAACTGAAGGTTAGGCCCTTGGTTTTCAATTGCAGCAGCATAGATCTGCCCTCTTTCCTCTTCTACTACATCTGAAATTGTGACTGCTCTGGCTGCTGCAGTCTGAGGTGGAACTCTTTCTCTTTGGTTGCCCCAGTTTTGGGAAGGAGTTCTGAGGTTACTCTGGACAGAGGTAGATGGCTGAGCTGGAGTTCTTCTGGGGTTTCCTTGGCTTGGGCGAGACAGACCCTGATTAGACTGGTATGAAGGGATTGGTCTCTGAACTCGAGGTCCTTGACTTCCCTGTCCCCTTGACATGGCAGGAGTCAGGTAGTCTTTCAACTGGTGACCAAAACCCTGGCATCCAAAACATCGGTTTTCACTTTTGAGCTCATCCCTCTGATTTCTTGAAAGAGGTGGGGCTCCTGAGAAAGTCGGAGTCTTCCTGCATCCTGATTCTGATTTGGGCCTTGCTGCCTCTTCGGGGGTGGAAAGTTTGAAGTACTTCCCTAGGCTTGGATCTTTTAAAATTAGAGGGTGCAGGTTTTGGCGGGACCTTTACTACAAAGGCTTTGGCAAAATCCTTTGCCATTCTTATTGCTTCAGCCCATGGACAGTGGCTTGGCATTTTTGACCAGTGTGTCCAAGGGTTCGTTCATTCCCCGAATGAACCTGGCCATGAGTTGTTCTTCATCTAGAGGTGTGGTGAATATTTGAGTAGAGCAAAGGCCTGGTGATATTCCTCGATGGTTTTGCTCTCCTGCTTTAGCTCTAAGAATTCGTTCATTTTGATTTCCAAAAATCCAAGAGGACAAAATCTCTTTCTTAGATAGGTTTTTAGGTCGTTCCAGGACTGAGTATTTCTATCCAGACGGTTGGTGTCACAGTGGTTCCTCCATGCTACCCTGGCTGTTTCCACTATTTTGAGCCGAGCAAGAGCCATTGTGCTCCGCTCATTGTAGCCAGTGACATCAAAATATTCTTCCATGGCTTCCACCCATTTCTCCACAGCCTCGCCCAGGTTCTCCCCTTCACCTTTGAAGGGTCCTGGCTGAGTCCTATGGAGAGCCTTACGAACATCAGGGTCAAGCTCATCATCTTCAGAGAGGGTCTGGCTGACGGCCACGGTTTTCTCGTCTCATGATTCTGCCAAAAATTTATATATTATTAAATTTTTATTTTGATATCATCCACGAGATCCTAAGACTTAAGAGGTTCAGAAAACAATTTCTTAAACAAGACAATGATCTTATTGGAGATCTAAGACATATGTCCAATAACAAATTTTTCTTTAGCAGATCGTCCATAAACAATCACTTATACAATAGGGAATTTTTCTCCAAAAAACATTTCTACATTTATATAAAAGTTACAATATGTACATAGAGCAGCTCGGCTCCAGAATCACTGCCTCAAACGTAATCGAATAAAGAAGCGAAACTGTGAAGAAGACATACCATGGTACACATGATTCATTACACAAAGAGGTGCTGTAATTCTATTTCTCGGAATAAAGCGACTAAGAAGTCTAAAAAATTGGCATGAAGTTCTGAAGTTCCTAGGGATATCTGAATGGATGTGGTGAGATACGGTGAGATGCGGTGAGATGTGAATGTGATGTAATGAGATGGGAATGGATGTGATGTGGATCTAGGTAGATGTGAAGGGATGTGATGTGGATCTGGGTAGATGTGAAGGGATGTGATGTGATGTGAATGGATGAGATGTGATGTGAATGGATGTGATGTGGATCGAGGTAGATGTGAATGGATGAGATGTGATATGAATGGATGTGATGTGATGTGGATCGAGGTAGATGTGAATGGATGTGATATGATGTGATGTGGATCGGAGTAGATGTGAATGGATGAGATATGATGTGAATGGATGTGATGTGATGTGGATATGGATAGGTGTGAATAGATGAGATGTGATGATGAGGATGGATGTGAGGTGGTGTGATGAGGATCGGAATAGATGTAAATGGATGTGATGTGATGTGGATAGATGTGATGAGATGTGATATGATATGATTAGATAAGATGTAATATGATATGATTAGATGAGAATGGATAAAGGATGATGGGAATAGATATGACTAGATGTGGAATAAGCAAAGTGAATTGATTTAGAAGACTGTGGAATAACAAGAAATGATGTGGAACAATGTGGAAAGATGAGAATTCGTTAGAAACTGTATTTATGAAATCTATTTTTAAATGACTCTTTTATGTCAAGAATGCTGGGGAAGCATTTTGACCATTATGTGAATGAGGTCGTGGAGACCTAAGTGATAAAGTTGCAACAGCTAACAGAGAGTCAATGGAGGACATCTCGCATAGCAAGGTCCGTCGAGGTCTTGATTAGCCTCAGTTCGATTTAAATGGTGAGCTTTCGGACGGTGGATGTTTTGAGATTCAAGCTCGATGTCAGCTTGTGCGAGTTGCATTATGTGCTGGCATGTTAGGTAGTAATATGTGTGAGACATAAAAATTAACACATAAATCATTTTCATTCATAATATGAAAAGAGGAATTCCTACCATATTCTAGGATTAATCATCCTAGATTAATTGAATGATTCTCATTATAATCATGAAAAAATTAATTTTTAGGTTTATGTATAAATAGTTAATCTCAAGAAAAAGAGAAATTTCTAGTAATCCATTTTTATGTTAAAAGAGTAATCCCGCATGATAATGGAAATCCATGTATTCCAATGAAGTAAGAGAAAAATTAGAATACTAAAATAATATATATTTTATTTAAAAATTAAAGAAGGATTCTAGTTAAATTTAAGTTTAAATGATGAAAGAGGACATTTGCATTGAGCAAATATGTCAGACAAGGGCCAATACAGATTGTGGGTGAGAATTTGGATAGAAAGGACTTCTAGGCATGGATGTACATGATTAAAAGCTTTCTGAAAGAAAATTTTTGGAATCTCAAAAAAGTGCATTTTTGTTGGGTATGCACAGGATCGCAAGGCATATAAATGTTACAATCCACATACGAGGCAAGTGGTTATCTCACGAGATGTGGTGTTTGATGAACTTGCTAGTTGGTACAAGGCAAAGGATGAGGGTGTCATTAATTCCGTTGATGCTGATGTGCATGTGAACTTGCCACAAACAAGTTCTATTTCTGAGTCTGAGATTTGAGTCTGAGTAGTACTATACGTCCATGGTTAGGACGCTTGAGACATGAGAGTGTGAGCACTGGGAGTGTGAGATCCCTGTTCCCACCGCGTAACGGATTCGGGGTACTAGCAGCGGAAGTAGCACTTCTTGCGCGAGGCAGGGTCCCACACTCGGGGCCTCGTCCACGGATATCCGGACAAAAGACTAATCCGTCAGTTTTTCCAAAACCAGACCCGGAAAAACTTCCCTTATCCGGAAAGCACGGGCGATTCCACCAGGATAATTTTTACTCTAACGTAGTCAAAACTCTTACTGATCAAACAGATCCGACTGCATCTATAAAGATACTTGGTCAGATCAAGGAAGAAACTTGCACTTGGATCATTGGGATCAACGCTTTTTTCCCCACCAAGGAGGCACAGCCGTTGATTCCTATCCATAGAACAATTACTATCCGGGATTTACTTTATCTATCGTAATAACAGAAATTGAGTCTCGATTTACGGATCCATCAGTCCAGCCTAACCCCATCCGATCCCATGGGTTAGCCAACCGCCCAACCACTGTAGTGATGGGATCCAATTTGGAATTTGGTTAGGTTTTGTCCCGGGTACCAAGGAAAAGAGTTCCAAGGCCCCCTAGCCGGAATTTCATGCAAACATAAAACTAGCCACACCACTTACACACCCAATATGAAAATTGCCTTTTTCTTAGCATCAGCTAACTTTAAAACAATCCTTTAATGAAACCATAGTACCACTGATCACAATCTCCCAAATTATCCAGTTGATTCATAATTTCCCATCATTCCTTCATCAGAGTATCTATGGCATCATTGGCAACTAGAACGCTCACCACCTGTCCACACAGGGGCCGTTTCAATAGTTCCTAGCCCATAATACTCAACAATATAATCACTTATCAAGATGGACTCTCGTTGAAGATCAGCAAGATCAACCAACAGATCCATATAAAAGAGCCATGGACTCATCCGTTGAGGACCAGCAAGGTCAGTCAACCAGATCCATGCCCGGTTCCAGAAAACAACTCTTACTCCTTGTTCCAATATCTTCCTCGACGCACGCGTGGGTATCCTGGGCGACCCAGAGCCCGAGCACCGTATGGTCAGCACCCTCTAGGATCCTTCGCAGGTGACCTAGCGCTTCACTCATAGGCCGCTTCCTTGGTCCCTCATCCACCGTACCGGAAGCTCACCATTTTAATCGAACCGAGGCTGGTCAAGACCTCGGCCGACCTTGCTACGCGAGACGTCCTCCATTGACTCTCCGTCAGCAGTTGCAACTTTATCAGTTAGGTCTCCACGACCTTAATCACAAGACGGTCAAAATGCTTTCCCAGCATTCTTGACATAAAACAGCCATTTACAAACAGCATTTACAAACAGTTTACAAATATAATTTCTATATTAACTCTCATTTTTCCACATTATCCCTCATGCAATCCACATTACTTATTCCACATTTCATTTATATGTGTACTCATCCAATCATATCATTTTCCATCTCTTCACTTCAGATTCCTTCACATCACATATCATATATTCACATCCATATCCACATCCATACATCCACATCCACATCCACATCCACATTCACATCCATACATCCACATCTACATGCTTATCTCCATTTTCACATCCTCATTTATACATCCACATCCCATATCCACATTCATACATACACATCCATATCCACATCCATATCCGCATTCATACGTACACATCCATATCCACATCCACATGCATACATTCATTATCACGTCCTCATTCATACATCCACATCCACATACATACATACATACATCCACATCCACATCCACATTCTCATTCACATCTATACATCCATATCTACATGCACATTCACATCCATACATCCACATCTATATCCTCATTCACATCCATACATCCACATTCATGCATCCACATCTACATGCCTACATCCATACATACACATCCACATTTACATCCATGCATCCACATCCACATCCTCATTCACATCCATACATCCACATTCATACATCCACATCCACATCCACATTCACATCCATACATCCACATCTACATGCTTATCTCCATTTTCACATCCTCATTTATACATCCACATCCCATATCCACATTCATACATACACATCCATATCCACATTTACATGCATACATACATCCACATCCACATTCCCATTCACATATATACATCCATATCTACATGCACATTCACATCCATACATCCACATCTATATCCTCATTCACATCCATACGTCCACATCCATGCATCCACATCTACATGCATACATCCATACATCCACATCCACATTTACATCTATGCATCCACATCTACATCCTCATTCACATCCATACATCCACATTCATACATCCATACATCCACATTCATACATCCACATCCACATCCACATTCACATCCATACATCCACATTCATACATCCACATCCACATTCATACATCCACATCCACATCCATACATCCACATCCATACATCCACATCCACACATCCACATCCATACATCCACATCCACATCCATACATCCACATTCATACATCCACATCCACATCCACATCCACATTCACATCCATACATCCACATTCATACATCCACATCCACATCCGCATGCATCTTATCATATCTTATCACTTCCCATATCTTTTATGCATACCTCTATGCATGAAATCCAATATGATAAAAGTAACACTTTTGATATAAAAAAATTATCCTTTATGCATACTTCTATGCATGAAAATTAAAAATGATAAAAGTAACACTTTTGATATAAAAAATTTTCCTTTATGCATACTTCTATGCATGAAAAATTAAAAAATGATAAAAGTAACACTTTTGATATAAATTTTTTTCCTTTATGCATACTTCTATGCATGAAAATTAAAAATGATAAAAATAACACTTTTGATATAAAAAAATTATCCTTTATGCATGATATTAAAATTCAATTTCTCCATGATTATAATGAAATTCTTTCAATTAATCTAGGATGATAATTCCTAGAATATGGTAGGAAGTCCTCTTTTTATGCTTTGAATGAAATTATTTTATGCATAATTTTTATAAAAATTTTGCCATAGCTCCGCTGCTATGACTGATAAATCTCAATTTTTTCTAAGGGATAAAGCTTATCATTAAGGAAATAATTAAAATGATCTCTAATTGGATCATTAATCTATAGTGGATTGAATCATCAATATGCATAAACTAAAAGCATAGAAAAAAGCCATTAAATTGGCCTCAAGCATAGCTTAATCTTGGGTTAAGGAAAAGCTTTATGAAAAGCTTGATTTGGATTGAGAACGGGTCATGAGTATGACCATTTCTTGAGTGAGAGAGAGAATTTACATAAAAATCATTAGAATTTAAACATAAATAAAAATTAACTTCAATAGCATTTATTAACTTATGTAACTCTTCACTACTATTCAAACTTCAATAGTATTTAAAAAAAAACCATACCAATTAAACTTCTCAAGCTTGAGAGGGGTTGAGAAGAGAGAAACATTGAGAAATTATAGAAAGATCAATATTCACTAATTACCTTACAACTTGCTTGATTCTTTGTTCACGGTAGAGGCCCCCAACCAATCAATTGGTTAAGTATGTTGATGGAGCCACTAATGGGGATTGAAGAAAGAGGGAAGCTCCAAAAACTAGTGAATTATTAAATGAATTCACAGTTCTTGGCTTAGGTGGAGTAGAGTAACGATGCATAAACACTAACTATTTTTCAACAAGGGGGAGGCTTCTATTTATAGGAAAAATTGAGCTCCTAACCAAACAAACTGATTCTAGAATTTTCTAAATCAGTTTGGTCAATATTTGACCATTTTTAGGTCAGTTAAGCTAACTTTTTGGAACTAGACTTGAATGAGGAGAGAGGAGAGATGAAATATCTCAATTTTTATGAGTTTAAAACTCATTCAAGCATGTGAAATATGCACCTCCTTTAAAGAACTCCCCTTCCTTACATATGTGTCATAATGGAATCATTTTAATATTGCTCATAGTTTTTTTTTACTAATAAACCTTGTACATTTTCAACTCTTCATCTTATGTGAAATATGCACCTCCTTTAAAGAATTCCCCTTCCTTACATATGTGTCATAATGGAATCATTTTAATATTGCTCATAGTTTTTTACTAATAAACCTTATACATTTTCAACTCTTCATCTTATGTGAGCATTTACTCATTTTTGGATACCCAAAATATCTCATATTTTTAATATTGCTCATAGTTTTTTACTAATAAACCTTGTACATTTTCAACTCTTCACCTTATGTGAGCATTTACTCATTTTTGGGTATCTTCTTTTTTACAAATTTGGATTTATCTCTTCCCTACACATGGATTGATGCTATTGGCCCATAGGAACCTTAATTGGACCATAGTCTAAAGATTTCTGAAAATCTAGACCCTTAGACTAAGGTTCTTTATACCTATTTCCAATTAATTCCAATTGCACATTGGAAAATTCTTTTTGAATTTCTATTTCAGGGGAACTCATCTGAATTATAAGAGATATTTTTCTATCCAAAAATATTCAAAATCTGAATATTCTCTCTCTAGAATATTTTTCTCTCTCTAGGCTAAAACAGATAGAAACAAGGTCTTTATATTTCTGAAGAGGGTTGATTACAGGGGAAGATACTAGACATCAAAAAAGGGGTTGGGGGAGGAATCTTACATTCTACCCCACTTAAAAAACGCGAGATGTCCTCATCTCGCAACTTGTGATAATTTCGCAAGATTCACGAATATGAGACTTAGAGAAAAATTTTAATCAAGATTAACCACCAAGAAACGTCTTAAAGAGAGCAAGATTCAAAATAAGAACAAGATTTAAACTTTATTCATTCTCGGAACTTATACAGTAAAGATAGAAGAACTCTTTACACTTCCATAAGCCCGTCCATCATATGATCACAAAAGCAGTCCTCACAAGCTGCACAAGTATAAGGTAACTCATCTATGGGAATGATTCTGTGGGTTATTGCTACGCCTATCTCAGTGGTATGAGGTGTTCTAACAAAAGGACCTCTGAGAGGCAAGCCAAAAACGGGGTAAAGGCATATCTTCTCATGAGGAAGAAAACACGCCAGTAAGAAGACCCGCTCAGAAAACCCAGGATGCCTTGATCTCATGACGCAGTAGTATCGGGCACCCAAACCCAAAGCTTCAATAACCATGGCCAAGTGGACATTGTTACGAAAGTGCTGCTGACCCCAGGGTGTTACCCTAGTTATGTCTTGATAGGTCCACCATTTTGTCTGCGCTACAGAAGTTCCCAAGTGAGGGAAAAGTGAGCGCTCATACTGCTCTATAAAATCTTTCTTCACAGACTCCCTTGCGTCTTGAAGGTGAGAAATCATTAGGGATAAAACTAGTTCTTGTTGCCAAGCCATGAAGGAGATTAAGAAAGAAAGGAGATCGATGGAAGTAAGATTACTGTGAGCGACAAGTAAAAGTTACGACTTATATAAAGGAAGGAGCTAGCGTAACTTAGAAGCCAACGGTAACTTGCCACTGAAGTTTTACCGTCTTTCCATGATTTGCGTTTGACACATTTTTCTATAGAAGGCATTAAGAATTTTGAGATGAAGAGATAAAAGAAGCTTGTAGGCTAAGTCACCTACTTTCATTGAATTCAGATATAAGGCTCACAATATCTGGGGGATAACTTCATATACTCCCCAAGAGATAAAGAACTTCTTTTGGGCCGTACTCGAATGAAGACCAAAACCTTGATATCCAAAACATCGATTCTCACTTCTGAACTCATTGTTCTGAATCCTTAAAACAGGTGGGACTCTTGAGAAGTATTCTAGGAAAAGGGTCTTCCTTTGTTAAACAGAACTTTCTTTTATTTTAGAGAGGGAATAATTATAAGATCAGAAAGGGAGATTCTTACTCCTGTATACCTCGAAGGCTGGGGAGGAATCTTACATTCTACCCCACTTAAAAAGTGCGAGATGTCCTCATCTCGCAAGGTAGAGGACAACTCTTTTTCTTAACATCCAATTTTATTTTGGGGTTCCTTATATTCTGGTCAACCCTAGGAGAACACTGGGATAAATATCCCTTATATAGAACTCATCATTAATATTCAGATCATATCATTCATATCTTTAACATGATAATGGTCCATTAGACCGAAAAATTTCCTTCTGAACATTCCTCCACGGGAATTTCAGTCAAGCAAGTTCTCAATTTGTCATCCCTTAACTTGATCTACTGATCAAGTGTTAACAGTAACAATTTGACAGCACAACCCACTAATCTCATAGTGATTTGCTGAATTCATTATCATCATTCCAGTTATGAATATCATCACTGGGACTCGTCCCATTCATCCTCATTGTGGTTTTGTTCAGATTTTTATATTTCAACTAATTTCAGAAATCATCATTTTTCAATCAGAATTTTCAATCAGAATCCAATTCAATTCATCAATTCTCAAACAGAATTAAAAATCCAATTCATCAATTCTCAAACAGAATCCAATTCAATTCATCAATTCTCAAACAGAATTAAAAATCATATCAACCACATTCGAATTCATCATCTGGATAGCATTAACGCTTATAATTTCAAGTCTTAGATTTACTCGTATATACTGTCAGTAAAGAGCTGCAGTATACTCTCGGTATATACGGGTAGTCGTGGCTCTTGGAATTATAAGGTAAATACCATCATGTCTAGGCCTCAAGCAAGTCAGGGATTCTATATAATTGCGGTACTTCCATCTGAAGACCCAATTACCAAATTACGAATTTCAGTTTGAATATCAAATTGTATGAATTATATCACACAATTACAACCTTTTTGTGCTTCTTGATAAATTTTTGACATATTTGTCTTCTCAGTTGATCTTTATTAACCAAATGCTCTGATACCAACTGTGAGATCCCTGTTCCCACCGCGTAACGGATTCGGGGTACTAGCAGCGGAAGTAGCACTTCTTGCGCGAGGCAGGGTCCCACACTCGGGGCCTCGTCCACGGATATCCGGACAAAAGACTAATCCGTCAGTTTTTCCAAAACCAGACCCGGAAAAACTTCCCTTATCCGGAAAGCACGGGCGATTCCACCAGGATAATTTTTACTCTAACGTAGTCAAAACTCTTACTGATCAAACAGATCCGACTGCATCTATAAAGATACTTGGTCAGATCAAGGAAGAAACTTGCACTTAGATCATTGGGATCAACGCTTTTTTCCCCACCAAGGAGGCACAGCCGTTGATTCCTATCCATAGAACAATTACTATCCGGGATTTACTTTATCTATCGTAATAACAGAAATTGAGTCTCGATTTACGGATCCATCAGTCCAGCCTAACCCCATCCGATCCCATGGGTTAGCCAACCGCCCAACCACTGTAGTGATGGGATCCAATTTGGAATTTGGTTAGGTTTTGTCCCGGGTACCAAGGAAAAGAGTTCCAAGGCCCCCTAGCCGGAATTTCATGCAAACATAAAACTAGCCACACCACTTACACACCCAATATGAAAATTGCCTTTTTCTTAGCATCAGCTAACTTTAAAACAATCCTTTAATGAAACCATAGTACCACTGATCACAATCTCCCAAATTATCCAGTTGATTCATAATTTCCCATCATTCCTTCATCAGAGTATCTATGGCATCATTGGCAACTAGAACGCTCACCACCTGTCCACACAGGGGCCGTTTCAATAGTTCCTAGCCCATAATACTCAACAATATAATCACTTATCAAGATGGACTCTCGTTGAAGATCAGCAAGATCAACCAACAGATCCATATAAAAGAGCCATGGACTCATCCGTTGAGGACCAGCAAGGTCAGTCAACCAGATCCATGCCCGGTTCCAGAAAACAACTCTTACTCCTTGTTCCAATATCTTCCTCGACGCACGCGTGGGTATCCTGGGCGACCCAGAGCCCGAGCACCGTATGGTCAGCACCCTCTAGGATCCTTCGCAGGTGACCTAGCGCTTCACTCATAGGCCGCTTCCTTGGTCCCTCATCCACCGTACCGGAAGCTCACCATTTTAATCGAACCGAGGCTGGTCAAGACCTCGGCCGACCTTGCTACGCGAGACGTCCTCCATTGACTCTCCGTCAGCAGTTGCAACTTTATCAGTTAGGTCTCCACGACCTTAATCACAAGACGGTCAAAATGCTTTCCCAGCATTCTTGACATAAAACAGCCATTTACAAACAGCATTTACAAACAGTTTACAAATACAATTTCTATATTAACTCTCATTTTTCCACATTATCCCTCATGCAATCCACATTACTTATTCCACATTTCATTTATATGTGTACTCATCCAATCATATCATTTTCCATCTCTTCACTTCAGATTCCTTCACATCACATATCATATATTCACATCCATATCCACATCCATACATCCACATCCACATCCACATCCACATTCACATCCATACATCCACATCTACATGCTTATCTCCATTTTCACATCCTCATTTATACATCCACATCCCATATCCACATTCATACATACACATCCATATCCACATCCATATCCGCATTCATACGTACACATCCATATCCACATCCACATGCATACATTCATTATCACGTCCTCATTCATACATCCACATCCACATACATACATACATACATCCACATCCACATCCACATTCTCATTCACATCTATACATCCATATCTACATGCACATTCACATCCATACATCCACATCTATATCCTCATTCACATCCATACATCCACATTCATGCATCCACATCTACATGCCTACATCCATACATACACATCCACATTTACATCCATGCATCCACATCCACATCCTCATTCACATCCATACATCCACATTCATACATCCACATCCACATCCACATTCACATCCATACATCCACATCTACATGCTTATCTCCATTTTCACATCCTCATTTATACATCCACATCCCATATCCACATTCATACATACACATCCATATCCACATTTACATGCATACATACATCCACATCCACATTCCCATTCACATATATACATCCATATCTACATGCACATTCACATCCATACATCCACATCTATATCCTCATTCACATCCATACGTCCACATCCATGCATCCACATCTACATGCATACATCCATACATCCACATCCACATTTACATCCATGCATCCACATCTACATCCTCATTCACATCCATACATCCACATTCATACATCCATACATCCACATTCATACATCCACATCCACATCCACATTCACATCCATACATCCACATTCATACATCCACATCCACATTCATACATCCACATCCACATCCATACATCCACATTCATACATCCACATCCACACATCCACATCCATACATCCACATTCATACATCCACATCCACATCCATACATCCACATTCATACATCCACATCCACATCCACATTCACATCCATACATCCACATTCATACATCCACATCCACATCCGCATGCATCTTATCATATCTTATCACTTCCCATATCTTTTATGCATACCTCTATGCATGAAATCCAATATGATAAAAGTAACACTTTTGATATAAAAAAATTATCCTTTATGCATACTTCTATGCATGAAAATTAAAAATGATAAAAGTAACACTTTTGATATAAAAAATTTTCCTTTATGCATACTTCTATGCATGAAAAATTAAAAAATGATAAAAGTAACACTTTTGATATAAAATTTTTTCCTTTATGCATACTTCTATGCATGAAAATTAAAAATGATAAAAATAACACTTTTGATATAAAAAAATTATCCTTTATGCATGATATTAAAATTCAATTTCTCCATGATTATAATGAAATTCTTTCAATTAATCTAGGATGATAATTCCTAGAATATGGTAGGAAGTCCTCTTTTTATGCTTTGAATGAAATTATTTTATGCATAATTTTTATAAAAATTTTGCCATAGCTCCGCTGCTATGACTGATAAATCTCAATTTTTTCTAAGGGATAAAGCTTATCATTAAGGAAATAATTAAAATGATCTCTAATTGGATCATTAATCTATAGTGGATTGAATCATCAATATGCATAAACTAAAAGCATAGAAAAAAGCCATTAAATTGGCCTCAAGCATAGCTTAATCTTGGGTTAAGGAAAAGCTTTATGAAAAGCTTGATTTGGATTGAGAACGGGTCATGAGTATGACCATTTCTTGAGTGAGAGAGAGAATTTACATAAAAATCATTAGAATTTAAACATAAATAAAAATTAACTTCAATAGCATTTATTAACTTATGTAACTCTTCACTACTATTCAAACTTCAATAGTATTTAAAAAAAAACCATACCAATTAAACTTCTCAAGCTTGAGAGGGGTTGAGAAGAGAGAAACATTGAGAAATTATAGAAAGATCAATATTCACTAATTACCTTACAACTTGCTTGATTCTTTGTTCACGGTAGAGGCCCCCAACCAATCAATTGGTTAAGTATGTTGATGGAGCCACTAATGGGGATTGAAGAAAGAGGGAAGCTCCAAAAACTAGTGAATTATTAAATGAATTCACAGTTCTTGGCTTAGGTGGAGTAGAGTAACGATGCATAAACACTAACTATTTTTCAACAAGGGGGAGGCTTCTATTTATAGGAAAAATTGAGCTCCTAACCAAACAAACTGATTCTAGAATTTTCTAAATCAGTTTGGTCAATATTTGACCATTTTTAGGTCAGTTAAGCTAACTTTTTGGAACTAGACTTGAATGAGGAGAGAGGAGAGATGAAATATCTCAATTTTTATGAGTTTAAAACTCATTCAAGCATGTGAAATATGCACCTCCTTTAAAGAACTCCCCTTCCTTACATATGTGTCATAATGGAATCATTTTAATATTGCTCATAGTTTTTTTTTACTAATAAACCTTGTACATTTTCAACTCTTCATCTTATGTGAAATATGCACCTCCTTTAAAGAATTCCCCTTCCTTACATATGTGTCATAATGGAATCATTTTAATATTGCTCATAGTTTTTTACTAATAAACCTTATACATTTTCAACTCTTCATCTTATGTGAGCATTTACTCATTTTTGGATACCCAAAATATCTCATATTTTTAATATTGCTCATAGTTTTTTACTAATAAACCTTGTACATTTTCAACTCTTCACCTTATGTGAGCATTTACTCATTTTTGGGTATCTTCTTTTTTACAAATTTGGATTTATCTCTTCCCTACACATGGATTGATGCTATTGGCCCATAGGAACCTTAATTGGACCATAGTCTAAAGATTTCTGAAAATCTAGACCCTTAGACTAAGGTTCTTTATACCTATTTCCAATTAATTCCAATTGCACATTGGAAAATTCTTTTTGAATTTCTATTTCAGGGGAACTCATCTGAATTATAAGAGATATTTTTCTATCCAAAAATATTCAAAATCTGAATATTCTCTCTCTAGAATATTTTTCTCTCTCTAGGCTAAAACAGATAGAAACAAGGTCTTTATATTTCTGAAGAGGGTTGATTACAGGGGAAGATACTAGACATCAAAAAAGGGGTTGGGGGAGGAATCTTACAGGGAGTAGTGCCAAACGAAGGTTGAAGGAATTGGCATTACAGGTTATGAGTCGTCATTTTCAGAAAGTTTGGATGAGGAACTTGGCATACCAATTCTACGCACACCAGGTGCAAGGTAGGATAGATATGTGCCTCCACATGCTAGAGTGACAGGTGTTTAGAGTGATCTGCATGCATTGCAGAGATCCCAAAGGGTCACGTATCTAGTTGACAGGTTGACATATCATGACTTTGCTATGCATTACGCATATATGACCTCTTTGGTGAAGCATGTGGAACCTACATGCTATACAGAAGCTATTGGGAAGCATGTATGGGAGAAGGCAATGGATGTTGAGATGGACCCATTGGTCCATGATGAAACTTGAGATTTTGTTGCCTTACCACAAGGCAAAAATGTCATTGGTTGCAATAAGGTGAAATGCAAATCAGATGGTTCCATTGAGCACCATAAAGCGCGGTTGGTAGCTAAGGGTTATGCACAAACCCAAGGCTTGGACTATGATGAAACATTTAGTCCAATTGCAAAGATGGAAACAATGAGAGCAGTCATTGCTATGGCTGCAGCAAATGGTTGGGAAATGCATCAAATGGATGTGAAAAATGCATTTCTAAATGGCGATTTACTTGAGAAAGTTTATATGGCACAGCCAGACGGATATGTACACCCCGAGGTACCCCACTCATGTATGCAGGTTAAAGAAAGCATTATATGGTTTGAAGCAAGCACCTTGTGCTTGGAGTGATAAGATAAGTCAATTTCTTATCTCCCTTGGATTTCAGGTTTCTTCAGCAGATTCTTCACTCTATGTGAAGAAAACAGATCATGGGATTGTCTTACTTGTCATCTATGCGGATGACTTGATTATCACGGGAGATCATGCTACAGATGTTATGCATGTCAAGAAGACATTGAGTGGGTAGTTTGATATGAAAGACCTTGGTGAATTGAGATATTTTCTTGGGATTGAAGTGATCAAAGACCATGCACGGACATGGTTAGTGCAATACCAATATGCATTGGATATGTTGGCAAAATATGGGATGACAGGGTGTAAGCCAATGAGTACACCTTTGGAGCAAAATGTGAAGCTGCAGGCTGATTTTGGTGGAGTTGGATGATCCATCTATGTATGTATAGAAAGATGGTTGGCAGTCTTATTTACATGACTATCACACGACCGGATCTCATCAGTTATGTTGTGGCGCTAGTAAGCCAATCTATGTAGAGCCCCAGAAAACCTCATTTGGATGCAATGAGACGCATTATGTGCTATGTAAAGACCACTACACATTATGGTCTTCTTTATGAGCATGATAAAGGCTTGGATGTACACGGCTACACAGACGCAGATTGGGTAGGTAGCTCGTATGACAGGATGTCTACTAGTGGCTATGCCTTTACATTTGGAAGTGCAGTGGTGAGTTGGAGCAGTAAACAACCTACTATTGCTTTATCTAGTATAGAGGAGGCTGAATACAGGGGTTTAGCCATAGCTACATGTGAATGAGTATGGTTAAAGAGTCTCTTGGCTGATTTGAGTGAGCCTATTGATGGCAAGGTTGTCATTCATTGTGACAACATGAGCAGCATACACCAAGAATCGAGTTTTTCATGCACGGACCAAACATATAGAGGTCCACTCTCATTTTGTCACAGAGAAAGTGTTGGATGGTACAATGGATTTGCAGTATGTGAAGACTGAAGAGCACGTTTTACAAAGCCACTTAGCAGGGAGAAGTTTGAGTACTTCCGTACTATGTTAGGAGTACATGGGATAAGCTTGAGGGGGAGTGTTGAGAGCTTTGATAGCCCAAGATCATCTACATCTTCTTCTATGGTGGCAGTACATCATGAGCTTAAGAGGGGTTATTGAGATTCAAGCTCGATGTCAGCTTGTGCGAGTTGCACTATGTGCTAGCATGTTAGGTAGTAACATGTGTGAGACATAAATGACCGCGTCCAACTGGTCATAAAGTGTGGACAGTAGCTAAGGTTGGCTATGTGTGGACACAACACATGTAGTGTGTGGACAGTAGCTAAGGTTAGCTATGTGTGGACACAACACATGTAGTGTGTCAAAGCTTATGGATTATGGCTTTATGCATTGTGTGAGAAGGGACATGGCTTTCTTGTATGGTTAGGGTTTGATTAATACATTAGGGTTTGCTCCTGTGGGTGTGTCTCCTCAGGATGAGGGACCAAGGTAGTGGCCTATGAGTGAAGCGCTAGGTGACTGTGAAGGAGCCTAGAGGGTTTGCTCCTGTGGGTGTGTCTCCTCAGGATGAGGGACCAAGGTAGTGGCCTATGAGTGAAACGCTAGGTGACTGTGAAGGAGCCTAGAGGGTGCTGACCATACCCTACTCGAGCTTTGGGTCGCCCCAAAGATACCTATGCGTGCGTCAAGGAAGAAAATGGAACTTGGAGTTAGAGTTGTTTTCTAAACTCGGGCATGGATCTGGTTAATTGGCCTTGCAGGTCCTCCTCAACGGATGAGTCCATGGCTTTTTTATATGGATTCATTGGTTGATCATGCTGATCTCATCAATGAAGAGTCCATCTGGATTTTCTTATGTGATTATAATTCCAGGTACTATGAGCTATGAACTTTTGAAAAGGCCCCTAAGTGAGCAGACGGTGAGCGTTCTGGTTGCCAATAATGCCATAGGTACGCTGAGGAAGAAATGAATGGAATACTTGATTATATTTCCAGGTACTATGAGCTAGGTACTATTGAAAAGGCCCCCAACGAGTGAACAGGTGGTGAGCGTTCTGGTTACCAAATGATGCCATAGGTACACCGATGAAGGCTACATCAAGGATTCTCAAATTAGAGCAATTCACAAGGTTTGATAGTTCTCCACTCAAGGAATTGGTGCCTATGAAAAGGTCTTGCAAGGTTGGAATTCTGCACAGCTCGGAAGGAAAGGGTCCTGATAGAGCATAATTAGTGTCCAGTGTCAACACTGTTAGAGTTGTGGAGTTGCCAAGAGTCTTGGGTATGGAGCCATGGAGCTGGTTGTATGAGACATCTATGATTTGTATACCAGGGAGGGATCCTAACTCCTCTGGAAGGCTTCCATTTATTTGATTGTTACTAAGCAGTAGCTGTATGAGATTATTGCAATTGTTGATAGAAGGAGGCAAGTTTCCACTGAGGTTATTATTTGACAGAATTAAACTTTGAAGGCTTTTGCAAGCGCCTGCAGAATGCAGAGGGATGGAGCCCGTGAGGAAGTTGTCTGAGAGCTGGAGAAAAGCGAGGTTTTGGAGGAGGAGGAGGTAAGACGGTATGCGGCCGGATAGCCAGTTTTGCGAGAGTAGCAGAAGCTGAAGGTTAGAAAGGTCACCGAGCTCGGGTGGGATAGCGCCAGAGAGCTGGTTGTTGCTGAGATCAATCCAGAGGAACTGTGTGCAGTTGGCAAGGGAGGGTGGGATGGTGCCTGTGAGGCTGTTATTGTAAAGCAGCAAGATTTGGAAAGAGGAGATGTTGCCCAGCTGGGCTGGGATGGCCCCGGAGAGGTGGTTTTGGGCGAGGTTGAGGTGCAGAAAGGCAGGCAACTGGCCGAGCTCGGGCGGGATGTGGCCGGACAAGAGGTTTTGGTGGAGGTCTATCACCAGCAAGAAGCTGCATAGGGCGAGCTCAGAGGGTAGAGTACCAGAAAGGAGGTTGGATGACAGGTTGAGAAACTGAAGGAAATGGAGCCACTCAACTGCAAGTCAGGGAGAAGAAGGGAAGCCACTCGAGACATGTTGCAAGCCACCCCCACCCAAGTGCAGCAATTAGCAGTACTAGCTGTGGCTTCACCTCCATTATAACTACTGCTGCTGCTGTTGAACGTGCTGTTAACGCTCCACGTTGAGAGAGCTGCAAGGGGATCCTGCGTGATGCTTCGCTTGAACTCTAGAAGAATGAGAGCATCCTCCTCGCTGCTGCTAGCTGTGCTGCTGCTGCTTACACGAGCCGACATGATGGAAGAAGACGATAATACATGATCAGCAGGCAGAGTACTAGCAGCAGATGGTACGATTACTGGACGTGAAGAGGCAACAGCGACATAAGGATTAAAGGATATAACAAGCAAATGCATTAACAAGATAAGCACCGAGGAATGCAGCTTGATCAGAGTTGCCATAATGACAATATTGTTGCCAATTAAGCTAGCAAATTAGCATATTATCCAGGAGCTCATATATAGCTTTGCTGATCACTTTGAGAAACTGTCGTCTCCTTAAATAAGTCACCGGCTCACCACACTGAGCCCTCTCATTAACCTTTGGACTCCCTCGATCGAATCTCGATTCAGTTTTGACTTTTGACTTTCCAAGCTTCCAGGAGGTCCTGCACGACGTCGCACGTGTATTGGTTCAAAAAGTCGTCCACAGTGAACACACGACCCACGGGCCACTACTGCAATTGTGAAAGTTGAAGCCCCTTTATAAGCCTTGAAAATTACTACTTTATCTCGGAGTCCGTACTATTTATTTTGTGATACAAGAGTCAATACAATGCAGGCTATTAACTAATAACATATTGCTATTGACATTAATTAATTATTCAATCCCTATGGGGGATGATTAATTGATTAACACCTTGGTCTACTCTAAGGTGTTTTTTCCACTCAGTCTCGTAGCTCTCTCTTGTTGGATGTGTTTTCCTTTTTTCTCATCAGAATGCTCTCTCGCATAGTAGAATGTCTCCCTCTCCCCTTCTCAAGGTGTCCATGTCCCTTGTCATCTCTCTCTCTCTCTCTCTCTCTCTCTCTCTCTTTGTGTCGTGACAGCACGCTTACAGCTTTTTTTTTAAATGCTCGCACACGTGTATCGTCATCTCTCTCTCTCGACAACGTGCTTACAGGTTTTTTTTTTCTTATACATGCATATGTCTATGTCTCAGGGGCTTAGCCCTAGCCTCGAAATGGTGCCCATCGCGCTTATAAAGCCTTCATTGAAGCATCGCGAGAAACAGGCATCACGAATCTTCTTGAAATTTAATTTTTTTTAAATTATTTTAAAAAAATCAACTCGCACACCTGCCACATCTTCCCACGCTAAGGTTTCCACAATACCTTTCATTTTCAAAACCTAAATTGTAAACTAATTAATTAATGTGTAAACGGAATTTTGGCCCCATATTTCTCTCCAAATTTTGTGGGGTATCTTGATGACTTTTTTTAATGAGATTAAATTTTCTATAATTACATTCTCTTTGTGTGATGTAGTTGTGTGTTATCAAAGCATGGAATCCAAGCTTACATATTGATCTATTCCTTGAGGTATAATATGAACCATTTTTTATTTGTGTATTATATTATGTTGAAAAAGCCATATTTGGCATCACATATTTATAAGAATCTTGGCTACCCATGGATATGTTATTGTGTAACATGGGTACGTTTGATGGAATCCATAGAAAAGGATAAAGTACTTAGAAAAGGATGGTATATCGTGGGTAGATTGATGGAGTATAAAGAAATTTACCTTGTGTGTGGCCACTTGCACATGTTAAAATGTTTGGGGTGTAACTTTATAAATTGTATTACTATTTACATTTTCTCTTCATAGATCCCTTTCAATTTTTATATTTATTTTAGAAAAGATACTTTAATATTAAAAATATTTAGTTATAAAAAGATGAAGTTGCCGCCGCCTGTATACAACAGACTAAGTTCTAAGAAGTTGCATCTTAGCGCTATCTAGTAGCTCAGAGGTAAAAGGGCCAGTTAGAACTTTTAACTTTGCTACAAAGGCTTAGGTGTAACTTGTACATGTTGAAACGTTTGAGGTGTAACTTTAGAAATTGTATTATTCCTAGAGATTACATGAGAGGTGATCCAAGCCATGAGCAATACAACGAGCCCACTGAGGATGCCACAAGGTGAGGCACTCCAGTGGGCGGCGTCAGGGAACCATAAAGATGGAAGCACTCCTACATCTTTGTCTAAATCTTGGTAGAGGAGGAGGACTTTGACATATCTAAGGCTCAGTGAGGGGGTAGGATGGTGGGGATCCTAGGGAAGATTGAGGAGAGAGGGCTCCCCGTCGTCTACCATGGAGAGAACTGTGGTGGTAGGGGTAACTGTTGTCGAGCCATCAATGAATCCAATTGGCAAGGTAGGAATGGGTAGAGGATCCATGGAAGCATCTGCTCTCTGAGAAAAGTTGGGGACAAGGTTAGGGTTGTAAAAGAGAAGACGATGGTGGGGGTGGACAAGATGACGAGGGGATTGGAACTATTCCCACCACGAGGCTGATGGCAACTCCAAAGGAAGATAGCAGTGAGTTGGAGCCAATGGAGACTTTGGTAGTGGTTGTGGTGGAAGTGGTAATGGTAATGGTTGTGGCTATGGTGCGCTAGCAAACAACGGGATGGTGGTGGCAATGAAAACAGATGGATTCATAAATGAGATGGTGAAAGGTGAAGGGATGGTGATGGTAAAAACAATAGAAGGCTTATGTGTGGTGGGTAGAGGCGAAGGGGATGGGCTCATACTACGGGATATCTCAAAGTAAGAAGTAGTAGTGAAAGATGGTGTAAAGGTGGAGGGTCCTAAGTTGGGGTGTAGTAGAAGTTAGGGCAAGAAGGGTGTTGATGGTGGTTACAGATAGCTCAATAGAAGAGATGCCTATGATGGAAGAGTCAGAGAGCCTGAGTGAGGAGCGAGAATGAAAGGATCAAAGGACCAATGATGTCAGAGATAAATGTTTGGTGCATGCATTGACCATTAGGGAAGCTAGTCATAAGGGTAGTACAGAGTGGGGTATCTAGGATTAGATTGAAGCCAGAGGCCCATCAAGATCATACTAGCTAGCTCCGCACAGGGGTAGTACAAAGTGGGGTATCTAGGATTAGATAAATGTTTGGTGCATGCATTGACCATTAGGGAAGCTAGTCATAAGGGTAGTACAGAGGGAGGTATCTAGGATTAGATTAAAGCCAAAGGCCCATCAAGATCATACTAGCTAGCTCCGCATAGGGGTAGTACAAAGTGGGGTATCTAGGATTAGATTGAAGCCAGAGGCCCATCAAGATCATACTAGCTAGCTCCGCAGGAGTAGTACAGAGTGGGGTATCTAGGATTAGATTGAAGCCAGGCCCGTCTCAAAGATCATAGTAGCTAGCTCTGCAGGGGTGAACAATGTGGAGAGGGGAGGTAACTAGGAGGGATGGGGGTCGGTAAAATTAAGGTGGAAGGAGTAAGTGTGGGATGGAGGTGATGAAATTAAGGTGGAAGAGGGTGATGTGGGATGGAGGTGGTGAAGAGAAGAGGAAGGTTATGACATTATCATTGGGTTGGGGAGAGCATGAAGTGGGTGGAGTAGCTACATGGGGGAGGGAGGATGAAGTGGGTGGAGTAGGTGCATGGGTGGGAGAGGAAGCAAAGGTAGTATGGTGGGGAGTGTGATTTTTTAGGGAGCTTGGTGGAGGGAGCTTTTCTTGGCTGTCCTGTCCCTCTACTTGAACTATCTCTCTCTAACTACTGCCACCACCATCTCTGCCCACCACCACCCAGCCCAACCCCACACCACCCTCTCTCTCCTTCTCCCACCCTCTTCCCTCCCCCTCTCTTTCTTCCCTCCCTTTCACTCTCCCTCTCTCACTCTCTATCCTTGTCTCTCTTTGCTAACTCTCTATATCCTCCCCATGTCACTCTCTCTATCCTTATCTTTTCTCACTCTCTGTGTCCTCCCTATCTCACTCTCTCTATCCTTCTCTTTCATAACTCTCTCTATCTCTCCCACCCTCTCTCTCCTTCTCCCACCCTCCCTCTCTCTCCTCTCCACACTCTTCCCTCTCTCTCTAACCTTGTCCCACCACCGCCTAGCCCGTACTACCCTATCTCTCCTTCTCCCACCCTCTACCCTCCCAGTGAGAGAGAGAGAGAGAGAGAGGGGGGGGAGTGAGAGAGATAAGAACATGACGCTACTATTCAAAATATACAATAAGCCAAGAATTTGACATAATTAATCAAAACAACCATAAATCTAAAATTTTCGAAGGCAATTAATACAAAAGACAAGGTGATCTATCGTTGAGAACACTTTATTCCAAAAAAAGGTTATTACATGGGCTATTGTTAGTAGGGGATCCTCCATCTCTTCAGTAATACATCCGAAATTTCACCAAGTACCGATGATGGCACTTCCAATCTTCATGTTCCACACGAATAAATTTCCAGAATCAATAGGCTCATCAGCTAGCATCTTTATCCAAAGATTGCAGGCCTCTGTCGTGATTATGAGATGTTCCGTTGCATCTCCACCCGTTTTGTTACATAAATCTTTGCAAACTCTTTCTAGGGTTTCTTTAGCGAGGGCCATTAGAGATGAACAAAGGTAGTTGATGGTTGTGAGGGTTGTTAAGGAAGAGAACAATAGTGAGGGAGACAAATACAATGAGAGGGAGAGGGGAGGCAAAAAGATTTGGAAGTGAGGATTAGAGTAAGAGGCAGGGGTCAAATTTATAGATACACAAAGCAAAAATCAAAAAGCTACTTTGCATGGTTACCCACTAAATTTAGAAAAGTAGATGCATGGCTTTTCCCTAGATTTAGAAAAGTACATGCACAAACTCAAATTTAGGAATTTTGGAAAATATGCACAATTTTGGGACAATTCTTTGTTAGATCCAATACAATGTTTACTGTGCAATATGCAAGATTTATTATTGGATGTTCTCAACAAGCATTTGAATAAGAAAGTCTCGGTGATAGAATTAAAAAGATCACCATCTGTATTGAATCAAAATTCTTGAACAATGGGTGAACCATAAATCTAAAAGCTTAAGAAAGCCTTACAAACTGAATAATAATTGAACTATGAGTTTGGTAGCTTCATACAACATTGCTAAAAGATTACGAAGCTAGTTGCCCATGTGCTAACAAATCATTCTTGCTCAATTGCACTGACGTGTGATGGTGCCTCACTTTCATGTTGATTCAATTGATTCTGTTTGGCCTTGAGTATTATAGCCTTTGGAATCTTGATTTTCTCTAGAAGTCGTCCACCCTTGGGCTTCCATGCCCAAATGATGCAGCTAGTGTCTTCCCAGCGCTGAGGATCATTTATGTTCTCTCGCCAATACTTGTTCCAGCAATCCTTATAAACCTCCACATCACTTGCATTCTTCTTCTTTGAAATCGGTGCCCATTATTGTATCTGAACTTGTAGGTAGTTTATCGAGTTGTTGTTTTGATCATCAACATCACTTGTTGTCACTCCCAACCATATTGGGTAATTTGCATCACAAGGTTGTACAAGCACAAAATCTCCTTTAGACACATCAAGAGTCAGGTTCAACAGGTCTGTTGCACATTGGACCACAATAATGGTCCTCATTTACATCAAACCTTTCATCTACATCATCCTCCACTTGAAGGTTAAGAGGCTCAGCTTTTTCACATACACTCCTTGGCCAAAAGTCATGAAATCCAATGTCTTCCCTTGCACTAGGGGTTTGCATGTTTAGCATAAGATTCTCCCAATAGGCAAGGACCAGATTGATCCACTTAGCATAATCACTTTGGTCTCCTTTCTCTTGCAAGTGCTCTTTCCACCAATTGACATGTTTTTTAAAGCCCTCCACAACCTTCTCATTTTCCTTAACATACTCAAAGGGTGGCAATACTTTTGGAAGACCTTCAGAAGCTTGGGTCCTCCCTGGTCATTTCTCTTCCATAACTCTATACCGCTTTGTGGTAACCAATCAACATTTTTGGGGTGTACTTTGTATTGCATCAAAGGTATTCCATCACTCATATAAAACCTGAATTGCAATGGCTTTGAATGTCCAATCAAGCTATCGGCTCCATCATGTAAGCATCCCTTGACAAAGCCTTTAAAGTCTGCCACCTTTTGTAGGAGAAAGGGTGCTGGATGCATGCTATCGGCTCCATCATGTAAGCAATGGCTTTGAATGTCCAATCAAGCTATCGGCTCCATCATGTAAGCATCCCTTGACAAAGCCTTTGAAGTCTGCCACCTTTTGTAGGAGAAAGGGTGCTGGATGCATGCTAACAGACTCATTAAAGATCTTCATCAAATGTGGAAATGTGAAAATGGTTTGTTCCTCAACTTCTCAGAGAAGCGACACAATGCATCAATATCTTCATGAGTATGACCAACCATAAGAAAACCAAGCTGCACCATGTCAAACACTCCTCGTGCAACCAATAGGGATAGATAGACAAATACATAATGATTCTTATTTTCAGAACTACAATTGTCAAGTTGCAACAACAACGTCCTTGGCAATCTCTTGAAAAATGTCCTTGAATTTGATGGCATTAAACTTGAGGCATTGCCATTGCCCCTATCCTGCACATGTGTGTTAGTATGAAAGACTAACTGCATATGTGAAGAACAATTTCCCTCTGTATCCACATTTGTTTCTACATGTGTCTCTGCATCTGCATCCTCAATGCTCTACTTGCAATATGTGTTTCTCTCCTTCAGCACTTCCATATGCTGATACAGGGCCATAGTAGACAAAACACAATCAAAAAGATCTATTCGTAGTTCTGCATCTGAGTTTTATGAGCTCAAGTCACCATACATGTGTTGCTCTCCTCTTTCTAAGTTTCTTAAACATTTTGAGAGAGATGAGATTGTGAAGTTGGGATCACTTGGCCATAACCCCAAGGCAAAGTGACCATAAGCTGTTTGTCCATGTCCATGAGTGAGCATTCCTGTTAAGGATACTGGAAGCCTCTCAACCCCATTGAGAGATTTAGGAACTGGTTTAATTTGTGGTATGGCAGTCTTGCTCTGGTCCATCTTATCATGTATAATACACAAATACCTGTTTGGGTTCATTTCGGAAGAGCTCCTCCAACAAGCATAGTATAGATTTCTACAACTCATTTGCTGCAACATGTGTGCCCTTCTTTGTGCCATGTATCTGGCACACACTTGCATAATATATTAGTTTGCATATGTTAGATAGAAGGGTAGGCTCCTCCAACAAAAGTTTGAGCCTCACCCGCCGATGCTAGTTCGCTTCTAGGAAGCTGAAAGTAAAGCTCTAGGAAGCTGAAAGTATATTTGGGTGTATGGGGAAAGAGGGAAGAAAAGAAGAAATCTCAAGCTCAAGCTCAAGCTCAAGCTCAAGGCTCAAGGCTCAAGGCTCAAACTTGAGTTTGAGCCTTGTCTATTACACAAGCAAGTAGGAATAGAGAGGGAAGCTAGGATAGTCCCAGAGAACAAGTGGGGTGTGGGTGAAGAAGGGTATATAAACAAAAGTGAAACTAACTATAATCAAAAGACCTAGGACCTAGGACTTGGGCCTGTGGGGAAGAAATTGAACTTGGGAACAAAAGTGAAACTAACTATAATCAAAAGACCTGGGACTTGGGCCTGGACCTGGGCCTGGGCCTGGGCCCGGGCCTGGGGAAGAAATTGAACTTGGGGAAGAAATTGAAATATAAATCTTCTTTCTGCAGGACGACGCTCCTTGGGGCCAATCGGCTCCACGCGCTCCTCTCATGCTCACCGCATGCCCTGCCCCTCTCCCTCTCATCGTGCAGTGCCCGCCCCGCCCCTCTCCTGCATCCGCCCCGCCCCGCCTCCTCTCCCTCTCGTGCTCGCCCCGCACGCCCTGCCCCTCCCTCTCGTGCAACGCCCACCCCTCTCCTCCTCTCCCTCTCGTGCAGCGCCCGTGCTTGCCCCGCCCCCTCCCTCTCGTACAGCGCCCCCGCTGGCCCGCCCGCCTGCCCCGTCGCCCCACCCCTCTCGTCTCCCTCTCGTGCAATGCCCGCGCCCGCCCCGCCCCCTCTCGTGCAACGCCCACCCCTCTCCTCTCCTCTCCCTCTTTCATGCAGCGCCACGCCCCTCTCGTGCTCACTGCACGACTGCCCTGCTGCCGCGCCCCTCTCGTTCAGCATAGCTGCTCGGTGCCTGCGCCCCTCTCGTTCAGCGAATTCAAATTTTCCCCCAACTTTCGTTTGAAATTCAAATTTTCCCCCCAACTTCCCATTCATTAAAAAAAAATTCCCCCCAACTAAAAAAAAGAAAGAATGAGCAACATTTCCCCCCAACTAAAAAAAAAAGAATGACCGACCTCACACGTCCCTTCCATGTAAAAAACCGACCTCGCGTTTGAACCAACCCAAAGGACCTACAAACCCTAAACACGATTCTGCACCCAAAGCGATTCTGTGTGGTGAGCGAACGCGATTCTATGTGGTGAGCATACAGTGCTTGTAATCGCCATCGTGCACACCATCATATGCAATAATCATCTCTGTTTCTTGTCTCTGAAGTACTCGCTCAGCCCTGCGTTTCAAACAGTTTCTTTTCCTCCTGCAATCGACATGTCTGTGTTGGTTCCGACCTCTGTTTCCTGCAAAACCATCACGCCCACACGCCATCGGAGACTTCAAGCATCCGTCACGTCTGTGCGACATTAGAGACTTTCGTGCGCCCATCTGCGTTTCGTGTGTTCCCTCATCTAATTGAATACTTTATGCAACAAGTAAGTCCTTTAATTGATTGTCTATATCAATAAAAACGCTTACTTGATTGCACGCTAAGTATGCCATTTGTCAATCGTTGCTCATCGTAGATTGTTTGCACTTCTTGCTGCTCTCTTTTGTATCTTCACATATGTCGAGAACCTATAAAACTGATCTTTGTGCACATTATATAATCTAAATGACAAGGGTTCCCTATATAAACATGGTATATGTGTCACATATCTGAGTGCACAACTTGGATATAGACTCCACCTTAAGTTCGAGCCTCCCCTACAATGTAGAACTTATGTGTTAACGATCGACCTAGATTGAGTCTTTGTTCTCCATGTTAGTGCACCCCGGCCTTAAGGCTCGAACTTGAGTTTGAGCCTTTGCTCTCCATGCTAGTGCACCCCGGCCTTAAGGCTCGAACTTGAGTTTGAGCCTTTGCTCCTTTGCTCTCCATGCTAGTGCACCCCGGCCTTAAGGCTCGAACTTGAGTTTGAGCCTTTGCTCCTTTGCTCTCCATGCTAATGCACCCCGGCCTTAACGCTCGAACTTCAGCAGATTGAGCCTTCGTTCTCCATGCTAGTGCACCCCGGCCTTAAGGCTCGAACTTGAGTTTGAGCCTTTTCTCTCCATGCTAGTGCACCCCGGTCTTAAGGCACTACTGCACCCCAGCCTTAAGGCTCGAACTTCAGATTGAGCCTTCGTTCTCCATGCTAGTGTACCCCGGCCTTAAGGCTCGAACTTTAGTTTGAGCCTTTGCTCTCCATGCTAGTGCACCCCGGTCTTAAGGCTCGAAGTTGAGTTTGAGCCTTTGCTCTCCATGCTAGTTCACCTCGGCCTTAAGGCTCGAACTTCAGATTGAGCCTTCGTTCTCCATGCTAGTGTACCTTAAGGCTCGAACTTTAGTTTGAGCCTTTGCTCTCAATGCTAGTGCACCCCGACGCCTTAAGGCTCGAACTTCAGATCGAGCCTTCATTCTCCATGCTAGTGTACCCCGGCCTTAAGGCTTGAACTTGAGTTTGAGCCTTTTCTCTCGTTCTCCATGCTAGTGTACCCGGCCTTAAGGCTCGAACTTGAGTTTGAGCCTTTGCATCAGTTACTACCTCAAAGGGTAGAGAGAAATCTGGCAACTTCAGAACGGGACTGGTTACCAAGGTGGTCTTCAGCTTATCAAAAGCACTCTGGCTCCTGGCAGACCATTGAAACGGGATATTCTTCTTAAGAAGATTAGTCAAGGGGGAAGCTATAAGAGCATACTTTGGTATAAAAATTTTATACCAACCAGTCAATCCCAAGAATCCTCTGACTTCTTTTACTGTCTTTGGTTCAGGCCAATCTATGACTGCTTGGACTTTTGCGGAATCTGGAGAAATTTCATCTTTTGATACCAAAAAGCCCAAGTATTCAACATGGTCGATAAAGAAAGTACATTTACTCTTTTTTGCAACGAGTTGGTGCTTCCTTAGAATCTCAAGAACTTTTCTGACATGAGCTTCATGGTGGTCAGTTGCATTCTTTGAGTAAATCAGAATATCATCAAAGAAAACAAGAACAAAATCATCTAAGTATTCTCTAAGAATGTCATGCATTAAGTGATTGAATATAGCTGGGGCATTTGTCAATCCAAACGGCATGACAGTGAATTCATAATGCCCATACCGAGTATTGATGGCTGTCTTCGGGATATCTTGCTCATTAATCCTGATCTGGTAATACCTTGATTTGAGATCTATCTTTGTGAAGATCTGCCATTTAGCCTGTCCGGAAGCTCATCAATTCTTGGGATAGGATACTTATTCTTAATTGTCAGCTGATTCAGACCTCTGTAGTCCACACAAAGTCTAAGCATTCCATCTTTCTTTTTCTGAAAGAGAACTGGCACCGCACCCCAAGGTGAAACACTAGGTCTTACAAACCCTTGTTCTAACAACTATCTAAGCTGTTCCCTGAGTTCAATGGCTTCAGGAACTCGGATTTTGTACATGCACAGGGCTACTGGCTGAGCTCGAGGGGTCAATTCAATCACATGATCTACTTCCCGGATTGGAGGCATTTCAGTTAGCTCTGCTGGGAATAGATCATCTTAACCATTCTGGTTCTTTAGCCTTAAGCTTTGAGTCTACTGGGTTCATTTTGACAACATAAATTTGCTACTTCTTTCTAAGTCCTTTCAGCAACATAGAAGCTTTTACTAACTGAAGGTTTGGGGATCCGGAAACTCTAATTCCTAGAACTTTGTTCCCGTGAAGATCATGGAAGGAAATGGTTCCATTGTGGCAGTGTATGTCAGCTTGATTTTTGTGGAGCCAATCCATTCCAAGGATCCCGTCAAAAACTCCCAGAGGTAAGACTTTGAACTGACAGTCAGTTATATTACCATCTAGATTGAACTGGATAAGATCTGTTTCATGGTGAGTGAAAAGAGTCTTCCCACTGACAGTCAGTTATATTACCATCTAGATTGAACTGGATAAGATCTGTTTCATGGTGAGTGAAAAGAGTCTTCCCACTGGCTAATTCAACTTGCATAGGTTTCCCTGATTTCTGTTCTAAGACTAGCTTATGCAAGCATCTAGGGGAAATGAATGAAATAGAACTGCCTGAATCAATCAAAAGCTTAAAAGGCTTACCCTGATACTTTGCTGGAGTATGGATGACTGAGAACTGAAGGTTAGGCCCTTAGTTCTCAATTGCAGCAGCATAGATCTTCCCTCTTTCCTCTTCTACTACATCTGAAATTGTGACTGCTCTGGCTGCTGCAGTCTGAGGTGGAACTCTTTCTCTTTGGTTGCCCCAGTTTTGGGAAGGAGTTCTAAGGTTACTCTGGACAGAGGCAGATGGCTGAGCTGGAGTTCTTCTGGGGTTTCCCTGGCTTGGGCGAGACAGACCCTGATTAGACTGGTATGAAGGGATTGGTCTCTGAACTCGAGGTCCTTGACTTCCCTGTCCCCTTGACATGGCAGGAATCAGGTAGTCTTTCAACTGGTGACCAAAACCCTGGCATCCAAAACATCGGTTTTTACTTTTGAGCTCATCCCTCTGATTTCTTGAAAGAGGTGGGGCTCCTGAGAAAGTCGGAGTCTTCCTGCATCCTGATTCTGATTCGGGCCTTGCTGCCTCTTCGGGGGTGGAAAGTTTGAAGTACTTCCCTAGGCTTGGAATCTTTTAAAATTAGAGGGTGCAGGGGCTTTGGCGGGACCTTTACTACAAAGGCTTTGGCAAAATCCTTTGCCATTCTTATTGCTTCAGCCATGGAGAGTGGCTTGGCATTTTTGACCAGTGTGTCCAAGGGTTCGTTCATTCCCCGAATGAACCTGGCCATGAGTTGTTCTTCATCTAGAGGTGTGGTGAATATTTGAGTAGAGCAAAGGCCTGGTGATATTCCTCGATGGTTTTGCGCTCCTGCTTTAGCTCTAAGAATTCGTTCATTTTGATTTCCAAAAATCCAGGAGGACAAAATCTCTTTCTTAGATAGGTTTTTAGGTCGTTCCAGGACTGAGTATTTCTATCCAGACGGTTGGTGTCACAGTGGTTCCTCCATGCTACCCTAGCTGTTTCCACTATTTTGAGCCGAGCAAGAGCCATTGTGCTCCGCTCATTGTAGCCTGTGACATCAAAATATTCTTCCATGGCTTCCACCCATTTCTCCACAGCCTCGCCCAGGTTCTCCCCTTCACCTTTGAAGGGTCCTGGCTGAGTCCTATGGAGAGCCTTACGAACATCAGGGTCAAGCTCGTCATCTTCAGAGAGGGTCTGGCTGACGGCCATGGTTTTCTCGTCTCATGATTCTGCCAAAAATTTATATATTATTAAATTTTTATTTTGATATCATCCACGAGATCCTAAGACTTAAGGGGTTCAGAAAATAATTTCTTAAACAAGACTGATCTTATTGGAGATCTAAGACATATGTCCAATAACAGATTTTTCTTTATCAGATCGTCCATAAACAATCACTTATACAACAGGGAATTTTTCTCCAGAAAACATTTCTATATTTATATAAAAGTTACAATATGTACATAGAGCAGCTCGGCTCCAGAATCACTACCTCAAACGTAATCGTATAAAGAAGCGAAACTGTGAAGAAGACATACCATGGTACACATGATTCATTACACAAAGAGGTGCTGTAATTCTATTTCTCGGAATAAAGCGACTAAGAAGTCTAAAAAATCGACATGAAGTTCTGAAGTTCCTGGGGATATCTGAATGGATGTGGTGAGATACAGTGAGATGCGGTGAGATGTGAATGTGACGTAATAATATGGGAATGGATGTGATGTGGATCTGGGTAGATGTGAAGGGATGTGATGTGGATCTGGGTAGATGTGAAGGGATGTGATGTGATGTGAATGGATGAGATGTGATGTGAATGGATGTGATGTGGATCGAGGTAGATGTGAACGGATGAGATGTGATATGAATGGATGTGATGTGATGTGGATCGAGGTAGATGTGAATGGATGAGATGTGATATGAATGGATGTGATGTGATGTGGATCGAGGTAGATGTGAATGGATGTGATATGATGTGATGTGGATCGGAGTAGATGTGAATGGATGAGATATGATGTGAATGGATGTGATGTGATGTGGATATGGGTAGGTGTGAATAGATGAGATGTGATGATGAGGATGGATGTGACGTGGTGTGATGAGGATCAGAATAGATGTAAATGGATGTGATGTGATGTGGATAGATGTGATGAGATGTGATATGATATGATTAGATAAGATGTAATATAATATGATTAGATGAGAATGGATAAAGGATGATGGGAATAGATATGACTAGATGTGGAATAAGCAAAGTGAATTGATTTAGAAGACTGTGGCATAACAAGAAATGATGTGGAACAATGTGGAAAGATGAGAATTCGTTAGAAACTGTATTTATGAAATCTATTTTTAAATGACTCTTTTATGTCAAGAATGCTGGGGAAGCATTTTGACCATTATGTGAATGAGGTCGTGGAGACCTAAGTGATAAAGTTGCAACAGCTAATAGAGAGTCAATGGAGGACATCTCGCATAGCAAGGTCCGTCGAGGTCTTGATTAGCCTCAGTTCGATTTAAATAGTGAGCTTCCGGACGGTGGATGTGTTGAGATTCAAGCTCGATGTCAGCTTGTGTGAGTTGCATTATGTGCTGGCATGTTAGGTAGTAATATGTGTGAGACATAAAAATTAACACATAAATCATTTTCATTCATAATATGAAAAGAGGACTTCCTACCATATTCTAGGATTAATCATCCTAGATTAATTGAATGATTCTCATTATAATCATGAAAAAATTGATTTTTAGGTTTAGACATTAATAGATAATCTCAAGAAAAAGAGAAATTTCTAGTAATCCATTTTTATGTTAAAAGAGTAATCCCGCATGATAATGGAAATCCATGTATTCCAATGAAGTAAGAGAAAAATTAGGATACTAAAATAATATATATTTTATTTAAAAATTAAAGAAGGATTCTAGTTAAATTTAAGTTTAAATGATGAAAGAGGACATTTGCATTGAGCAAATATGTCAGACAAGGGCCAATTTAGATTGTGGGTGAGAATTTGGATAGAAAGGACTTCTAGGCATGGATGTACATGATTAAAAGCTTTCTGAAAGAAAAATTTTGGAATCTCAGAAAAGTGCATTTTTGTTGGGTATGCACAGGATCGCAAGGCATATAAATGTTACAATCCACATACTAGGCAAGTGGTTATCTCACGAGATGTGGTGTTTGATGAACTTGCTAGTTGGTACAAGGCAAAGGATAAGGGTGTCATTAATTCCGTTGATGCTGATGTGCATGTGAACTTGCCACAAACAAGTTCTTTGTCTGAGTCTGAGAGTAGTACTATACGTCCATGGTTAGGACGCTTGAGACATGAGAGTGTGAGCACTGGGAGTAGTGCTTTGGATAAAGGAAAAACGAAGGTTGAAGGAATTGGCATTACAGGTTATGAGTCGTCATTTTCAGAAAGTTTGGATGAGGAACTTGGCATACCAGTTCTACGCACACCAGGCGCAAGGTAGGATAGATATGTGCCTCCAAATGCTAGAGTGACAGGTGTTTAGAGTGATCTGCATGCATTGCGGAGATCCCAAAGGGTCACGTATCTAGTTGTTGACAGGTTGACATATCATGACTTTGCTATGCATTACGCATATATGACCTCTTTGGTGAAGCATGTGGAACCTACATAAGCTATTGGGAAGCATGTATGGGAGAAGGCAATGGATGTTGAGATGGACCCATTGGTCCATGATGAAACTTGAGGTTTTGTTGCCTTACCACAAGGCAAAAATGTCATTGGTTGCAATAAGGTGAAATGCAAATCAGATGGTTCCATTGAGCACCATAAAGCGCGGTTGGTAGCTAAGGGTTATGCACAAACCCAAGGCTTGGACTATGATGAAACATTTAGTCCAATTGCAAAGATGGAAACAATGAGAGCAGTCATTGCTATGGCTGCAGCAAATGGTTGGGAAATGCATCAAATGGATGTGAAAAATGCATTTCTAAATGGCGATTTACTTGAGAAAGTTTATATGGCACAGCCAGACGGATATGTACACCCCGAGGTACCCCACTCATGTATGCAGGTTAAAGAAAGCATTATATGGTTTGAAGCAAGCACCTTGTGCTTGGAGTGATAAGATAAGTCAATTTCTTATCTCCCTTGGATTTCAGGTTTCTTCAGCAGATTCTTCACTCTATGTGAAGAAAACAGATCATGGGATTGTCTTACTTGTCATCTATGCGGATGACTTGATTATCACGGGAGATCATGCTACAGATGTTATGCATGTCAAGAAGACATTGAGTGGGTAGTTTGATATGAAAGACCTTGGTGAATTGAGATATTTTCTTGGGATTGAAGTGATCAAAGACCATGCACGGACATGGTTAGTGCAATACCAATATGCATTGGATATGTTGGCAAAATATGGGATGACACGGTGTAAGCCAATGAGTACACCTTTGGAGCAAAATGTGAAGCTGCGGGCTGATTTTGGTGGAGTTGGATGATCCATCTATGTATGTATAGAAAGATGGTTGGCAGTCTTATTTACATGACTATCACACGACCGGATCTCATCAGTTATGTTGTGGCGCTAGTAAGCCAATCTAGATGTAGAGCCCCAGAAAACCTCATTTGGATGCAATGAGACGCATTATGTGCTATGTAAGGACCACTACACATTATGGTCTTCTTTATGAGCATGATAAAGGCTTGGATGTACACGGCTACACAGACGCAGATTGGGTAGGTAGCTCGTATGACAGGAGGTCTACTAGTGGCTATGCCTTTACATTTGGAAGTGCAGTGGTGAGTTGGAGCAGTAAACAACCTACTATTGCTTTATCTAGTATAGAGGAGGCTGAATACAGGGGTTTAGCCAAAGCTACATGTGAATGAGTATGGTTAAAGAGTCTCTTGGCTGATTTGAGTGAGCCTATTGATGGAAAGGTTGTCATTCATTGTGACAACATGAGCAGCATACACCAAGAATCGAGTTTTTCATGCACGGACCAAACATATAGAGGTCCACTCTCATTTTGTCACAGAGAAAGTGTTGGATGCTACAATGGATTTGCAGTATTGAAGAGCACGTTTTACAAAGCCACTTAGCAGGGAGAAGTTTGAGTACTTCCGTACTATGTTGGGAGTACATGGGATGAGCTTGAGGGGGAGTGTTGAGAGCTTTGATAGCCCAAGATCATCTACATCTTCTTCTATGGTGGCAGTACATCATGAGCTTAAGAGGGGTTATTGAGATTCAAGCTCGATGTCAGCTTGTGCGAGTTGCACTATGTGCTAGCATGTTAGGTAGTAACATGTGTGAGACATAAATGACCACGTCCAGCTGGTCATAAAGTGTGGATAGTAGCTAAGGTTGGCTATGTGTGGACACAACACATGTAGTGTGTGGACAGTAGCTAAGGTTGGCTATGTGTGGACACAACACATGTAGTGTGTCAAAGCTTATGGATTATGGCTTTATGCATTGTGTGAGAAGGGACATGGCTTTCTTGTATGGTTAGGGTTTGATTAATACATTAGGGTTTGCTCCTGTGGGTGTGTCTCCTCAGGATGAGGGACCAAGGTAGTGGCCTATGAGTGAAGCGCTAGGTGACTGTGAAGGAGCCTAGAGGGTTTGCTCCTGTGGGTGTGTCTCCTCAGGATGAGGGACCAAGGTAGTGGCCTATGAGTGAAACGCTAGGTGACTGTGAAGGAGCCTAGAGGGTGCTGACCATACCCTGCTTGAGCTTTGGATCGTCCCAAAGATACCCATGCGTGCGTCAAGGAAAAAAATGGAACTTGGAGTTAGAGTTGTTTTCTGAACTCGGGCATGGATCTGGTTAATTGGCCTTGCAGGTCCTCCTCAACGGATGAGTCCATGGCTTTTTTATATGGATTCGTTGGTTGATCATGCTGATCATCAATGAAAAGTCCATCTGGATTTTCTTATGTGATTATAATTCCAGGTACTATGAGCTATGAACTATTGAAAAGGCCCGTAAGTGAGCAGGCGGTGAGCGTTCTGGTTGCCAATAATGCCATAGGTACGCTGAGGAAGAAATGAATGGAATACTTTATTATATTTCCAGGTACTATGAGCTAGGAACTATTGAAAAGGCCCCCGAGTGAACTGGTGGTGAGTGTTCTGGTTACCAAATGATGCCATAGGTACACCGATGAAGGCTACATCAAGGATTCTCAAATTAGAGCAATTCACAAGGTTTGATAGTTCTCCACTCAAGGAATTGGTGCCTATGAAAAGGTCTTGCAAGGTTGGAATTCTGCACAGCTCGGAAGGAAAGGGTCCTGATAGAGCATAATTAGTGTCCAGTGTCAACACTGTTAGAGTTGTGGAGTTGCCAAGAGTCTTGGGTATGGAGCCATGGAGCTGGTTGTATGAGACATCTATGATTTGTATACCAGGGAGGGATCCTAACTCCTCTGGAAGGCTTCCATTTATTTGATTGTTACTAAGCAGTAGCTGTATGAGATTATTGCAATTGTTGATAGAAGGAGTCAAGTTTCCACTGAGGTTATTATTTGACAGAATTAAACTTTGAAGGCTTTTGCAAGCGCCTGGAGAATGCAGAGGGATGGAGCCCGTGAGGAAGTTGTCTGAGAGCTGGAGAAAAGCGAGGTTTTGGAGGAGGAGGAGGTAAGACGGTATGCGGCCGGATAGCCAGTTTTGCGAGAGTAGCAGAAGCTGAAGGTTAGAAAGGTCACCGAGCTCGGGTGGGATAGCGCCAGAGAGCTGGTTGTTGCTGAGATCAATCCAGAGGAACTGTGTGCAGTTGGCAAGGGAGGGTGGGATGGTGCCTGTGAGGCTGTTATTGTAAAGCAGCAAGATTTGGAAAGAGGAGATGTTGCCCAGCTGGGCTGGGATGGCCCCGGAGAGGTGGTTTTGGGCGAGGTTGAGGTGCAGCAAGGCAGGCAACTGGCCGAGCTCGGGCGGGATGTGGCCGGACAAGAGGTTTTGGTGGAGGTCTATCACCAGCAAGAAGCTGCATAGGGCGAGCTCAGAGGGTAGAGTACCAGAAAGGAGGTTGGATGACAGGTTGAGAAACTGAAGGAAATGGAGCCACTCAACTGCAAGTCAGGGAGAAGAAGGGAAGCCACTCGAGACATGTTGCAAGCCACCCCCACCCAAGTGCAGCAATTAGCAGTACTAGCTGTGGCTTCACCTCCATTATAACTACTGCTGCTGCTGTTGAACGTGCTGTTAACGCTCCACGTTGAGAGAGCTGCAAGGGGATCCTGCGTGATGCTTCGCTTGAACTCTAGAAGAATGAGAGCATCCTCCTCGCTGCTGCTAGCTGTGCTGCTGCTGCTTACACGAGCCGACATGATGGAAGAAGACGATAATACATGATCAGCAGGCAGAGTACTAGCAGCAGATGGTACGATTACTGGACGTGAAGAGGCAACAGCGACATAAGGATTAAAGGATATAACAAGCAAATGCATTAACAAGATAAGCACCGAGGAATGCAGCTTGATCAGAGTTGCCATAATGACAATATTGTTGCCAATTAAGCTAGCAAATTAGCATATTATCCAGGAGCTCATATATAGCTTTGCTGATCACTTTGAGAAACTGTCGTCTCCTTAAATAAGTCACCGGCTCACCACACTGAGCCCTCTCATTAACCTTTGGACTCCCTCGATCGAATCTCGATTCAGTTTTGACTTTTGACTTTCCAAGCTTCCAGGAGGTCCTGCACGACGTCGCACGTGTATTGGTTCAAAAAGTCGTCCACAGTGAACACACGACCCACGGGCCACTACTGCAATTGTGAAAGTTGAAGCCCCTTTATAAGCCTTGAAAATTACTACTTTATCTCGGAGTCCGTACTATTTATTTTGTGATACAAGAGTCAATACAATGCAGGCTATTAACTAATAACATATTGCTATTGACATTAATTAATTAATCAATCCCTATGGGGGATGATTAATTGATTAACACCTTGGTCTACTCTAAGGTGTTTTTTCCACTCAGTCTCGTAGCTCTCTCTTGTTGGATGTGTTTTCCTTTTTTCTCATCAGAATGCTCTCTCGCATAGTAGAACGTCTCCCTCTCCCCTTCTCAAGGTGTCCATGTCCCTTGTCATCTCTCTCTCTCTCTCTCTCTCTCTCTCTTTGTGTCGTGACAGCACGCTTACAGCTTTTTTTTTAAATGCTCGCACACGTGTATCGTCATCTCTCTCTCTCGACAACGTGCTTACAGGTTTTTTTTTTCTTATACATGCATATGTCTATGTCTCAGGGGCTTAGCCCTAGCCTCGAAATGGTGCCCATCGCGCTTATAAAGCCTTCATTGAAGCATCGCGAGAAACAGGCATCGTGAATCTTCTTGAAATTTAATTTTTTTTAAATTATTTTAAAAAAATCAACTCGCACACCTGCCACATCTTCCCATGCTAAGGTTTCCACACTACCTTTCATTTTCAAAACCTAAATTGTAAACTAATTAATTAATGTGTAAACGGAATTTTGGCCCCATATTTCTCTCCAAATTTTGTGGGGTATCTTGATGACTTTTTTTAATGAGATTAAATTTTCTATAATTACATTCTCTGTGTGTGATGTAGTTGTGTGTTATCAAAGCATGGAATCCAAGCTTACATATTGATCTATTCCTTGAGGTATAATATGAACCATTTTTTATTTGTGTATTATATTATGTTGAAAAAGCCATATTTGGCATCACATATTTATAAGAATCTTGGCTACCCATGGATATGTTATTGTGTAACATGGGTACGTTTGATGGAATCCATAGAAAAGGATAAAGTACTTAGAAAAGGATGGTATATCGTGGGTAGATTGATGGAGTATAAAGAAATTTACCTTGTGTGTGGCCACTTGCACATGTTAAAATGTTTGGGGTGTAACTTTATAAATTGTATTACTATTCACATTTTCTCTTCATAGATCCCTTTCAATTTTTATATTTATTTTAGAAAAGATACTTTAATATTAAAAATATTTAGTTATAAAAAGATGAAGTTGCCGCCGCCTATATACAACAGACTAAGTTCTAAGAAGTTGCATCTTAGCGCTATCTAGTAGCTCAGAGGTAAAAGGGCCAGTTAGAACTTTTAAATTTGCTACAAAGGCTTAGGTGTAACTTGTACATGTTGAAACGTTTGAGGTGTAACTTTAGAAATTGTATTATTCTCAGAGATTACATTAGAGGTGATCCAAGCCATGAGCAATACAACGAGCCCACTGAGGATGCCACAAGGTGAGGCACTCCAGTGGGCGTCAGGGAACCATAAAGATGGAAGCACTCCTACATCTTTGTCTAAATCTTGGTAAGAGGAGGAGGACTTTGACATATCTATGGCTCAGTGAGGGGGTAGGATGGTGGGGATCCTAGGGAAGATTGAGGAGAGAGGGCTCCCCGTCGTCTACCATGGAGAGAACTGTGGTGGTAGGGGTAACTGTTGTCGCGCCATCAATGAATCCAATTGGCAAGGTAGGAATGGGTAGAGGATCCATGGAAGCATCTGCTCTCTGAGAAAAGTTGGGGACAAGGTTAGGGTTGTAAAAGAGAAGACGATGGTGGGGGTGGACAAGATGACGAGGGGATTGGAACTATTCCCACCACGAGGCTGATGGCAACTCCAAAGGAAGATAGCAGTGAGTTGGAGCCAATGGAGACTTTGGTAGTGGTTGTGGTGGAAGTGGTAATGGTAATGGTTGTGGCTATGGTGCGCTAGCAAACAACGGGATGGTGGTGGCAATGAAAACAGATGGATTCATAAATGAGATGGTGAAAGGTGAAGGGATGGTGATGGTAAAAACAATAGAAGGCTTATGTGTGGTGGGCAGAGGCGAAGGGGATGGGCTCATACTACGGGATATCTCAAAGTAAGAAGTAGTAGTGAAAGATGGTGTAAAGGTGGAGGGTCCTAAGTTGGGGTGTAGTAGAAGTTAGGGCAAGAAGGGTGTTGATGGTGGTTACAGATAGCTCAATAGAAGAGATGCCTATGATGGAAGAGTCAGAGAGAGTGAGGAGCGAGAATGAAAGGATCAAAGGACCAATGATGTCAGAGATAAATGTTTGGTGCATGCATTGACCATTAGGGAAGCTAGTCATCATAAGGGTAGTACAGAGTGGGGTATCTAGGATTAGATTGAAGCCAGAGGCCCATCAAGATCATACTAGCTAGCTCCGCACAGGGGTAGTACAAAAGTGGGGTATCTAGGATTAGATAAATGTTTGGTGCATGCATTGACCATTAGGGAAGCTAGTCATAAGGGTAGTACAGAGTGGGGTATCTAGGATTAGATTAAAGCCAAAGGCCCATCAAGATCATACTAGCTAGCTTCGCAGAGGGGTAGTACAAAGTGGGGTATCTAGGATTAGATTGAAGCCAGAGGCCCATCAAGATCATACTAGCTAGCTCCGCAGGAGTAGTACAGAGTGGGGTATCTAGGATTAGATTGAAGCCAGGCCCGTCTCAAAGATCATAGTAGCTAGCTCTGCAGGGGTGAACAATGTGGAGAGGGGAGGTAACTAGGGGGGATGGGGGTCGGTAAAATTAAGGTGGAAGGAGTAAGTGTGGGATGGAGGTGATGAAATTAAGGTGGAAGAAGGTGATGTGGGATGGAGGTGGTGAAGAGAAGAGGAAAGTTATGACATTCACTACTACATGTTAGCCTACTACCGGGGCTTGTACCGGCGCTATTTAACGGGGTCTAAAAAAGCCTCGTCATCGGTATAAGCGCCGGTATAAGCGCCGGAACCACAGCGTCGATATAAGTATCGGGTAACAATACCGGCGCCTATACCGGTGCATATACCGACGCTCATCGGGGGTAATACCGACGCATAAACCGACGTCTATACCAGTGCATATACCGTGTTATATACCGGGGTGTATACCGACTTTAATACCGACAGAAATACCACTGTATATACCGACGTCGGTACCGGGGCATATACCGACGCTGTAGCAAAAAAAAATTTTTGGGCAGAATAGTGCTGCCTGGCTGTTGCCTAGCTGCCTGGCTGTTGCCTGGCTGCCTGCAATGAGCAGGATCAACAACAGCAAATAGACAGCACCATTCTGTCTACAATAGAGCACAAAAACAACCGTGCTCGTTTGCATATTTTCCTGATCGACAAACAAGAAATTAAATTAAACATTAATACTCAAGAATGTTTTGATCATATTTCATTAGTTTGAAGGTCATCTTACATCATGGTAATGCCTCCCAATTGACGGTCTCTCCTTCTTCTTCAAGCATCTCAAACAAGGCCACAAGGCCATGTTTGTGAGCGTACTTCTCCTCTCGCCTACTTGGTGGGCGATTCATGGCCAACTCCTGCACACACGATTAACAATTATAACTTTTAGAAATCAACATTTAGCCCACATACATACATTCAAATAAATAAAATTGCTACAAACACTTACGAATTCATGGCACATGGTTTCGTAACCACCACTCCCGAGATGAGAAGCCCCTACTGTTTGGAGTCTTGCCCTTGCCGCCTCTCTTTGTTGTTGAAACCTGTCTGGTGTCTCGGTGAGCTCCTGAGCAATGGCTGCCCACTCCCTGTCATCTAGCCAAACGGGTTTCTCCTTCCCCTCTCTAAATGCGTCCCTCGCCTCTGACCTACGATGCCCCATCAAAATGCGAGCTGTATACTGTATCCACACATTAGAGACGACATTCATAGGATCAGATGGCTGGAACTCTTGCTTTATCTTTGTGTTTATATAATTTTTCTTCCCCTTGTCTTGCTGATCCCATTTAGTCATGACAGAGTCATGAAACTGTATAGTGCACAATTGTCGAATGCGTGTCTTCATTGCTTTCCCTGCACTATCCATTATTGGTGCCCCATCCCTAATTGTGTAAATCTTGCTGTTGTCATGGTCATGTGCACCCCAGGGAGTGGAAGGTGACCCTATGGGTGTGCTATCAACAGATGAGAGCGAAGGACGACGCTCACGTGGTGGTGGTGTCACAGCATCTGTGGCACTACCACCACAACAACCTCCCCCTGAAGACCTACTACGTGAGCGCCGTCTATGTGAAGAGGTGGTAGATCGAGCTGTAAGAGGAGTGGAAGGCTGTGTGGTATGAGGTGTGGGAGCTGCTGTCGTACCCACGGCGGGTGTGGGAACTGGCGTCGGGAAGCCAGATGGTGAGGCAGATGTCCCTGCTCCAGAACCCCAATAACTCTGAGCCATGGCTCTCTGCTCTGGAGTCATGGACGAAAGAAAACCATATAACTGCTGGGGACTCATGCCCTGCGGTGTAGGATTAAATGAGAAATCTGGACTGTAGTCGTAGGGCGGTGAGTCACCCATGGCCTGTTGGACAAAAAACCATATGACAAACTTGTACGAAATGAAAATTACACGGTAAACAATGAATGAAAGAACCATAAGATAAACATTAACAATGATAAACAACATTGGTAAAACTATATCAACTTGCTCCTACAGTAGTGATTATGATGGTAAACATTAACAATGGTAAACAATGAATGGACCTTCAATGTCATAAAACCATTACAAATATGTCATAACTATTTGCATAATCATTAAGATACATCATTTTAAAAATCATTATCTATTCTATCATCCTCATTAAGATCAGTAGCCCCAAAGAGATCTATGTCTATGTACATTTCAGCATCCTCATCATTAAAAGTCCTTTGATGAAGGATGTCTTCATCATCTATGTCTTCTTCCTCAACTTGTTTTTCAGCTTCCTTGGTTTGCACCTCTTCATTTGGATCTTTCTCTAGTTGCTCCTCTTCCTTTGCTTGCTCCTCTTCATTGTTGATATCGGCTTGTTCTTGCTGCTCTCCATTACCCTGTGCATCCACATCACCTTGTTGTAGCTCAAATTCTTCAAAAATTTGCTTACTGTGGGGGGCGACTTGAACCACAAACAGCCAGCGTGGATCTTTTGGATCCGCTTTAAAGAGAACCTGCTCACAATGCTCTGGGCGCACAAAAGTATCTTGCTGATCGGTCCATACCTTTGTGGAGTCCACTTGGATGAGGCCACTCTTGTCTCTACGTACAGTTGCATGTGGCCCATTCATGATTACCTTGAACCACTTCACATCAAAGATAAACAACTCAAAACTTCTGAAGCCAACCTTTAATATATCTTGAATGGTTCCAAAGTAATCAAGCATTCCAGTAATTGTGTTATCATCACTTGCACTTGCACGACTTTCTTGAACAAACTGTGCTGTGACACCACAATCAAAGGTTGCTCTTCTTTGGTCTATTCGTTCTACTCGAAAATGACGTCCATGTGACCAAAACGCCCCATATTTGTGATACTACAAATAGCACAAAAAGTTTGTTGATGGAGAATCAAACACACAGACATGTAGAGAAAAAAAAGAGAGACATGTAGAACTTAAACACTTACATGCCAATCGCATCCTTTTGTAAGCTCCTCCTCCTCCTCTGTTATAGGTAAACCAGCACGTTTGGCTTCACAAGGCAAACAGGCCATGTGCTCCATGAAGAGCTCCTTAAACCAAAAGGGTTTACACCATCCATTGCTAGGCCAAGATGGAGGTTTCTAGGTTCTTCCTTAAAAGCCGGCCATTTCTCTTCAATGTGTCTCCATGCGGGTGAGTCAGCAGGCACACGCATCACTTCATCTGTGGATCGAGTTGTGGCATGCCATGTCATCAAGCTTGCTATTGATTTGCACCTGAACATGCTTTTTATCCTTGGGATGATTGGAAAGTGCCTGAGAACCTTTACCGGGACAGCTTCCCCCTGAACATCTTCTCTATATCTATTAGAGCCACAATGGGGACATTCTTGCAAATGCTCATATTCATGGCGGAAGAGGCAACCATCATTGCGACAAGCATGAATATTATTGTAATCCATGCCTATGGATTTCAATAACTTCTTCGCATCTGCACGAGATGGAGGCATCTCGTTGCCAGGGGGCAATATCTGATCTTTCAAAAGCCTGCAAGTATGGCAATATCTGATCGTTACTATTAAGATTTTCTCAAATACAAGTTGATAATTTATCATTTCAACAGTAGGTGTAATCTCCAAAAAAAGACCTTACTTGAATAGTTCAGTGACACTTGTATTAGACCATCCAAAAATTGACTGCAAATTTAGCATCGTAAGAGATGCACGCAATACAGATATGTTGGCACCATTGTATAATGGAAGGCGTGCAAGTTTACGCATGGCCTCTTCCTCTGGTTCATAGTTTGACCGTTGAGAATGTCGTGGTTGATGATCTTCATGTTCATGCTCCTCGAAGAGAGCTTCTTGTTGCTCGATGAAGGCATCCAACATTTCTTCCATTGGACCTTCTTCCATTTACTGACCTTCTTCCATTCCCTCGGGTGCTGTTACTTGAGCTCCATCTGTCACTCCCTCCTGCGATATCCTCATCCTTTGTTGGGGACGAGAATTCACAGGCGCAATGTTATCAAGATGCGGCTGCACACTTGCTTGGTTGTACGATTGAAACTGTAAATTTTGCAAGCGCTCCATTGGAAATATGCCAGCGTCATGAACATGCTCGTTGCAAATCCTTCGTTTTCGAAAGATTTGGTACTTACATCGCATGCATGGACACGCTATTCTCTCTTCAAGATTGAGAGGCTCCATCTAGCAAGATAACATGTATATGCAGCTCATTAAACACAAATCAGCTTATCTCCTCTCCATACAAAATTAAATAGAATTTGAACAAGGATGGCAGGAGAAGCTATCTCTATTCATAAATAGTTGTTTATAAAGGCCTTATGCAATAATCTAAATGCATAGTATAAGTATAAGCTTGCATAATAAGGCTGCAAGACTTATGCATAAGCTCTATGCATAAGCCTTATGCATAAGTCTTATGCATAAGCCATATGCATAAGCTCTATGCATAAGCCATATGCATAAGTCTTATGCACACGCTCTATGCATAAGTCTTATGCATAAGCCATATGCACACGCTCTATGCACAAGTCTTATGCATAAGCCATAAGCTCTATGCATAAACCCTAATCTTGTTTGGCTCCCTTGTTGGAAAAATTCCGCCAGAGTCTCCTTTGTAATTAGAACCAAATCTTAAATGAAAATGCAACTTCTCAAATCACAATGCAATACTCTTTGTATCCCACAATGTCATGAAAGATCATATGCACTCTTTGTCCATCAAAGCATTTGCAATATCCACACAATATGACGGAAAAGGGGCCCCATTGCCCAAATGCATCCACAAAGTTGATGGTGAGGATTGTTGAGGACGCGCGTTGAAGCTTGCCGATCTCCCGGCCAAGCTCTTCTCACCCCTTCACCGAGTTTTCCTCCAAGGTGAAGGTTGAGGCCATTTCTTCACACCGGTGTACCTAATCCCCCTTTGTACCGCTTTACCAAGCAATCACGGCACAAAGAGTTCAAGCCATTCTCCCCTTGGCCTCTCCAACCGATGCCAAGGTACCCTCACACATTGCTAGATTCTATAGAAACTTGAAGTGGTAGCAATGGTGAGTGTAGGTACAAAATGATGTGGATAATATCAAATGATAGAACAAGTTTGTTGGCTTACAAGTATTGAGCATGACTCATGCCCTTTTACAATTTAGAACTCATCAATAAAGCATGGACTCATGCCTCAATCCATCATCCAAAAGCTCCAACACAAACCAACAATTCACAATGCCCTCACCATGGCATTTGCATAAGCATTTGTTAACCACAATCAAGGCATTTGCAATTGCATTTCAACAATCCCTTTCACATAAGCCTTATGCACACGCTCTATGCATAAGCCATATGCACACGCTCTATGCATAAGCGTTATGCATAAGCTCTATGCATAAGCCTTATGCATAAGCCATATGCATAAGTCTTATGCGTACGCTCTATGCATAAGCCATATGCATAAGCTCTATGCATAAGCCATATGCATAAGTCTTATGCATACGCTCTATGCATAAGTCTTATGCATACGCTCTATGCAAGACTTATGCATACGCTCTATGCATAAGTCTTATGCATACGCTCTATGCAAGACTTATGCATAAGCTCTATGCATAAGCTCTATGCTATATGCCTTATGCACTATGCTAACCCTTAATCCCATCACCCAATGGTGTAATAAACATGATCTTGTTTTACATGGATAATAGATCTTACCTTGATAACATATATAAACTCTATGAATAAAGAGAATACCTTATGCATAGAAAAACAGAGCATAAGACTTATATGTTATATGTATAAGAGAGTAAAAACATTCAAAAAGCTTTCAACAAGAAGGCTACGCAAGCTCTATGTACAATGTCCATGCAAGCTTTCAAGAAACCTATGCATAGAGATTTTATAAGCTTGTAAGAAACCTATGCATAGAGATTTTATAAGCTTGCAAACTCTATGCATAAAGCCTATGCATAGAGCTTATGCATAAAGATTTCACAAGCTCACAAGCTCTATGAATAGAGCTTATGCATAACGCTTGCAAGAAGGCTATGCATAGAGATTGCAAGCTTATTATAGGTTTTATGCATAGATATTAAATTAATCCTATGTGTAAGCTTACAAGAACCCAAAACTAACCCTAAACCATAAAATAGGGATGCAATAATTCATAGAAAATAGCATAAACAAGAAAAATCGAAAGAGGATTTACCTCTTTTTTGCAAAGCTGAAGGAGAGGATTGGTGAAAGATTGGTGAGGTGAAAGAGCTGCAAAACAAAATATTAAACAAACTAATTAGTAAATTAAACACAAGAAAAAGAACTAATACAAAACCCTAAAATCTCTATGCATGCATTAGGAGATCTATGCATACATAGAGAGCTCTCAACATGCATAGAGAGCCAAAAAAACATGCATAGAGAGCTCTCAACATGCATAGAGAGCCAAAAAAACACAAAATCCTAAATGTCCTAATTCTTAAATTAAAAAGTAAAAGCAATTGCAAGAACATATTAGGAGAAGGAGAAGAGGAGAAAAGAAGAAAGAAGGAGAAAAGAGGAGAGAGGAAAAAAGAGGAGAGAGAGAGAGAAAGAGAAGAGGGAGAGAAAGAGACCTTCTTGGCTTGTTCTTGTGCCTCTTCTGCGAAAAAACCAGAAAATAGGCTCTCGGCTGTGAAAAACTTACGAGCGCCGGTATATGCTACGGAATATGCGTCGGAATATACGTCGGTATATGCTACGGAATGTGCGTCGGTATATACGTCGGAATGTGCGTCGGTATAGGCGTCGGTATATGCGACGGGACGCAAACATTTGAAAAAACCCCGTCATGCTTGTCTCCTCCAACATTACGACGGACATACCGACGTTCGACATTTGCGTCGGTATTTTAACGTCGGTATGCCCTCGAGCTCTTGTAGTGATTATCATTGGGTTGGGGAGAGCATGAAGTGGGTGGAGTAGCTACATGGGGGAGGGAGGATGAAGTGGGTGGAGTAGGTGCATGGGTGGGAGAGGAAGCAAAGGTAGTATGGTGGGGAGTGTGATTCTTTAGGGAGCTTGGTGGAGGGAGCTTTTCTTGGCTGTCCTGTCCCTCTACTTGAACTATCTCTCTCTAACTACTGCCACCACCATCTCTGCCCACCACCACCCAGCCCAACCCCACACCACCCTCTCTCTCTTTCTCCCACCCTCTTCCCTCCCCCTCTCTTTCTTCCCTCCCTTTCACTCTCCCTCTCTCACTCTCTATCCTTGTCTCTCTTTGCTAACTCTCTATATCCTCCCCATGTCACTCTCTCTATCCTTATCTTTTCTCACTCTCTGTGTCCTCCCTATCTCACTCTCTCTATCCTTCTCTTTCATAACTCTCTCTATCTCTCCCACCCTCTCTCTCCTTCTCCCACCCTCCCTCTCTCTCCTCTCCACCCTCTTCCCTCTCTCTCTAACCTTGTCCCACCACCGCCTAGCCCGTACTACCCTATCTCTCCTTCTCCCACCCTCTACCCTCCCTAGTGAGAGAGAGAGAGAGAGAGGGGGGGGGGGAGTGAGAGAGATAAGAACATGACGCTACTATTCAAAATATACAATAAGCCAAGAATTTGACATAATTAATCAAAACAACCATAAATCTAAAATTTTCGAAGGCAATTAATACAAAAGACAAGGTGATCTATCGTTGAGAACACTTTATTCCAAAAAAAGGTTATTACATGGGCTATTGTTAGTAGGGGATCCTCCATCTCTTCAGTAATACATCCGAAATTTCACCAAGTACCGATGATGGCACTTCCAATCTTCATGTTCCACACGAATAAATTTCCAGAATCAATAGGCTCATCAGCTAGCATCTTTATCCAAAGATTGCAGGCCTCTGTCGTGATTATGAGATGTTCCGTTGCATCTCCACCCGTTTTGTTACATAAATCTTTGCAAACTCTTTCTAGGGTTTCTTTCAGAGTATAGCGAGGGCCATTAGAGATGAACAAAGGTAGTTGATGGTTGTGAGGGTTGTTAAGGAAGAGAACAATAGTGAGGGAGACAAATACAATGAGAGGGAGAGGGGAGGCAAAAAGATTTGGAAGTGAGGATTAGAGTAAGAGGCAGAGGTCAAATTTATAGATACACAAAGCAAAAATCAAAAAGCTACTTTGCATGGTTACCCACTAAATTTAGAAAAGTAGATGCATGGCTTTTCCCTAAATTTAGAAAAGTACATGCACAAACTCAAATTTAGGAATTTTGGAAAATATGCACAATTTTGGGACAATTCTTTGTTAGATCCAATACAATGTTTACTGTGCAATATGCAAGATTTATTATTGGATGTTCTCAACAAGCATTTGAATAAGAAAGTTTCGATGATAGAATTAAAAAGATCACCATCTGTATTGAATCAAAATTCTTGAACAATGGGTGAACCATAAATCTAAAAGCTTAAGAAAGCCTTACAAACTGAATAATAATTGAACTATGAGTTTGGTAGCTTCATACAACATTGCTAAAAGATTACGAAGCTAGTTGCCCATGTGCTAACAAATCATTCTTGCTCAATTGCACTGACGTGTGACGGTGCCTCACTTTCATGTTGATTCAATTGATTCTGTTTGGCCTTGAGTATTATAGCCTTTGGAATCTTGATTTTCTCTGGAAGTCGTCCACCCTTGGGCTTCCATGCCCAAATGATGCAGCTAGTGTCTTCCCAGCGCTGAGGATCATTTATGTTCTCTCGCCAATACTTGTTCCAGCAATCCTTATAAACCTCCACATCACTTGCATTCTTCTTCTTTGAAATTGGTGCCCATTATTGTATCTGAACTTGTAGGTAGTTTATCGAGTTGTTGTTTTGATCATCCAACATCACTTGTTGTCACTCCCAACCATATTGGGTAATTTGCATCACAAGGTTGTACAAGCACAAAATCTCCTTTAGACACATCAAGAGTCAGGTTCAACAGGTCTGTTGCACATTGGACCACAATAATGGTCCTCATTTACATCAAACCTTTCATCTACATCATCCTCCACTTAAAGGTTAAGAGGCTCAGCTTTTTCACATACACTCCTTGGCCAAAAGTCATGAAATCCAATGTCTTCCCTTGCACTAGGGGTTTGCATGTTTAGCATAAGATTCTCCCAATAGGCAAGGACCAGATTGATCCACTTAGCATAATCACTTTGGTCTCCTTTCTCTTGCAAGTGCTCTTTCCACCAATTGACATGTTTTTTTAAGCCCTCCACAACCTTCTCATTTTCCTTAACATACTCAAAGGGTGGCAATACTTTTGGAAGACCTTCAGAAGCTTGGGTCCTCCCTGGTCATTTCTCTTCCATAACTCTATACCGCTTTGTGGTAACCAATCAACATTTTTGGGGTGTACTTTGTATTGCATCAAAGGTATTCCATCACTCATATAAAACCTGAATTGCAATGGCTTTGAATGTCCAATCAAGCTATCGGCTCCATCATGTAAGCATCCCTTGACAAAGCCTTTGAATTCTGCCACCTTTTGTAGAAGAAAGGGTGCTGGATGCATGCTATCGGCTCCATCATGTAAGCAATGGCTTTGAATGTGCAATCAAGCTATCGGCTCCATCATGTAAGCATCCCTTGACAAAGCCTTTGAATTCTGCCACCTTTTGTAGGAGAAAGGGTGCTGGATGCATGCTAACACACTCATTAAAGATCTTCATCAAATGTGGAAATGTGAAAATGGTTTGTTTCCTCAACTTCTCAGAGAAGCGACACAATGCATCAATATCTTCATGAGTATGACCAACCATAAGAAAACCAAGCTGCACCATGTCAAACACTCCTCGTGCAACCAATAGGGATAGATAGGCAAATACATAACGATTCTTATTTTCAGAACTACAATTGTCAAGTTGCAACAACAACGTCCTTGGCAATCTCTTGAAAAATGTCCTTAAATTTGATGGCATTAAACTTGAGGCATTGCCATTGCCCCTATCCTGCACATGTGTGTTAGTATGAAAGACTAACTGCATATGTGAAGAACAATTTCCCTCTGTATCCACATTTGTTTCTACATGTGTCTCTGCATCTGCATCCTCAATGCTCTACTTGCAATATGTGTTTCTCTCCTTTAGCACTTCCATATGCTGATACAGGGCCATAGTAGACAAAACACAATCAAAAAGATCTATTCGTAGTTCTGCATCTGAGTTTTATGAGCTCAAGTCACCATACATGTGTTGCTCTCCTCTTTCTAAGTTTCTTAAACATTTTGAGAGAGATGAAATTGTGAAGTTGGGATCACTTGGCCATAACCCCAAGGCAAAGTGACCATAAGCTGTTTGTCCATGTCCATGAGTGAGCATTCCTGTTAAGGATACTGGAAGCCTCTCAACCCCACTGAGAGATTTAGGAACTGGTTTAATTTGTGGTATGGCAGTCTTGCTCTGGTCCATCTTATCATGTATAATACACAAATACCTGTTTGGGTTCATTTCGGAAGAGCTCCTCCAACAAGCATAGTATAGATTTCTACAACTCATTTGCTGCAACATGTGTGCCCTTCTTTGTCCCATGTATGTGGCACGCACTTGCATAATATATTAGTTTGTATATGTTAGATAGAAGGGTAGGCTCCTCCAACAAAAGTTTGAGCCTCACCCGCGGATGCTAGTTGGCTTCTAGGACGCTGAAAGTAAAGCTCTAGGAAGCTGAAAGTATATTTGGGTGTATGGGGAAAGAGGGAAGAAAAGAAGAAATCTCAAGCTCAAGCTCAAGCTCAAGCTCAAGGCTCAAGGCTCAAACTTGAGTTTGAGCCTTGTCTATTACACAAGCAAGTAGGAATAGAGAGGGAATCTAGGATAGTCCCAGAGAACAAGTGGGGTGTGGGTAAAGAAGGGTATATAAACAAAACTGAAACTAACTATAATCAAAAGACCTGGGACCTAGGACTTGGGCCTGGGGAAGAAATTGAACTTGGGAACAAAAGTGAAACTAACTATAATCAAAAGACCTAAGACCTGGGACCTGGGACTTGGGCCTAGGCCTGGACCTGGGCCTGGGCCCAGCAGGCCCAGGCCCAGGCCTGGGCTTGGGCTTGGGGAAGAAATTGAACTTGGGGAAGAAATTAAAATATAAATCTTCTTTCTGCAGGACGACGCTCCTTGGGGCCAATCGGCTCCACGCGCTCCTCTCATCCTCGCCGCATGCCCTGCCCCTCTCCCTCTCGTCGTGCAATGCCCGCCCCGCCCCTCTCGTGCACCCGCCGCCCCGCCCCGCCTCCTCTCCCTCTCGTGCTCGCCGCACGCCCTGCCCCTCCCTCTCGTGCAACGCCCGCCCCTCTCCTCCTCTCCCTCTCGTGCAACGCCCGTGCTTGCCCCGCCCCCTGTCCCTCTCGTGTAGCGCCCCCGCTGGCCCGCTGGCCCGCCCGCCTGCCCCGTCGCCCCACCCCTCTCGTCTCCCTCTCGTGCAACGCCCGCGCCCGCCCCGCCCCCTCTCGTGCAACGCCCGCCCCTCTCCTCTCCTCTCCCTCTTTCATGCAGCGCCACGCCCCTCTCGTGCTCACTGCACGGCTGCCCTGCTGCCGCGCCCCTCTCGTTCAGCACAGCTGCTCGGTGCCTGCGTCCCTCTCGTTCAGCGAATTCAAATTTTCCCCCAACTTTCGTTTGAAATTCAAATTTTCCCCCAACTTCCCATCCATTAAAAAAAAATTCCCCCCAACTTTTAAAAAAAAGAATGACCAACATTTCCCCCCAACTAAAAAAAAAAGAATGACCGACCTCACACGTCCCTTCCATGTAAAAAAACCGACCTCGCGTTTGAACCAACCCAAAGGACCTGCGAACCCTAAACACGATTCTGCACCCAAAGCGATTCTGTGTGGTGAGCGAACGCGATTCTATGTGGTGAGTGTACAGTGCTTGTAATCGCCATCGTGCACACCATCATATGCAATAATCATCTCTGTTTCTTGTCTCTGAAGTACTCGCTCAGCCCTGCGTTTCAAACAGTTTCTTTTCCTCCTGCAATCGACATGTCTGTGTTGGTTCCGACCTCTGTTTCCTGCAAAACCATCACGCCCACACGCCATCGGAGACTTCAAGCATCCGTCACGTCTGTGCGACATTAGAGACTTTCGTGCGCCCATCTGCGTTTCGTGTGTTCCCTCATCTAATTGAATACTTTATGCAACAAGTAAGTCCTTTAATTGATTGTCTATATCAATATAAACGCTTACTTGATTGCACGCTAAGTATGCCATTTGTCAATCGTTGCTCATCGTAGATTGTTTGCACTTCTTGCTGCTCTCTTTTGTATCTTCACATATGTCGAGAACCTATAAAACTGATCTTTGTGCACATTATATAATCTAAATGACAAGGGTTCCCTATATAAACATGGTATATGTGTCACATATCTGAGTGCACAACTTGGATATAGACTCCACCTTAAGTTCGAGCCTCCCCTACAATGTAGAGCTTATGTGTTAACGATCGACCTAGATTGAGTCTTTGTTCTCCATGTTAGTGCACCCCGGCCTTAAGGCTCGAACTTGAGTTTGAGCCTTTGCTCTCCATGCTAGTGCACCCCGGGCCTTAAGGCTCGAACTTGAGTTTGAGCCTTTGCTCCTTTGCTCTCCATGCTAGTGCACCCCGGCCTTAAGGCTCGAACTTGAGTTTGAGCCTTTGCTCCTTTGCTCTCCATGCTAATGCACCCCGGCCTTAACGCTCGAACTTCAGCAGATTGAGCCTTCGTTCTCCATGCTAGTGCACCCCGGCCTTAAGGCTCGAACTTGAGTTTGAGCCTTTGCTCTCCATGCTAGTGCACCCCGGTCTTAAGGCGCTACTGCACCCCGGCCTTAAGGCTCGAACTTCAGATTGAGCCTTCGTTCTCCATGCTAGTGTACCCCGGCCTTAATGCTCGAACTTTAGTTTGAGCCTTTGCTCTCCATGCTAGTGCACCCCGGTCTTAAGGCTCGAACTTGAGTTTGAGCCTTTGCTCTCCATGCTAGTTCAGCTTGGCCTTAAGGCTCGAACTTCAGATTGAGCCTTCGTTCTCCATGCTAGTGTACCCCGGCCTTAAGGCTCGAACTTTAGTTTGAGCCTTTGCTCTCAATGCTAGTGCACCCCGATGCCTTAAGGCTCGAACTTCAGATCGAGCCTTCGTTCTCCATGCTAGTGTACCCCGGCCTTAAGGCTTGAACTTGAGTTTGAGCCTTTTCTCTCGTTCTCCATGCTAGTGTACCCCGGCCTTAAGGCTCGAACTTGAGTTTGAGCCTTTGCATCAGTTACTACCTCAAAGTGTAGAGAGAAATCTGGCAACTTCAGAACGGGACTGGTTACCAAGGTGGTCTTCAGCTTATCAAAAGCACTCTGGTTCCTGGCGGGCAGACATTGAAACGGGATATTCTTCTTGAGAAGATTAGTCAAGGGGGAAGCTATAAGAGCATACTTTGGTATAAAAATTCTATACCAACCAGTCAATCCTAGGAATCCTCTGACTTCTTTCACTGTCTTTGGTTCATGCCAATCTATGACTGCTTGGACTTTTGCGAAATTTGGAGAAATTCCATCTTTTGATACCAAAAAGCCCAAGTATTCAACATGGTCGATAGAGAAAGTACATTTACTCTTTTTTGCAAAGAGTTGGTGCTTCCTTAGAATCTCAAGAACTTTTCTGACATGAGCTTCATGGTGGTCAGTTGCATTCTTTGAGTAAATCAGAATATCATCAAAGAAAACAAGAACAAAATCATCTAAGTATTCTCTAAGAATGTCCTGCATTAAGCGATTGAATATAGCTGGGGCATTTGTCAATCCAAACGGCATGACAGTGAATTCATAATGCCCATACCGAGTATTGATGGCTGTCTTCGGGATATCTTGCTCATTAATCCTGATCTGGTAATACCCTGATTTGAGATCTATCTTTGTGAAGATCTGCCATTTAGCCTGTCCAGAAGCTCATCAATTCTTGGGATAGGATACTTATTCTTAATTATCAGCTGATTCAGACCTCTGTAGTCCACACAAAGTCTAAGCGTTCCATCTTCTTTTTCTGAAAGAGAACTGGCACCGCACCCCAAGGTGAAACACTAGGTCTTACAAACCCTTGTTCTAACAACTATCTAAGCTGTTCCTTGAGTTCAATGGCTTCAGGAACTGGGATTTTGTACATGCACAGGGCTATTGGCTGAGCTCCAGGGGTCAATTCAATCACATGATCTACTTCCCGGATTGGAGGCATTTCAGTTAGCTCTCCTGGGAATAGATCATCTTAACCATTCTGGTTCTTTAGCCTTAAGCTTTGAGTCTACTGGGTTCATTTTGACAACATAAATTTGCTACTTCTTTCTAAGTCCTTTCAGCAACATAGAAGCTTTTACTAACTGAAGGTTTGGGGATCTGGAAGCTCTAATTCCTAGAACTTTGTTCCCGGAGATCATGGAAGGAAATGGTTCCATTGTGGTAGTGTATGTCAGCTTGATTTTTGTGGAGCCAATCCATTCCAAGGATCCCGTCAAAAACTCCCAGAGGTAAGACTTTGAACTGACAGTCAGTTATATTACCATCTAGATTGAACTGGATAAGATCTGTTTCATGGTGAGTGAAAAGAGTCTTCCCACTGACAGTCAGTTATATTACCATCTAGATTGAACTGGATAAGATCTGTTTCATGGTGAGTGAAAAGAGTCTTCCCACTGGCTAATTCAACTTGCATAGGTTTCCCTGATTTCTGTTCTAAGACTAGCTTATGCAAGCATCTAGGGAAAATGAATGAAATAGAACTGCCTGAATCAATCAAAAGCTTAAAAGGCTTACCCTGATACTTTGCTGGTTGAACTTGCCACAAACAAGCTCTATTTCTGAGTCTGAGATCTGAGTCTGAGAGTAGTACTATACGTCCATGGTTAGGACGCTTGAGACATGAGAGTGTGAGCACTGGGAGTAGTGCTTTGGATAAAGGAAAAACGAAGGTTGAAGGAATTGGCATTACAGGTTATGAGTCGTCATTTTCAGAAAGTTTGGATGAGGAACTTGGCATACCAGTTCTACGCACACCAGGTGCAAGATAGGATAGATATGTGCCTCCACATGCTAGAGTGACAGGTGTTTAGAGTGATCTGCATGCATTGCAGAGATCCCAAAGGGTCACGTATCTAGTTGACAGGTTGACATATCATGACTTTGCTATGCATTACGCATATATGACCTCTTTGGTGAAGCATGTGGAACCTACATGCTATACAGAAGCTATTGGGAAGCATGTATGGGAGAAGGCAATGGATGTTGAGATGGACCCATTGGTCCATGATGAAACTTGAGATTTTGTTGCCTTACCACAAGGCAAAAATGTCATTGGTTGCAATAAGGTGAAATGCAAATCAGATGGTTCCATTGAGCACCATAAAGCGCGGTTGGTAGCTAAGGGTTATGCACAAACCCAAGGCTTGGACTATGATGAAACATTTAGTCCAATTGCAAAGATGGAAACAATGAGAGCAGTCATTGCTATGGCTGCAGCAAATGGTTGGGAAATGCATCAAATGGATGTGAAAAATGCATTTCTAAATGGCGATTTACTTGAGAAAGTTTATATGGCACAGCCAGACGCATATGTACACCCGAGGTACCCCACTCATGTATGCAGGTTAAAGAAAGCATTATATGGTTTGAAGCAAGCACCTTGTGCTTGGAGTGATAAGATAAGTCAATTTCTTGTCTCCCTTGGATTTCAGGTTTCTTCAGCAGATTCTTCACTCTATGTGAAGAAAACAGATCATGGGATTGTCTTACTTGTCATCTATGTGGATGACTTGATTATCACGGGAGATCATGCTACAGATGTTATGCATGTCAAGAAGACATTGAGTGGGTAGTTTGATATGAAAGACCTTGGTGAATTGAGATATTTTCTTGGGATTGAAGTGATCAAAGACCATGCACGGACATGGTTAATGCAATACCAATATGCATTGGATATGTTGGCAAAATATGGGATGACAGGGTGTAAGCCAATGAGTACACCTTTGGAGCAAAATGTGAAGCTACGGGCTGATTTTGGTGGAGTTGGATGATCCATCTATGTATGTATAGAAAGATGGTTGGCAGTCTTATTTACATGACTATCACACGACCGGATCTCATCAGTTATGTTGTGGCGCTAGTAAGCCAATCTATGTAGAGCCCCAGAAAACCTCATTTGGATGCAATGAGACGCATTATGTGTTATGTAAAGACCACTACACATTATGGTCTTCTTTATGAGCATGATAAAGGCTTGGATGTACACGGCTACACAGACGCAGATTGGGTAGGTAGCTCGTATGACAGGAGGTCTACTAGTGGCTATGCCTTTACATTTGGAAGTGCAGTGGTGAGTTGGAGCAGTAAACAACCTACTATTGCTTTATCTAGTATAGAGGAGGCTGAATACAGGGGTTTAGCCATAGCTACATGTGAATGAGTATGGTTAAAGAGTCTCTTGGCTGATTTGAGTGAGCCTATTGATGGCAAGGTTGTGATTCATTGTGACAACATGAGCAGCATACACCAAGAATCGAGTTTTTCATGCACGGACCAAACATATAGAGGTCCACTCTCATTTTGTCACAGAGAAAGTGTTGGATGGTACAATGGATTTGCAGTATGTGAAGACTGAAGAGCACGTTTTACAAAGCCACTTTAGCAGGGAGAAGTTTGAGTACTTCCGTACTATGTTGGGAGTACATGGGATGAGCTTGAGGGGGAGTGTTGAGAGCTTTGATAGCCCAAGATCATCTACATCTTCTTCTATGGTGGCAGTACATTATGAGCTTAAGAGGGGTTATTGAGATTCAAGCTCGATGTCAGCTTGTGCGAGTTGCACTATGTGCTAGCATGTTAGGTAGTAACATGTGTGAGACATAAATGACCGCGTCCAGCTGGTCATAAAAGTGTGGACAGTAGCTAAGGTTGGCTATGTGTGGACACAACACATGTAGTGTGTGGACAGTAGCTAAGGTTGGCTATGTGTGGACACAACACATGTAGTGTGTCAAAGCTTATGGATTATGGCTTTATGCATTGTGTGAGAAGGGACATGGCTTTCTTGTATGGTTAGGGTTTGATTAATACATTAGGGTTTGCTCCTGTGGGTGTGTCTCCTCAGGATGAGGGACCAAGATAGTGGCCTATGAGTGAAGCGCTAGGTGACTGTGAAGGAGCCTAGAGGGTTTGCTCCTGTGGGTGTGTCTCCTCAGGATGAGGGACCAAGGTAGTGGCCTATGAGTGAAACGCTACGTGACTGTGAAGGAGCCTAGAGGGTGCTGACCATACCCTACCCTGCTCGAGCTTTGGGTCGCCCCAAAGATACCCATGCGTGTGTCAAGGAAGAAAATGGAACTTGGAGTTAGAGTTGTTTTCTGAACTCGGGCATGGATCTGGTTGATTGGCCTTGTAGGTCCTCCTCAACGGATAAGTCCATGGCTTTTTTATATGGATTCGTTGGTTGATCATGCTGATCATCAATGAAGAGTCCATCTGGATTTTCTTACGTGATTATAATTCTAGGTACTATGAGCTATGAACTATTGAAGTGAGCAGGCAGTGAGCGTTCTGGTTGCCAATAATGCCATAGGTACGCTGAGGAAGAAATGAATGGAATACTTGATTATATTTCCAGGTACTATGAGCTAGGAACTATTGAAAAGGCCCCCGAGAGTGAACAGGTGGTGAGCGTTCTGGTTACCAAATGATGCCATAGGTACACCGATGAAGGCTACATCAAGGATTCTCAAATTAGAGCAATTCACAAGGTTTGATAGTTCTCCACTCAAGGAATTGGTGCCTATGAAAAGGTCTTGCAAGGTTGGAATTCTGCACAGCTCGGAAGGAAAGGGTCCTGATAGAGCATAATTAGTGTCCAGTGTCAACACTGTTAGAGTTGTGGAGTTGCCAAGAGTCTTGGGTATGGAGCCATGGAGCCATGGAGCTGGTTGTATAAGACATCTATGATTTGTATACCAGGGAGGGATCCTAACTCCTCTGGAAGGCTTCCATTTATTTGATTGTTACTAAGCAGTAGCTGTATGAGATTATTGCAATTGTTGATAGAAGGAGGCAAGTTTCCACTGAGGTTATTATTTGACAGAATTAAACTTTGAAGGCTTTTGCAAGCGCCTGCAGAATGCAGAGGGATGGAGCCCGTGGTAAAGTTGTCTGAGAGCTGGAGAAAAGCGAGGTTTTGGAGGAGGAGGAGGTAAGACGGTAGCCAGTTTTGCGAGAGTAGCAGAAGCTGAAGGTTAGAAAGGTCACCGAGCTCGGGTGGGATAGCGCCAGAGAGCTGGTTGTTGCTGAGATCAATCCAGAGGAACTCTGTGCAGTTGGCAAGGGAGGGTGGTGGGATGGTGCCTGTGAGGCTGTTATTGTAAAGCAGCAAGATTTGGAAAGAGGAGATGTTGCCCAGCTGGGCTGGGATGGCCCCGGAGAGGTGGTTTTGGGCGAGGTTGAGGTGCAGCAAGGCAGGCAACTGGCCGAGCTCGGGCGGGATGTGGCCGGACAAGAGGTTTTGGTGGAGGTCTATCACCAGCAAGAAGCTGCATAGGGCGAGCTCAGAGGGTAGAGTACCAGAAAGGAGGTTGGATGACAGGTTGAGAAACTGAAGGAAATGGAGCCACTCAACTGCAAGTCAGGGAGAAGAAGGGAAGCCACTCGAGACATGTTGCAAGCCACCCCCACCCAAGTGCAGCAATTAGCAGTACTAGCTGTGGCTTCACCTCCATTATAACTACTGCTGCTGCTGTTGAACGTGCTGTTAACGCTCCACGTTGAGAGAGCTGCAAGGGGATCCTGCGTGATGCTTCGCTTGAACTCTAGAAGAATGAGAGCATCCTCCTCGCTGCTGCTAGCTGTGCTGCTGCTGCTTACACGAGCCGACATGATGGAAGAAGACGATAATACATGATCAGCAGGCAGAGTACTAGCAGCAGATGGTACGATTACTGGACGTGAAGAGGCAACAGCGACATAAGGATTAAAGGATATAACAAGCAAATGCATTAACAAGATAAGCACCGAGGAATGCAGCTTGATCAGAGTTGCCATAATGACAATATTGTTGCCAATTAAGCTAGCAAATTAGCATATTATCCAGGAGCTCATATATAGCTTTGCTGATCACTTTGAGAAACTGTCGTCTCCTTAAATAAGTCACCGGCTCACCACACTGAGCCCTCTCATTAACCTTTGGACTCCCTCGATCGAATCTCGATTCAGTTTTGACTTTTGACTTTCCAAGCTTCCAGGAGGTCCTGCACGACGTCGCACGTGTATTGGTTCAAAAAGTCGTCCACAGTGACCACACGGGCCACTACTGCAATTGTGAAAGTTGAAGCCCCTTTATAAGCCTTGAAAATTACTACTTTATCTCGGAGTCCGTACTATTTATTTTGTGATACAAGAGTCAATACAATGCAGGCTATTAACTAATAACATATTGCTATTGACATTAATTAATTAATCAATCCCTATGGGGGATGATTAATTGATTAACACCTTGGTCTACTCTAAGGTGTTTTTTCCACTCAGTCTCGTAGCTCTCTCTTGTTGGATGTGTTTTCCTTTTTTCTCATCAGAATGCTCTCTCGCATAGTAGAACGTCTCCCTCTCCCCTTCTCAAGGTGTCCATGTCCCTTGTCATCTCTCTCTCTCTCTCTCTCTCTCTCTTTGTGTCGTGACAGCACGCTTACAGCTTTTTTTTTAAATGCTCGCACACGTGTATCGTCATCTCTCTCTCTCGACAACGTGCTTACAGGTTTTTTTTTTCTTATACATGCATATGTCTATGTCTCAGGGGCTTAGCCCTAGCCTCGAAATGGTGCCCATCGCGCTTATAAAGCCTTCATTGAAGCATCGCGAGAAACAGGCATCGTGAATCTTCTTGAAATTTAATTTTTTTTAAATTATTTTAAAAAAATCAACTCGCACACCTGCCACATCTTCCCACGCTAAGGTTTCCACAATACCTTTCATTTTCAAAACCTAAATTGTAAACTAATTAATTAATGTGTAAACGGAATTTTGGCCCCATATTTCTCTCCAAATTTTGTGGGGTATCTTGATGACTTTTTTTAATGAGATTAAATTTTCTATAATTACATTCTCTGTGTGTGATGTAGTTGTGTGTTATCAAAGCATGGAATCCAAGCTTACATATTGATCTATTCCTTGAGGTATAATATGAACCATTTTTTATTTGTGTATTATATTATGTTGAAAAAGCCATATTTGGCATCACATATTTATAAGAATCTTGGCTACCCATGGATATGTTATTGTGTAACATGGGTACGTTTGATGGAATCCATAGAAAAGGATAAAGTACTTAGAAAAGGATGGTATATCGTGGGTAGATTGATGGAGTATAAAGAAATTTACCTTGTGTTGTGTGGCCACTTGCACATGTTAAAATGTTTGGGGTCTAACTTTATAAATTGTATTACTATTTACATTTTCTCTTCATAGATCCCTTTCAATTTTTATATTTATTTTAGAAAAGATACTTTAATATTAAAAATATTTAGTTATAAAAAGATGAAGTTGCCGCCGCCTGTATACAACAGACTAAGTTCTAAGAAGTTGCATCTTAGCGCTATCTAGTAGCTCAGAGGTAAAAGGGCCAGTTAGAACTTTTAACTTTGCTACAAAGGCTTAGGTGTAACTTGTACATGTTGAAACGTTTGAGGTGTAACTTTAGAAATTGTATTATTCCTAGAGATTACATGAGAGGTGATCCAAGCCATGAGCAATACAACGAGCCCACTGAGGATGCCACAAGGTGAGGCACTCCAGTGGGCGTCAGGGAACCATAAAGATGGAAGCACTCCTACATCTTTGTCTAAATCTTGGTAAGAGGAGGAGGACTTTGACATATCTAAGGCTCAGTGAGGGGGTAGGATGGTGGGGATCCTAGGGAAGATTGAGGAGAGAGGGCTCCCCATCGTCTACCATGGAGAGAACTGTGGTGGTAGGGGTAACTGTTGTCGCGCCATCAATGAATCCAATTGGCAAGGTAGGAATGGGTAGAGGATCCATGGAAGCATCTGCTCTCTGAGAAAAGTTGGGGACAAGGTTAGGGTTGTAAAAGAGAAGACGATGGTGGGGGTGGACAAGATGACGAGGGGATTGGAACTATTCCCACCAGGAGGCTGATGGCAACTCCAAAGGAAGATAGCAGTGAGTTGGAGCCAATGGAGACTTTGGTAGTGGTTGTGGTGGAAGTGGTAATGGTAATGGTTGTGGCTATGGTGCGCTAGCAAACAACGGGATGGTGGTGGCAATGAAAACAAATGGATTCATAAATGAGATGGTGAAAGGTGAAGGGATGGTGATGGTAAAAACAATATAAGGCTTATGTGTGGTGGGCAGAGGCGAAGGGGATGGGCTCATACTACGGGATATCTCAAAGTAAGAAGTAGAAGTGAAAGATGGTGTAAAGGTGGAGGGTCCTAAGTTGGGGTGTAGTAGAAGTTAGGGCAAGAAGGGTGTTGATGGTGGTTACAGATAGCTCAATAGAAGAGATGCCTATGATGGAAGAGTCAGAGAGAGTGAGGAGCGAGAATGAAAGGATCAAAGGACCAATGATGTCAGAGATAAATGTTTGGTGCATGCATTGACCATTAGGGAAGCTAGTCATAAGGGTAGTACAGAGTGGGGTATCTAGGATTAGATTGAAGCCAGAGGCCCATCAAGATCATACTAGCTAGCTCCGCACAGGGGTAGTACAAAGTGGGGTATCTAGGATTAGATAAATGTTTGGTGCATGCATTGACCATTAGGGAAGCTAGTCATAAGGGTAGTACAGAGTGGGGTATCTAGGATTAGATTAAAGCCAAAGGCCCATCAAGATCATACTAGCTAGCTCCGCACAGGGGTAGTACAAAGTGGGGTATCTAGGATAAGATTGAAGCCACAGGCCCATCAAGATCATACTAGCTAGCTCCGCAGGAGTAGTACAGAGTGGGGTATCTAGGATTAGATTGAAGCCAGGCCCGTCTCAAAGATCATAGTAGCTAGCTCTGCAGGGGTGAACAATGTGGAGAGGGGAGGTAACTAGGAGGGATGGGGGTCGGTAAAATTAAGGTGGAAGGAGTAAGTGTGGGATGGAGGTGATGAAATTAAGGTGGAAGAGGGTGATGTGGGATGGAGGTGGTGAAGAGAAGAGGAAGGTTATGACATTATCATTGGGTTGGGGAGAGCATGAAGTGGGTGGAGTAGCTACATGGGTGAGGGAGGATGAAGTGGGTGGAGTAGGTGCATGGGTGGGAGAGGAAGCAAAGGTAGTATGGTGGGGAGTGTGATTTTTTAGGGAGCTTGGTGGAGGGAGCTTTTCTTGGCTGTCCTGTCCCTCTACTTGAACTATCTCTCTCTAACTACTGCCACCACCATCTATGCCCACCACCACCCAGCCCAACCAGGGATTTCATTCACGTCTTCACAATTTCGTGATCACGTTAACAAAACCTATTGTTAACATATTAAAACTTGTGATCACATTGTATATTCACATGACCTGAGCAATGACATGCCAGAACCCACTAGTCCCGTAACACCTCCGGGCTTTTGGTTTTCCCGACGGGCCCGCCGGGAAAACTGATTATCCCGGCGGGCCCGCCGGGATAAAGTGGAACACCGGCGGGGTACTATTCTGTATATAAACACTGCCCCCATCGTACAACTTTTGGGGAGATAGTCCTTGTTTTGGGGGTGTGATATCTCTCCTCAAAGTACTTGTAGAGCTCTCGAGTTGCTAGAAGTGTCCTCTTGGGAAGAACGTCCTTATCTTAGGGGCTGTCGTCTTTCCTTGTAAGCACTCCTAAGGCTATTGAGCCACTCGTCCTTAGTTCTTTGAACTGGGGATAGGGTGTGGTTCGTAGCTAATACTTACGGAGATTTAGGGACAAATTTGGAGTCATTCAGCTTTGCATTTGAGCCACGTACATAATCTACCTCATTCTGCTTTATGAATGGTTTGATGGAGCCAAGAGTCCTGCTTAGGGGCTTGTATTGGTTCTTGATACTGGATATAGTTTAGAGTAGACAAGGGTCTATTGTCCTATACTAGAGTATTGGGCAAGCATAGATCTTTGATTTTCTTTGTGAATGTTAGAGAAGGTCTATTGTCCTATACTAGAGTATTGGGCAAGCATAGATCTTTGATTGTGTAAAGTATCCTTAATTGGGTACAAAAGGCATCCTTCATTGGGGGTGCAATGTGCATGATAGTTTCGAAGTAGTTTTGTAGTAAGACCTTGCAAGATAGTTTGAAGTAGTTTTGTGTTATGTGATGATCTTTTGTATTTGTCAAGATAGTTTCGAAGTACTTTGTCTGCTAATGTATGTTTTGTAATACGTGAGTGGTTTATTGTTTTTTCATTTGTGTATTCATTGTTATATGCTTGGTTGAATAGGTTATTTGTTGAGATGGAGGACAATGTTGGATCCAGTGATACCTCCAATAGAGTCCAAATTTCAAATAGCAGGAAAAAAAAGGCACCTGGGATAGAGTGGCAATATGCAATTAACGTTGGTGATCGATTCATAGATTGGGAGTGTAAGCTATGCCATGCAGTAAAATCAGGTGGGACGCCTCAACTAAGAGAACACTTTTTAGGCGGACCGAAGAAAAAGTCATGTACCCACCCCTCTGCACCTATAGTGGCCAAACGCATAAGAGAAGAAATTCAAAAGAAAGATTCAAGAAAACATGACACTCCTACCGTTAATGTATCAAGGCAGCAAGAAAACTGTTGTTCTAATCATCTACGTCGCCTACTTGTACCCCGAACGGCAATGTGCAACCAGAAAGTAATCTACCCAGTGCATCTTCCTACAAGCGAAACTTTGACGTAGGAAATATACCCATGTGTCAAACTTCATTGCAAGAAAGCCTACGTCAAGGTCGACTCGATGATGCACAACTCGCCCTTGCTGAAGCGATTTACTTTTTTGGGAGTGCTATGATGATGGTGGACAATGAGCATTGGAAGAGAGCATGGAAGAAAATTGGTGAGTTTGGACCAGGGTTTTCACCGCCTACGTACCATGCTATGCTATTAGAGGAATGTTATGCACAAGTAAAAGAACGTGTTCAAAGAATAATTCTTAGCAATATAGAGCTTTCTGGATGTAGTATAGTAAGTGATGGATGGTCTAATGTGCAAAGAAAACCATTAATTAATATAATGGTTATTTCACCTAGAGGTGAGACTTTCATCCGTGCCGTGGATTCAGCTGGTTCAATCAAAACTGGGGCTTACATTGCTCAAGTCATTAGCTCTGTGATAGAGGAAGTGGGTGCCAAAAATGTAGTCCAAGTCGTCATGGACAATGCAAAAAATTGCAAAAATGCATCCAAAATCCTACAGCGATAATATCCACATATTTTTTCGGTAGGCTGTAATACTCATAGTTTGAATCTTGTATTAAAAGATTGGTATAAATCTGATGATACCAAATGGTTTGCCTCAATCGTCGACACTGCTCGCCAGCTTGTGAGATTCATGCTCAAGAGACAGAGAGTGTTAGATATTTTTCGACCTCGCATGTCAGTTATGTTAAAGCTTCAGCGGAGACTAGGTTTTCCACTCACTTTTACATTTTTGAGTCTCTTCTTAGAAATAAAGATGCAGTTTGCGAAACATTTACATGCATGGCATTTCATGACTGGGAGAACACTCAACTTGAAAAAGTGAAAGAGAAAATCAAAGTCTTGAAGGCAGCGCTTACGAGAAGAAGTTGGTGGAACAGTGTGATGGATGCATACCATGTAATGATGCCTGTTATGTATGCCGTACGAAGTCTTGATCAAAGAGCGCCTAATCTCGGAAAAGCATGGATGATGCAATGGTGGACTGTCCAGCGGAGTTTGGAGTGTCCTGAGAAATTAGAGCATTCAGTGGTGGAAAAGCAATGGCGTGTACCATTCTCCAGTAGACAAAGAAAAGTTCTATTGAAGTACTTTCATGCTAGATGGATTGGAGTGCATTCACCACTACACAGTTCTGCTTACATGTTAGATCCTGAATATTGGAATATGGATTTGATGTCCAACGTTGAGGTGGTGCAAGATTTTTATAAAGCGGTAAATACTTTCTATAATAATGATGATGATCGTGTAAAGTGCATAAAGGAGATGACCTCATTTCGATTGAAAGAGGGTTTATTTTCCAACTCCCTTGTTCAACAAATGGCTAAAGAGCAACCTGCATGGAAGTGGTGGATGATGAATGGTGGCCGCCCGCACGAACACACACCCACACACACACACACACACACACAAGTTTCATTACCTGTGTATGCTATCAGCAATGAACTCCCAAAGGGCCCCCCGGGCCCATATATATAGGAAATCGTACCCCACCGGGCTAGATGACGACCCCGCCAGCGGGACCGCCGGGTATAGCAAAAGCCCGGTGGGATTTTATCCGGTTACCAGGTTGCTTGCCGCCGCCGGTTTTTTTGAGAACATGTTAACATGTTAACATGTTAATAACATGTTAACACATGTTATTAACAAAAAACTTTTGTGATCACGTGAATATAAAATCATTGAGCCCAACCCCACACCACCCTCTCTCTCCTTCTCCCACCCTCTTCCCTCCCCCTCTCTTTCTTCCCTCCCCCTCTCTTTCTTCCCTCCCTTTCACTCTCCCTCTCTCACTCTCTATCCTTGTCTCTCTTTGCTAACTCTCTATATCCTCCCCATGTCACTCTCTCGATCCTTATCTTTTCTCACTTTCTGTGTCCTCCCTATCTCACTCTCTCTATCCTTCTCTTTCATAACTCTCTCTATCTCTCCCACCCTCTCTCTCCTTCTCTTTCATAACTCTCTCTATCTCTCCCACCCTCTCTCTCCTTCTCTTTCACATAACTCTCTCTATCTCTCCCACCCTCTCTCTCCTTCTCCCACCCACCCTCTCTCTCCTCTCCACCCTCTTTCCTCTCTCTCTAACCTTGTCCCACCACCGCCTAGCCTGTACTACCCTATCTCTCCTTCTCCCACCCTCTACCCTCCCAGTGAGAGAGAGAGAGAGAGAGAGAGAGAGAGAGAGAGGGGGGGAGTGAGAGAGATAAGAACATGACGCTACTATTCAAAATATACAATAAGCCAAGAATTTGACATAATTAATCAAAACAACCATAAATCTAAAATTTTCGAAGGCAATTAATACAAAAGACAAGGTGATCTATCGTTGAGAACACTTTATTCCAAAAAAAGGTTATTACATGGGCTATTGTTAGTAGGGGATCCTCCACCAAGTACCGATGATGGCACTTCCAATTTTCATGTTCCACACGAATAAATTTCCAGAATCAATAGGCTCATCAGCTAGCATCTTTATCCAAAGATTGCAGGCCTCTGTCGTGATTATGAGATGTTCCGTTGCATCTCCACCCGTTTTGTTACATAAATCTTTGCAAACTCTTTCTAGGGTTTCTTTCGAGGGCCATTAGAGATGAACAAAGGTAGTTGATGGTTGTGAGGGTTGTTAAGGAAGAGAACAATAGTGAGGGAGACAAATACAATGAGAGGGAGAGGGGAGGCAAAAAGATTTGGAAGTGAGGATTAGAGTAAGAGGCAGGGGTCAAATTTATAGATACACAAAGCAAAAATCAAAAAGCTACTTTGCATGGTTACCCACTAAATTTAGAAAAGTAGATGCATGGCTTTTCCCTAAATTTAGAAAAGTACATGCACAAACTCAAATTTAGGAATTTTGGAAAATATGCACAATTTTGGGACAATTCTTTGTTAGATCCAATACAATGTTTACTGTGCAATATGCAAGATTCTTTGTTAGATCCAATACAATTTTGGGACAGTTCTTTGTTAGATCCAATACAATGTTTACTGTGCAATATGCAAGATTTATTATTGGATGTTCTCAACAAGCATTTGAATAAGAAAGTTTCGGTGATAGAATTAAAAAGATCACCATCTGTATTGAATCAAAATTCTTGAACAATGGGTGAACCATAAATCTAAAAGCTTAAGAAAGCCTTACAAACTGAATAATAATTGAACTATGAGTTTGGTAGCTTCATACAACATTGCTAAAAGATTACGAAGCTAGTTGCCCATGTGCTAACAAATCATTCTTGCTCAATTGCACTGACGTGTGATGGTGCCTCACTTTCATATTGATTCAATTGATTCTGTTTGGCCTTGAGTATTATAGCCTTTGGAATCTTGATTTTCTCTGGAAGTCGTCCACCCTTGGGCTTCCATGCCCAAATGATGCAGCTAGTGTCTTCCCAGCGCTGAGGATCATTTATGTTCTCTCGCCAATACTTGTTCCAGCAATCCTTATAAACCTCCACATCACTTGCATTCTTCTTCTTTGAAATCGGTGCCCATTATTGTATCTGAACTTGTAGGTAGTTTATCGAGTTGTTGTTTTGATCATCCAACATCACTTGTTGTCACTCCCAACCATATTGGGTAATTTGCATCACAAGGTTGTACAAGCACAAAATCTCCTTTAGACACATCAAGAGTCAGGTTCAACAGGTCTGTTGCACATTGGACCACAATAATGGTCCTCATTTACATCAAACCTTTCATCTACATCATCCTCCACTTGAAGGTTAAGAGGCTCAGCTTTTTCACATACACTCCTTGGCCAAAAGTCATGAAATCCAATGTCTTCTCTTGCACTAGGGATTTGCATGTTTAGCATAAGATTCTCCCAGTAGGCGAGGACCAGATTGATCCACTTAGCATAATCACTTTGGTCTCCTTTCTCTTGCAAGTGCTCTTTCCACCAATTGACATGTTTTTTTAAGCCCTCCACAACCTTCTCATTTTCCTTAACATACTCAAAGGGTGGCAATACTTTTGGAAGACCTTCAGAAGCTTGGGTCCTCCTCCTTGGTCATTTCTCTTCCATAACTCTATACCGCTTTGTGGTAACCAATCAACATTTTTGGGGTGTACTTTGTATTGCATCAAAGGTATTCCATCACTCATATAAAACCTGAATTGCAATGCCTTTGAATGTCCAATCAAGCTATCGGCTCCATCATGTAAGCATCCCTTGACAAAGCCTTTGAAGTCTGCCACCTTTTGTAGGAGAAAGGGTGCTGGATGCATGCTATCGGCTCCATCATGTAAGCAATGGCTTTGAATGTCCAATCAAGCTATCGGCTCCATCATGTAAGCATCCCTTGACAAAGCCTTTGAAGTCTGCCACCTTTTGTAGGAGAAAGGGTGCTGGATGCATGCTATCGGCTCCATCATGTAAGCAATGGCTTTGAATGTCCAATCAAGCTATCGGCTCCATCATGTAAGCATCCCTTGACAAATCCTTTGAATTCTGCCACCTTTTGTAGGAGAAAGGGTGCTGGATGCATGCTAACACACTCATTAAAGATCTTCATCAAATGTGGAAATGTGAAAATGGTTTGTTTCCTCAACTTCTCAGAGAAGCGACACAATGCATCAATATCTTCATGAGTATGACCAACCATAAGAAAACCAAGCTGCACCATGTCAACAAACACTCCTGGTGCAACCAATAGGGATAGATAGGCAAATACATAACGATTCTTATTTTTAGAACTACAATTGTCAAGTTGCAACAACAACGTCCTTGGCAATCTCTTGAAAAATGTCCTTGAATTTGATGGCATTAAACTTGAGGCATTGCCATTGCCCCTATCCTGCACATGTGTGTTAGTATGAAAGACTAACTGCATATGTGAAGAACAATTTCCCTCTGTATCCACATTTGTTTCTACATGTGTCTCTGCATCTGCATCCTCAATGCTCTACTTGCAATATGTGTTTCTCTCCTTCAGCACTTCCATATGCTGATACAGGGCCATAGTAGACAAAACACAATCAAAAAGATCTATTCGTAGTTCTGCATCTGAGTTTTATGAGCTCAAGTCACCATACATGTGTTGCTCTCCTCTTTCTAAGTTTCTTAAACATTTTGAGAGAGATGAAATTGTGAAGTTGGGATCACTTGGCCATAACCCCAAGGCAAAGTGACCATAAGCTGTTTGTCCATGTCCATGAGTGAGAATTCCTGTTAAGGATACTGGAAGCCTCTCAATCCTATTGAGAGATTTAGGAACTGGTTTAATTTGTGGTATGGCAGTCTTGCTCTGGTCCATCTTATCATGTATAATAGACAAATACCTGTTTGGGTTCATTTCGAAAGAGCTCCTCCAACAAGCATAGTATAGATTTCTACAACTCATTTGCTGCAACATGTGTGCCCTTCTTTGTGCCATGTATCTGGCACGCACTTGCATAATATATTAGTTTGCATATGTTAGATAGAAGGGTAGGCTCCTCCAACAAAAGTTTGAGCCTCACCCGCCGATGCTAGTTCGCTTCTAGGAAGCTGAAAGTAAAGCTCTAGGAAGCTGAAAGTATATTTGGGTGTATGGGGAAAGAGGGAAGAAAAGAAGAAATCTCAAGCTCAAGCTCAAGCTCAAGCTCAAGGCTCAAGGCTCAAGGCTCAAGGCTCAAACTTGAGTTTGAGCCTTGTCTATTACACAAGCAAGTAGGAATTGAGAGGGAAGCTAGGATAGTCCTAGAGAACAAGTGGGGTGTGGGTGAAGAAGGGTATATAAACAAAAGTGAAACTAACTATAATCAAAAGACCTGGGACCTGGGACTTGGGCCTGGGCCTGGGGAAGAAATTGAACTTGGGAACAAAAGTGAAACTAACTATAATCAAAAGACCTGGGACTTGGGCCTGCTGGGCCTGGGCTTGGGCTTGGGGAAGAAATTGAACTTGGGGAAGAAATTGAAATATAAATCTTCTTTCTGCAGGACGACGCTCCTTGGGGCCAATCGGCTCCACGCGCTCCTCTCATGCTCACCGCATGCCCTGCCCCTCTCCCTCTCGTCGTGCAGTGCCCGCCCCGCCCCTCTCGTGCACCCACCCCGTCCCGCCCCTCTCGTGCACCCGCCCCACCCTGCCTCCTCTCCCTCTCGTGTGCTCGCCGCACGCCCTGCCCCTCCCTCTCGTGCAACGCCCGCCCCTCTCCTCCTCTCCCTCTCGTGCAGCGCCCGGGCTTGCCCCGCCCCTTGTCCCTCTCGTGCAACGCCCCCGCCCGCCCCGCCCCCTCTCGCCCCGCCTGCCCTGTCGCCCCGCCCCTCTCGTCTGCCTCTCGTGCAACGCCCGCGGCCTGCCCGCCTGCCCTGTCACCCCGCCCCTCTTGTCTCCCTCTCGTGCAACGCCCGCGCCCGCCCCGCCCCCTCTCGTGCAGCGCCCTCCCCTCTCCTCTCCTCTCCCTCTTTCATGCAGCGCCACGCCCCTCTTGTGCTCACTGCACGGCTGCCCCGCTGCCGCGCCCCTCTCGTTCAGCACAGCTGCTCGGTGCTTGCGCCCATCTCGTTTAGCGAATTCAAATTTTCCTCCAACTTTCGTTTGAAATTCAAATTTCCCCCCAACTTCCCATCCATTTATAAAAAAATTCCCCCCAACTATAAAAAAAAAGAATGACCAACATTTCCCCCCAACTAAAAAAAAAAGAATGACCGACCTCACACGTCCCTTCCATGTAAAAAACCGACCTCGCGTTTGAACCAACCCAAAGGACCTGCGAACCCTAAACATGATTCTGCACCCAAAGCGATTCTGTGTGGTGAGCAAACGTGATTCTATGTGGTGAGCGTACAGTGCTTGTAATCGCCATCGTGCACACCATCATATGCAATAATCATCTCTGTTTCTTGTCTCTGAAGTACTCACTCAGCCCTGCGTTTCAAACAGTTTCTTTTCCTCCTGCAATCGACATGTCTGCGTTGGTTCTGACCTCTGTTTCTTGCAAAACCATCACGCCCACACGCCATCGGAGACTTCAAGCATCCGTCACGTCTGTGCGACATTAGAGACTTTCGTGCGCCCATCTGCGTTTCGTGTGTTCCCTCATCTAATTGAATACTTTATGCAACAAGTAAGTCCTTCTTTAATTGATTGTCTATATCAATATAAACGCTTACTTGATTGCACGCTAAGTATGCCATTTGTCAATCGTTGCTCATTGTAGATTGTTTGCACTTCTTGCTGCTCTCTTTTGTATCTTCACATATGTCGAGAACCTATAAAACTGATCTTTGTGCACATTATATAATCTAAATGACAAGGGTTCCCTATATAAACATGGTATATGTGTCACATATCTGAGTGCACAACTTGGATATAGACTCCACCTTAAGTTCGAGCCTCCCCTACAATGTAGAACTTATGTGTTAACGATCGACCTAGATTGAGTCTTTGTTCTCCATGTTAGTGCACCCCGGCCTTAAGGCTCGAACTTGAGTTTGAGCCTTTGCTCTCCATGCTAGTGCACCCCGGCCTTAAGGCTCGAACTTGAGTTTGAGCCTTTGCTCCTTTGCTCTCCATGCTAGTGTACGGCCTTAAGGCTCGAACTTGAGTTTGAGCCTTTGCTCCTTTGCTCTCCATGCTAATGCACCCCGGCCTTAAGGCTCGAACTTCAGCAGATTGAGCCTTCGTTCTCCATGCTAGTGCACCTCGGCCTTAAGGCTCGAACTTGAGTTTGAGCCTTTGCTCTCCATGCTCGGTCTTAAGGCTCGAACTTGAGTTTGAGCCTTTGCTCTCCATGCTAGTGCACCCCGGCCTTAAGGCTCAAACTTCAGATTGAGCCTTCGTTCTCCATGCTAGTGTACCCCGACCGTAAGGCTCGAACTTGAGTTTGAGCCTTTGCTCTCCATGCTAGTGCACCCCGGCCTTAAGGCTTGAACTTCAGATTGAGCCTTCGTTCTCCATGCTAGTGTACCCCGGCCTTAAGGCTCGAACTTTAGTTTGAGCCTTTGCTCTCCATGCTAGTGCACCCCGGTCTTAAGGCTCGAACTTGAGTTTGAGCCTTTGCTCTCCATGCTAGTTCACCTCGGGCCTTAAGGCTCGAACTTCAGATTAAGCCTTCATTCTCCATGCTAGTGTACCTTAAGGCTCGAACTTTAGTTTGAGCCTTTGCTCTCAATGCTAGTGCACCCCGATGCCTTAAGGCTCGAACTTCAGATCGAGCCTTCGTTCTCCATGCTAGTGTACCCCGGCCTTAAGGCTTGAACTTGAGTTTGAGCCTTTTCTCTCGTTCTCCATGCTAGTGTACCCCGGCCTTAAGGCTCGAACTTGAGTTTGAGCCTTTGCTCTCCATGCTAGTACACCCCGGTGTTAAGGCTCGACCTTCAGATTGAGCCTTTGTTCTCCATGCTAGTGTACACCGGCCTTAAGGCTCAAACTTGAGTTGGAGCCTTTGCTAACGATGCTAGTATACACCGGCCTTAAGGCTCAAACTTCAGATTGAACCTCCCCTACATGGAACTTATGTGTTAAGGCTCATTCTCCATGCTTAACTTTACATGGAACTTGGCCTTAAGGCCCCAACTTGAGTTCACTATCTATGCTAGCGTATCCCTAGCATATGAGTGCACAACTTGGATCTAGACTCCAGCTTAAGTTCAAGCCTCCCATACATGAAACTTCGCCTTAAGGCTTAAACTTGAGTTTGAGCCTTGCCTCTCTATGCTAGTGTACCCCTAGCATATGAGTGCACAACTTGGATCTAGGCTCCAGCTTAAGTTGAGCTTCTGTATGGATTAAGTAAATGCAAGTGAGGCCCCCGCCGCTATTCAAGAAAACTAAGTGAAGCATCAATAATTGTAGCATGCATTAAGTTTCTTAAGTTTGATAGGTTTGGATTTGATATGTAGCATTTAAATCCATTGTTTTCTAAGGTTTTGAAACTTTTTTTGTGCTTCACAGGAATGGAAGCTAGCAGAGCGCCCGCTACCTCGCAACCACATGGTGCACCAATCTTTACTCTGGATGCTCTCGAAACAACAACGCAAGCTAAAAGTGTCACAAATCTTGTCCAAATTGAGTCAAACTGAACCTGGAAAATTCTAGAACCCGATTGGACTTGGTTAGTGGCCTCCCTCACCTATAAATAAACCCTCAATCTTTTGTAAAAAATATCGGAGCTATACTATGCCAGTATTATATTAAAATAATCATATTTTCTATTATCCCTTAAATTTTCCTCTCTCTTGGGAGCTTGGAGCTCTCTCTCTCTACAACAAATCTTGAAGTTGCTCTTATCCTCTTGGTGGACCAATTGATTAGTGAGGGGCTTCACTGCTAATAGAGAATCAAGCCAAACTTGGAGGTAAAATCATATTTTTTTTCAATTTATCTCAATAGCTTTCCTCTTCTCAACCCCTCTCAAGCTTGAGAAGCTTTCTAAATAATTGTTTTAATTTGAATCAAGCTTTCCCTTAAAGTCTTAATGCTTAATTAAGAGAAAGTTAATCTTTATGCTTATTTGTAATGCTTTCTTTAAGTAAATCTCTCTCTCTAAAAGAATAGCAATCTTTATGGCTAAATCCCTTGAAAAAAGGATGCTTCTCAATGATAGTCTCTTAATTCAAAGCTAAACTCTAGGCTTGATAAGCTAGAGATTAAGAAAATGGTATTTTAATGATTTTATGTTAACAAAATAATAGTTATTTCTTTTAGATTATTTATAAAAAGTTAAAAACTACTTTGATTGATTCTAAATGAGAAATAAATTATCTTATCAATTTGGGAAAAGAGAAATAATGGAATTAGCTTAATCTAGTGGGATAATCATAATTAAGTTTATGATTATGGTTAAAATTATGATTTAAATTCATAGTTTGATTTTAAGCATAAAAGAGGAACTACTATCATAATTTCATTACAAGCTTTTATTCTTTAGAAAAAAAATGAGAATTATCAGCAATAGCGCAGTGAAGCTATGGCAAAATTTTCAAAAAATAATACACATCTTATTTTTATGCATAATGCTAAAAGAGGACTTCCTACCATATTCTAGGATTGGAAATCCTATGCAAAAAGAGTGACTTTCATCATATTCATGAGAAATAATTTTTTGTAATTATGCATAATTAATCGATTATGAGAAAAGAGTAAATTTTGGTAAATTTAATTTTATTAAAAAAGAGGAATTCCCATGATATTTGAGATCCAAGTAATTAAATGTTAAAAGATAATTTTTGGTAAATTTATTTTTATGCAAAAATATGGATGGAGTTAATGTGACATGATATGGATGGAATGAATGTGATGTGATAAGGATAGATGTGGATGGAATGTATGTGATAAGGATAGATGTGGATGGAATGTATGTGATGTGATGTGGATGCAATGAATGTGATGGATGTGAATGGGTGTGATGGGATGTGAATGGATATGATGAGTTATGAATGGATGTGATGAGATCTAAGTGGATGTGATGAGATGTGAATGGATGCGATGAGATGTGAATGGATGCGATGAGATGTGAATGTGATGTGAATGTGATGCGATGATATCTGAATGGATGTGGTGAGATGTAGTGAGATGTGAATGTGACATAATGAGATGGGAATGGATGTGATGTGGATCTAGGTAGATGTGAAGGGATGTGATGTGATGTGAATGGATGAGATGTAATGTGAATTGATGTGATATGATGTGATGTGTATCGGGGTAGATGTGAATGGATGAGATGTGATGTGAATGGATGTGATGTAGTGTGATGTGAATAGATGTGATGTGGATCGGAGTAGATGTGAATGGATGAGATGTGATGTGAATGGATGTGATGTGATGTGATGTGGATATGGGCAGATGTGAATGGATGAGATGTGATGAGGATGGCTATGACGTGGTGTGATGAGGATTGAAATAGATGTAAATGGATGTGATGAGATGAGATGTGGATGAATGTGATGTGATGAGATGTAATATGATATGATTGAATGAGAATGGATGTAAATGGATGTGATGAGATGTGATGTGATATGATTGGATGTAAATGGATGTGATGAGATGTGATGTGGATGAATGTGATGTGATGAGATGTAATATGATATGATTGGATGAGAATGGATGAAGGATGATAGGAATAGATATGACTGGATGTGGAATAAGCAAAGTGAATTGATTTACAAGAATATGGAATAACGAGAAATGATGTGGAACAATGTGAAAAGATGAGAGTTCGTTATAGAAACTATATTTATGAAACCTTTTTTTTAATGACTCTTTTATGTCAAGAATGTTGGGGAAGCATTTTGACCATCTTGTGAATGAGGTCATGGAGACCTAAGTGATAAAGTTACAAAACAGTTGACGGAGAGTCAATGGAGGACGTCTCGCGTAGCAAGGTCGGCCGAGGTCTTGACCAGCCTCTCGGTTCGATTTAAATGGTGAGCTTCCAGTACGGTGGATAAGGGACCAAGGAAGCAGCCTATGAGTGAAGTGCTCACTGACTTGCGAAGGAGCCTAGAGGGTTCTGACCATACGGTGCTTGGGGCTCTGGGTCGCTGAGAAGATACCCATGCATGCGAAGATACCCATGCATGCGTCGAGCCTAGAGGGTTCTGACCATACGGTGCTTGGGGCTCTGGGTCGCTGAGAAGATACCCATGCATGCGTCGGGGAAGAAAATGGAACCACGAGTTAGAGTTGTTTTCTGAACTCGGGCATGGATCTGGTTGATTGGCCTTGCTAGTCCTCATCAACAGATAAGTCCATGGCTTTTTTATATGGATCTGTTGGTTGATCTTGCTGATCTTCAATGGAGAGTCCATTTGGATTTTCTTATGTGATTATAATTCCACGTACTATGAGCTAGGAACTATTGAAAAGGCTCCTAAGTGAGCAGACGGTGAGCGTTATGGTTTTCAATGATGCCATAGCTACGCTGAGGAAGAATACTTGATTATATTTCTGGGTACTATGAGCTAGGAACTATTGAAAAGGCCCTTGAGTGAACAGGCGTTGAGTGTTCTGGTTACCAATGATGCCATAGGTACACCGATGAAGGAATGATTAGAAATTAAAAATTCAAGCTAGATATTTTGGAGGATTATGATCAGTAATACTATGGTTTCATTAAAGATTGTTTTAAATCTGTGAAACAGGCAATTTCATATTGGGTGTGTAAGTGGTGTGACTATCTTGAAATTTTCTTGAAGCGCTGGCTAGGGGGCCTGGGAACTCTTTTCCCTAGTACACGGGGCAAAACATAACCAAATTTCTAAATGGATCCTATCACTACAGTGGTTGGGAGGTTGACTAACCCATGGGATTAGGCTGGACTGATGGATCCTTAAAATGAGACTCAATTCTGTTATGTTACGATAGATGAGTAAATCCTGGATAGTCTTTATTCTATGGAAAAGAATCAACGGCTGTGCCTCTTGTGATGAGGAAAAAAGCGTTGGTCTCTATGGTCCAAGTGCAAGTCTCTTCCTTAATGTGACCATATGAATTACGGGTTCGGTCAGATCACTTTGGTTTTAGTTAAGGCTCTTGACTACGTTAGTATAGATTTTCTTGGAGGAATCGCCCGTGCTTTCTGGGCGAGGGAAGTTTTTCCAGGTTCAGTGTTTGGATATCCGTGGGCGAGGCCCCAAGTCAGAGGCTCTGCCTTGCGCAAGAAGTGCTACTTCCGCTGCTAGCACCCCAAATTCGTTGCGCGGAGGTGGCAGGGATCTTGTAAAGATGTTAGGTGTAACGTGTATCTCTATCCAAGAAGAGAGCTAATCTAGTATCGATATGAAGACATATTCATATGATGAGCATTGAGTGCCTGTATTTGTGACCCAGATAAATGATATAATGTGCACATTGTATGCATTTAGGAAATCATGATGGTATCATGATTCCCTAAATGCATACATGTTGATAGATGTAATGGCAGTGTTGTGTGTATGTGGGAAAGCACCCTATTGTGGTAAGATAAGAATGCCACATGTATGGTGTGTGAGTGTTGACCAAAGAAGTGGAAAAGGGAGTGCCACATGGATGATGATGTGTAAAATGAGATAAGGCTAGAAAGCCTATATCATTGTATGGTTCAATCGAGATATGCAATAGAGCTTGTGTCTTGAGTGTGCAATCTCTCTCTCTCTCTATTGGAGTTCTTAGTGTGGTTTAATCCACCTTAATTATGTTGCTTAATCTATGTCTATCACTATGATCAATCCCATTTTCTATGGATGGGTTCTTGGTCATGGTAAATATTTACGTATAGTTTTCATGTGTGAGATTCCACCCCCCCAACTTTTGAGATGTACAGGTGTAAGAATCACCCCTTCAGTATCTTGTAATCATCCCCTCTCAGAAATAGAAAAAGATATTGTTTTACCCTATTTTGGCCTTGAGAGAGAAAATGTCTACAGAGAGGTAATTCAAAATTGAGATATCTTTTTCAAAAACTTTTAGATTAAGGTCCAAATAAGATTCCAAAGGGCCAATAGGATTAATCCAAGTTTTGGGATGAGAAAAATGCAAAGAATAAAAGAAAATACCCCAAAAATGAGTAAATGCTCACATAAGATGAAGAGTGGACCAAGGACTGGGTTTATTAGTTAAAAATTAGGATATTTTAAGTAAAATGATGAATTTTTGACACCTCAGGGAGAGCCCCATCAAGTAGGTACCTTTTTTATCATCATTGCTTGATATTTTTAATTCAAAAAAATCAAGATATTTCATCTCTCCTCTCTTTTGGTGCAAACTAGATCAAAAAGGGAGCCAAACTGATCCAAAACTTATCCAAATTGGATCAAACTGAAGCTGGAAGCTGCTAGAACCCAGTTGGACTTGGTTAGTGGCATACCTCACCTATAAATAGACCCTCATTACTTTGTATTTTCATCTTTATGAATTTACATGCCATTATTATCTTTATTTTAGTGTAATTTCTATTATCCCTCTATTTGGCTCTTCTCTTGGAAGCTTTGGAGCTTCTCTATTCTCCATCCTCTCTTGGAGACTACCCTCCCCATCTTGGTGGCCAAGGACTTGCTTGTGGGATTCACTTCTATCCAAAGAATCAAGCCAAAATTAAAGGTAAGGTCTAATTTAATGGTTTTTTTCTATTCCTCTCAATGATTTTCTTCTTCTCAACCCCTCTAAAGCTTGAGAAGCTTTCAATGGAATGGTTTTCTCTTGAAATCAAGTTTTCCAATGATTCATAATGTTTAATTAGATTAATGCTAGTCTTTATGCTTAATTATAATGTTTCCTTTAAGAAAATCTCTCTTGTGGAAAGATTAATCATCTTTATGATTAGATCATTGTAAATTGAAAGAGGGTTAGAAATGAGGAATGGTTATTTTAGAATAATCAAGAGATTTATTCATAATTATGCTTATAATTATGTTATGTATGCATAATTTAATTTAAGTCTAAAAGAAGAGTTCCTATCATATTTCCATTACAAGTATTCATTTTAAAATAGAAAATTGAACATTCTTAGTAATTGCAGCAGTGAAGCTATGGCAAAATTTTCCAAAAAAATGATAAATCTTATTTTTATGCATAATTTTAATAAAGCAAAAAGAGAAATTTGTATCATATTCTAGGCATAGATATTCCTATGCTAAAAGAATGAATGTTGTCATTTTTATTTATAGAATTTATGCATAATTGATTAAATAAAGAAAAGAGTAATTTTTGTTATATCTATTTTTACATGCATAATAAATTTTATGCAAAAAGAGAAGTTTTGAGCATTATCCAATTGATAGAAAGATAAAGAAGGTTATGCATATTTTTTTTTCTATAATCATTCAATTTATGAGAATTATGGAAATGATTCATTTAAATAATTTGATTAGTGTTTATACCGAAAGAAGAAATATGGGTATAAATGATTTCGTAAATCCCATGAATCTTTTATTCAGAAAGAAGAATATTGAGTGTATCTTATTTTGAGAAATTTGAGAAAGAATAAGAAAATATTCATCGAGAAAACTTGGAGAATTCTATCAGAAAAAAAGAATTTAGAATACATTTAACCTTTTGAAATTCGAAGTATACGTCTAGATTCTTGGAAAATAGAAATTTGGAGTACTTTCTGAACGAGAAAAGGGCTTCCTAGAAAAAGACCAGAAACACGCTTAGTTGAATGAACGTATGATTGATTTATTCCTAGATTCTCTGGAAAAGAAATCTGGAATCCCGTAGAGGATCAAGGATCCAAAAAGTGAACGAAAATTTAGACTTAATGGAAATTTAGATTTAAACATGGGACGTCCATCTATAAAATCCAATTCATTGATTAAAAGTATTCATTAATGAAGCTTAAGGAATGAAAACACAATACGTAAATGCTCTTTTTGAGTTTTTATTATAAAGTTCTGATAAAATTCATTTTTCCTTTTTAAGCCTTCAACAACACTCTGATACTTTAGATTTGATGGAATCGAGAAAAAAAAAGTTACCTTTAACTAAGCCAAGTAATTGGCGAAAACTTAGAAAAGTTCTATCAATATCAAAAGTAGAGTAATTGTACTTTCAACTGAGTGAATGGATTTGATATGATGTGAATAGATGTGAATGGATGTAATATGATGTGAATGGAGGTGAATCGATGTAATATGATGTGAATGGAGGTGAATTGATGTGAATGGATGTGAATCGATGTGAATGGATGTGATATGATGTGAATGGATGTGATATGATGTGAATAGATGTGAATGGATGTGAATGGATGTGATATGATGTGAATGGATGTAAATGGATATGATATGATGTGAACGGAGGTGAATGGATGTGAATGGATGTAAATGGATATGATATGATGTGAACGGAGGTGAATGGATGTAAATGGATATGATATGATGTGAACAGAGGTGAATGGATGTAAATGGATATGATATGATGTGAACAGAGGTGAATGGATGTGAATATATGTGAATGGATGTAAATGGATGTGAATATATGTAAATGGATGTAAATGGATGTGAATATATGTAAATGGATGTTCTATAATGTGAATGGATGTGGATGGATCTGATATGATGTGAATGGATGTGTGAATGGATGTGTGAATGGATGTGAATGGATGTAATATGATGTGAATGGATCTGATATGATGTGAATGGATGTGTGAATGGATGTGAATGGATGTAATATGATGTGAATGGATGTGAATGGATGTAATATAATGTGAATGGAGGTGAATCGATGTGAATGGATGTGATATGATGTGAATGGATGTGAATGGATGTAAATGGATATGATATGATGTGAACGGAGGTGAATGGATGTGAATGGATGTGATATGATGTGAATATATGTGATGAAAATAGATGTGAATGTATGTAAATGGATGTGATATAATGTAAATGGATTTGAATGGATGTAAATGGATGTGAATGGATGTGAATGTATGTAAATGGATGTGATATAATGTAAATGGATGTGAATGGATGTGAATGTATGTAAATGGATGTGATATAATGTAAATGGATGTGAATGGATGTGAATGTATGTAAATGGATGTGAATGGATGTGAATGTATGTAAATGGATGTGATATAATGTAAATGGATCTGAATGTATGTAAATGGATGTGATATAATGTGAATGGATCTGAATGGATGTGATATGATGTGAATAGATGTGAATGTATGTAAATGGATGTGATATAATGTGAATGGATCTGAATGGATGTGATATAATGTGAATGGATCTGAATGGATGTGATATGATGGGAATAGATGTGTGAATGGATGTGAATGGATGTAGGACGATGTGAATGGATGCGATTGGATATGGAAATGATGTGAATGGATGTAGGATGATGGGAATAGATATGAATGGATGTGGAATGATGCGATGAGAAATGTCGTGGAATAATGTGGAATTTGTTAGAAACTGTAATTGTATATAAAACATATTTTTAAAAGATTGTTTTAAAAGATTGTTTTATGTCAAGAATGCTGGGGGAGCATTCTGATTATCTTGTCAAATGAGGTCGTGAATGATGACCTAAGTGAAAAGGTTGCAAAAGTTGAGACGGAGAGTCAATGAAGGATGTCTCGCGTGGCAAGGTCGGCCGAGGTCTTGACCAGCCTTGGTTTGATTAAAATGGTAAGCTTCCGGTACAGTGGATGAGGGACAAAGGAAGCGGCCTATGAGCGCTAGGTCACCTACTACTAAGGAACCTAGAGGGTGTTGACCATACCCACCAGAATACCCACACGTGCATCTAGGAAGAAAATGAGTTGGAGTTGTTTTCAGAAAATGGGCATGGACCTAGTTGATTGGTCTTTTGCTAGTCTTCAACAAATGAGTTCATGGATCTTGTTGTTGGTTGATCTTGCTGGTTGATCTTGCTGATCTCCAATTGAGAGTCCATATGGTTTTTATTTGATTAAACTCCTAGGTACTATGGGCTAGGGATTATTGAAAAGGCCCCTGAGTGACCAAGTGGTGAGCGTTCTGGTTGTTGCCGATGATGCCATAGGTACGCTGAGGAAGAAATGACTCAAATTGGATTTTATGGTTGAAAAGTGAAAAAGTTGAAAATTGGATCTGGATATTTTGGAGGATTATTATTCGAAATACTATGGTTTCATTTCAAGTTTGTTTTAAGGACAGCTGAATCTGTAAAAGGCAATTTCATATTGGGTGCATAAGTGGTGTGTCTAAATTGAATTTTGCATGAGTGCCAGCAGCTAGGGGGCTTGGGAACTCTTTTTCCTAGTACCCGGGACAAAACATAACCAAATTTTCATAATGGATCCTATCAATACAATGGTTGGGCAGTTGGCTAGGGCAGTTGGCTAACCCATGGGTCTGGATGGGGTTAGGCTGGACTGATGGATCCCTATAATTAAAATTCAATTCTGCTCAACTTACGATAGTTGAAGTAAATCATAGATAATCCTTGTTCTATGGAAAAGAATCAACGGCTGTGCCTCTTTGACGAGGAAAAAAGCGTTGGTCTCTATAATCCAAGTGCAAGTTCCTCCCTTAATCCGGCCATGTGATCTGCGGGTTTGGTTGGAATAAAAAAGGGAAGTTAAGGCCTTTGACTGCGTTGGAATAATTCTCTTGGAGGAATCGGCTATGCTTTCTGGGTGAGGGAAGTTTTTTTTGGGTTTGGTTTTTTAGAAGAACCGAGGGATTAGTCTCTTGTCTGGACATTCATGGGTGAGGCCCCAAGTGGAAGGCTCTTCCCTGCACAACAAGAAGTTGCTACTTCCGCTGCTAGCACCCCAAAATTCAATGCTACGCAGAGGGAGCAGGGATCTTTCATCATGGTTATTATGAGTTCATTGATTAAGTATTATCTTCAGTTATTATGAAAACATTTAGAACTCATTGTCATTAGTATTGCATTTGGAGAGAGATTATGTTGCTAATGATTGGAGAGATTATGAAGCTACCTATACAAAGTTAAAAATTAAGGTTTGAGCAAGATTAAGCCACCATTGTTGAGTTAGAGTGAATTTTTGCAACATGGTTGCATGAAGTTGCCAATTAAGGATGCAAGCAAGGATTTGCATCATGGAGTCAAAGAAGCTTCCAACAAAGTGAAGTTGCAAAAGGAGATTGCAAAATGAAGGTATTTTGTGTCTTTGCCTTGAGTTTTTGGTGTTTTGGGCATAGAGTATGCTCAATGTTTTAAGGGCTACTATGGTGATGGGATTTGCGAAGCCCATGTCCCTTGCATATGCCAATGAGGACGAGAAGGTGCATGTTGTCTTGGTTGTGGCAAGCGAGTTTATGGGCTCATTTGGGAGTCCATGTGTGTGCATGAAGAGGAGGATGCAATTGTGTTTTGCTCATAGCAGGTGGGCAAGGAGTGGATGCATTTGGGCTTTCACATGTTTGGCACCTTGTGGTATCAATGAGAGACTATATTAAAGCACCCTTAAGGAAGCATGCAGCAAAGTAAAGGCATGCATAGTGTAGAGCTCCAACCTGTAAGGCAAATAAATATTGTTTATAGAGAGAAGCTATAGCAAAAAGGAGGATACATATGGTGATAGAGTAATGCCACCATTGTTGAAGGAGGAGATGCGCATAGCCTAAAGAAAGCCACAAATTGACATTGGAAGGTTCCTTGGAGAAAGTGGAGCCAAGGCTAGCACGTTGAGATTTAGCAAGAGCTAAGAATAGCAACACCTATACAAAATGCAGCATTATGTGTCTGTAAAAGAATAGTAATAGTAGCATGGAGAAAGATGAGAGCTCATGATGATGAGAAATTACAAAGATTAATGGAGAAGATAAGCAGAGCAGTAGCAAAGTTGCAGAGGAAAGCGGCTTATTGTTGCAAGAAGAAGTGGCCGCGGAGAGGAGATCCGTATGGTGAGCTCAAGAGAATCCAGAGGGGAGAGAGATGACGATGAGAAGGACCACTAAGGAGGAGGAAGAGGTTGTGGAGGCCAAGTGAAGGAATCCGAAAGAAAATTATGTGGAACATGTAAAACAAAAGGCTAGTTGAAATGGCCCAGATGGAAGTTGTTGAAGATGTAACAATGGCCTCAGATGGCACTGAAGGTGGCACTGTTGAACATGCAACAACAAAGAATGTAGGGGCGATAGTTTCTGAAAGCAAGGAACAGAATCATGTGTAGTTAGTAGATGGTGGTGAAGCAAAGGACTGAGGCTCTTCATAGGTGATGTTGAAAGCAAGGCAACAATAACCCACATGCCTAGAGAAGAGAGGCGGTGATTGCAGTGAAGGCTTCCCAATAGTGGCCAAAAGATACAATACCTATAGCACACTCCTGGCCGCGTTGAAGTGAGAAAAGACAAGGTGAGCTAGCTAGCAAGGGCGATGATGCAGGAGGCACATAGAAATGTTGGACCACATGATACAGTTTTCCTTTTTAGTATATGCTTCAAAGGATAAGGTGTTAAAAAAAACCTTAGAAAAGGATTTATAGTGTGGTGTAAAGGGGCCAAATTTAAGCCCCGGGCCATATTCATGTGCAGTTTTTTGGGATGGTTTTGAAACATTTTTTTGGGGGAAAATCTAGCCTTGAAAAATAAGGCGAATATCGTCTTTGCAAAAGTCGTGGTGTTTTTTGACCACATTGGAGGGTTCCCTGTCCTTGCACATGGCATAAAAAGGATTTTATTTGTTTCACCCATGTACATGATTGTAACCGCCAATGACCAAGCCTACGTGCTCAAAACGAGACATGTATTCACCCATTGGTATGAGGGTTTCCCTGAGCTCACCAAGAAGCTCAAATGGTTGTCATGATGTGTGCACGAGCGATGCACGTGTGAGGTGGTGCATGCGCATGGGTTGGTTCCCACCCGAACTTCTATGTTCAAATTGGACTTAGTGGTTCCGCTATAAGCGAGTCGGCCCAAAATGGACTAGTAGACACGTGCACACATATTTGCTGGCTAACACTCCAATTTCGCATTGAGGGGGAGTGCCAAGAGATGCATTATGCATGGGGAAATGCTACATTGGTGTTATGGGTGATGGGTGAATTGTGTGGAACACCTCGATTAAGAGGGGGTGTTGAGAGATGTAATCGCGGTGTTGTGTGTATGTGGGAAATCACCCTAGAGGTGCAAGATATTGTGGTAATATAAGAATACCACATGTATGTGAGTGTTGACCAAAGAAGTGGAAAAGGGAGTGCCACATGGATGATGATGTGTAAAATGGGATGAGGCTAGAAAGCCTATATCATTGTATGGTTCAATCGAGATATGCAATAGAGCTTGTGTCTTGAGTGTGCAATCTCTCTCTCTCTCTTATGGAGTTCTTAGTGTGGTTAAATCCACCTTAATTATATTTCTTAATCTATGTCTATCACCATGATCAATCCCATTTTAGTATTTTTAACAATACAATGTGCACATTATAATTAAGGTGGTCAAATCCACCTTAATTATATTTCTTAATCTATGTCTATCACCATGATCAATCCTATTTTAGTATTTTTAACAATACAATGTGCACATTATATGCATACAATGCATAATAATGTGACCCAAATAAATGCATACACTGTGCACATTGTATGCATTTATGGAATCATGATACCATCATGTTTAGATTCCTTAGACCACAATGAATAGCTCAATTTATTGTTACAAGGTAACCTTTAGCTTTACCACCTCCCACTCTTGAAGTGCCCAAAATATTATCACTTTTTGGCAATGTTGTACACATGCAAGATGTACGCTCTGGATTTTAGGGTTAGTGATACAAATGGCCAAGATACGCACTTAAATTTTGGGTTGGTGAAGGATCAACGGCTACAATTTGAATTCAGTATCTCATTTGAGGTACATGGACGGTTAAGATTTTAAGTCATTGCCATGATCGAGGTATGTTTTACGGTCCAAATTCATTTAATACCTCGATCGAGATATTTAAACGACTGGGATCGCATATTCAAAAGTGTGCGAATGGATGGGTCAGAATTTGTAGATGTACCTCGTTTGTTCGAGGTTTTTAAATGGTCTCGATTTCATCTCTATACCTCGAACAAGGTATTTCAATGGTTGAGATTATATTTCAATATCTCGTTCAAGATATGTGGATGGTGGATATGGGTTGATTAAACATACTAAATGTAGATTTGAGCGAGATGTCTAGGGGGATCCACCATGGCATTGATGTGGATCCGAGTGGCATGAATATCTTGATCTAGATAGTGTGGTGGTGGTGACATGTACTGGTGACTTGGATGGTGACTTGAAACCCAAACCTGCTATAGCGTGGCATTAGATGGTATCTCGTTCAAGATATGTCGCTTTACGCTTTGGGAGGCATGTGTCGTGTTTTAATTGATGGTGATATCACGATTGAGGTACTCCGCCCGAGATGCATCAATGTCCCAATTTTAGAGAGAGTGAATGAAAGTGAGTACCCTCATCTTGTAACCACCCCCAAGCAAGTCTACTCATTCAAGTCCTTTGTTGACTCCTCCCATGAGGATGTCCCGCTGCAAAGAAGGTGACAAAAAAAAACATCAAAAACAAAATAAAGAGTACTACTAGGCACATACAAAAAAGCAAACTTATAAGAGACCATCAGACTAGCTGGATACTTAATCGCCAGTACTCCACTAACTTCTTTCCATCTTACTAACTCCCCCAACCCCTCTGATTTCCAGAGACATGAGAACCAACCAAGTGCGAAACTTTCCCACATGCCTTGACAACCCCTCACCGATCAAGAGAATGCGATCAACTTTACGAAGAAGGGAAGTATGTTAACCACATATATTGGTTAACACATTTCTATGACAACTATCGGCACTATATATTGTAAATCCCATCATTTGATGAGGGAAACACCCTAAAGACGCCAAGTATTCGAATGATAGACAACATGATCTGGTCAGTTGGCCAAACCATAGAGAAAAGCCTTGTAACTATGTTTTGGGGGGGTGCCTCGGGTCACTTACTCTGGGGCGGCCTAGTGGGAAAAGATTTGGAACTATAAACGCCAATTTCTCTTGTTTGTAACTCATTCTCTCATTTTTGCAATTAAAGTGGAATTTGCTCTCTCTCCTTCTCTCTTGCAACTCTAATCTAGCATGTGTGTTGTGTGCTTAGGGTTAGGGTTTGGGAGTGATTAGTGCTAATCACTTATTCCCTCTTGCTTGAGTGATTAGGGCTACCAACACGATCGTCTCCCATGGAGATCCCACACAATCTTCGCGAGAGAGGTTGCATCACCCGTTGGATTAGAGCAACCGCCTCTCAGGGTGACAAGTGCAGGAGGTCGGCGGTGTGACGAGCAGCTACGGTGGAGCGCTTCGAGCTTGGCGAATAGGAAACTTCCCACGATACACGTTGAGGTAGGATTTCCTTAACAATTTGTGTGTGTGTGTTTTCAATAAGCAAAGAGAGAGAGAGAGAGAGAGAGAGAGAGAGAGAGAGAGGGTGTACAAACATATTACGAAGGCCTTCAATTTTGTGGTCTATGGTAGAGATGTAAATTTTAAGCCGGTTGGGTCAATGTATACCAACATACCTAATAAATGTGCATGAGATCTGTGGTTTCTCGAATAATAGGTATGTGCATTTTTTTTGCATATTCCTATATTGGGAAGACGTGGGAGTGGGAGATTTTCTCTGTGTGTGTGTGTGTGTAAATATAAGAAGTGGACAAGGAATCAATGTATGTAATTGCAAATTTTCGATGTCTTTTGTAATCCTGTGGGGATGAATACAAACTCAAGACTTTTTTTGATCCAACCATGGCTAAGATTTGCTAAAATTGGGAAAGATCTGGATGGCCATCCATTGATGTAAGATTCCTCCCCATCCCCTCAAGATGTCTAGTTTCTTCCCCTGTAATCAATCCCCTTTTCAGAATAATAAAAGATCTTAATTTTACCTGTTTTGGCTTAGAGAGAGAAAATGTTCTAGAGAGAGGTAACTCAATTTTTAGATATATTTGGATAGAAAAATATCCTTTCTTATTAAACTAAATTTCCCTAAAACAAAAATTCAAAAATAACTTTCCAATGTGCAATTGGAATTAATTGAAAATAGGTAAAAAGAACCTTATCCTGAGGGTCCAGATTTTCTAAAAATTTTGGATTAAGGTTCCTATGGACCAATAAGATTAATCAAAATGTAAGGAGGAGATAAATTGAAGAATAAAAGAAAATCTCCCAAAAATGATTAAATACTCACATAAGATGAACAGTTGACTAAGGACAAGGTTTATTAGTTAAAAAAGAAGGATATTTAGAGGAAATGATGTATTTTTGACACCTCAGTGTGGGGAATTTCCCTCATGAAGGAGGTGCCTATTTCACATGTGTTATCTCTCCTCTCTCCTGTTTCAACTAGATCCAAAAAGTAAGCTAAACTAACCTAAAAATGGTCAAAAAATGACCAAACTGATTTGGAAAATTCTAGAATCAGTTTGCTTGGTTAGAGGCTCACTTTTTCCTATAAATAGAAGCCTCTCCCTTTGTAAAAGCTTAATGGTGTTTATGCACTGTTACTCTGCTTGTGTCCTGAGCCATTTAACATTGAATTTCTTGATAATTCAATTGTTTTTTGGCCTAATCCTCTCTAAGTGAATTTGGTGGCCACTCTTGCTGCAAACAAGAGTAGAACCCTGAATCCCTCAAGCCAAAGGAAAGCTTACAATCTCCATGTAAGCTTAATTCTTACTTATTGTGAATTTTTAAATCTATGGTTTTCTCGAGTTTTATGCTTTGTAAATGCTAAATTAAAATCTGATGCTATGCCTTGATGGAAAGACCACCCCCTTCTCTTCTTTACAATTCAGCCCTTCTCAATCCTAGAAAGTTTAATTAAAAGATTGATTAAACTCTTTTCATTGTTTCTCTCTTGATTTTTGGAAAATGGAGTAGATTAGAGATATTAGAATTCAAATTGGATTAATTGAAGTCATAAATTGAATGATAAAATTGAGAAATGGTCAGCCATACAAAGGAGGTTATGGCAAAATTTTCTTAAATTTTGTGGAACTAAAGTTTATCATTAGGTTATTCTGAAAGAGTAATTCCCTCCGTTTGTGCATTCTAAAAGATGATGAGAAACGTGGTGCTCATGATAGATCAAGTGTATGGAGGAGAGGGACTCACAAAATACAAGAAAGAACTCTTGCTTATTAAGTTGCTTATGCATACAACTAGGCCTTGCTCTCATGCAAAATGCCTCATGGCCTCACCTTTAAATAGGTGAACAAGTGGACCTCAAGTCCATTCACACTCACACCCTTCTCTCACCCTTCTACATAACCTCATTAGGGGAAGGTTGAGGTCTATAGGGGCCCTTTAAGATGCCATGTGATTAAAAGGTTATTAAGGAAAAGAGCCAATCGTGTGATGCCATGTATACAAAAATGTTGGGTGATTAAAGGTGGTCAAAAGATTCTCTAGAAGATGCCTTTTTGTACTTTTCATTTCCAAAAAGTGGGGGGGAAAGTTTTTGAAATTTCGGACGTCCATAACTTTTACATATAAGCTCAAAATTTATCGGAGATTACAGATCCAGAATCTACTCGTCGAGCTCTTTCCATAGATATGTCACATGATATAGTTTTGCTCACTCGATTTCAAATTCAATTTTGGCGGGAAACTTTGAAATTCAAACTCAGTAGCCGTTTGAAGAACAAGAAGGTATCTAAAGTCAAAGAAACTTAACGTTTTAACAAAAAGTCATTAAAATCATAATATGGCAGCTTAAAGGGCCCCTATAGACCTCAACCTTCCCCTAATGTAGTCTCTTAATGACCCCCCCTCAATACCAACTATGGAAGGATGGAATAGGTGGTATTGGACATAAGGTGCCTTTATAACATTAGGCATACAAGGCTTGGAATATAGGTGTGGTAATCTAGGATTTACAAATGTGTTCCTAGAGCCTTAGAGACTATTACATTGATGCCATCTAAGTCTTTATTTGTTGTCGATGAAGATGTACACCGCGATGATGGTGCACCCCACTCTTTGTGTTTGCTTGGCTTCTTGTAGATGACATGGTTGAGACATACATGCCATTGCTTCCACCATATGCTTTCCACCTTGACCATTCTCACACAATGATCATGACAAGGCTGCCACCCTTGCTTAAATGGTTTGCTTTTAGATGGTCCTCCAACATGCTTTATGCTTCCTTGAATACCATATCTCCTCCATGAGTGATGAGGTAGATTTAAATGGGGAAGGAAAAGGGAGGGTCTTACCACTTGCCTTATGCATTGGTCAAGGGCAGTGTCTACTCCACAATTACAATAGCTTTTATGCATGTTAGTTACAAGATACCCATTAGGGTTTGAAGATTCAAGCTTAGTGAAAGTGAGTAAATTGTTGAGGTAAATACTCAAACAAATAGGTTTTATCATCTTTGGCTTAAGAAGGAGAAGACATGGCTCATAATGTTGCCAATGCCTCTTACAAAAGTAATGCCAAAAAATGCTTAAAATCATGACATCCAACAAGGTAGAGCACTTAGGGATTCTATGCTCATTGTTACAACTCATCTTATACGATGAAAAATCAGAATATGCAGCGGAATGAAGTGCCTTGGGCTTGGGAAACGAGAACATATGGCTTATGGCATGCCTATGCCTCTTACAAACAAGGGCCTCAAGGGTAATACACATAAACATTGTAAATGAACACTTAGTGTACATGTGTTCAAGTTTAAAACCCATCAAAAATCTGAGTTTGATGATGAAAAAACCAAAAATCTTCAGCCTCTTTAGCTCATGAGATGAAGGCAATTGATTCATGGTTGCACCATTCGTCTTTGGAAGAAGCGGTTGTTGATGAAGGCTTGAAATGTAGCACTTATGGTGTGTGCTCAGCCTCCATGTTGATGAAGAAGAGCCTCCGTAATGTAGATGACCTCCTCCTTTGATGATTAAGACCACCTTAGTGTTTAGCAACACTTTAGTTGATGATTAATATCACCATTTATGTGTATAAAACACAAATAGTGCTAAAAAGCACATTTTTAGTGTAAAATAATACTTATTTTGGTGATTAACTCATCACCATTAGTGTTTAATAACACTATGAGTGTTTAAAAACACTTTAAGATAACCTCCCTTTGTTGGATTAATAGAGTGATTAGTGTTAAACAACACAATTAGTGCTTAGAAGCACACTTTAATCACTTTGAAAGCTTAAAACTTGATGTCGGTGTTGAAGCTTGACAGGTATGAGGTTTATGGCTATCTCATGTAGATGGAAAACACTTCAAAATCAAGATTAGAACCAGAAATACTAATGCACTCTCACACTTGAGTGATTAGTGGAAGGGAGAGATGATTAGAGAGAGCAAAAACCCAAAAAATAAGCTTTAATGGAGAGCTTGAGGTAAGAAAATGAAGGCTGCCCTGGTATTTTGTCTACAGCCGTCGCGTCGATACTCCATTTGGGCTCAAATCAGAGCTGTAGGGTGTCCACTTCATGGACTACTATAGCCCTAAGGAACCATACCAAATGGTGGCTTAGAGGCGCTTAATTATTGTACGGCCAGTGCTACAGCTGGCGGGTCACTCAGACTGTAATGCCGCAGCGACACAGAGAAGATTCATGAAATTGACCGTACGAATGTGAACGCCTAGAGCTTATCTTCATCTTTCATGAGAAGGTCGTGGAGAGATGAACACGACTGTGGAAGGCCTCCAAGGGCAGTAAATTGTGCTCCACACAAAGGAGATGAGCAAAAAATGGATAATTTTGACCTATTCTTTACACCACAAAGTTTGAACTCACCTAAGCTCTGATACCATGATGAGAAACGTGGTGCTCATGATAGATCAAGTGTATGGAGGAGAGGGACTCACAAAATACAAGAAAGAACTCTTGCTTATTAAGTTGCTTATGCATACAACTAGGCCTTGCTCTCATGCAAAATGCCTCATGGCCTCACCTTTAAATAGGTGAACAAGTAGACCTCAAGTCCATTCACACTCACACCCTTCTCTCACCCTTCTACATAACCTTAGTCTCTTAATAAAAGATTTATTTTTATATCAAAAGTTCTATTCTCATTAAAATTGAATTTATGCATAGAAAGATGCATAAAAGAATTATTTTTATTTCAATAGTGTCATTCTTATTAAATTTGAATTTTTGCATAGAAAGATGCAAAAAAGATTTATTTTTGCATAGAAAGATGCATAAAAGATTCATTTTTATTTCAAAAGTGTCATTCTCATTAAAATTGAATTTATGCATAGAAAGATGCATAAAAGATTTATTTCTATTTCAAAAGTGTTATTCTCATTAAAATTGAATTTATGTATAGAAAGATGCATAAAAGATTTATTTTTATTTCAAAAGAGTTATTCTCATTAAAATTGAATTTATGCATAAGAAGATGCATAAAGGATTTAATTTTATTTCAAAAGTGTTATTTTCCTTAAAATTGAATTATGCATAAATAGATGCGTAAAGAATCTTTATATCAAAAGTTAGAATCCTCTTAAATGCTATGTTTAAATTCTGTGAATAGAAGTGATGAGAATATGAGGTGAATAGATGTGATGAGATAAGATCTGAATCAGATGATGACTGAATGGATGGATGTGATGTGAATAGAGATGATGAGAATGTGATGTGAATTAGATAGATGCGAATGGATGGATGGATGTGATGTTAATTAGATAGATGCAAATGGATGAATGGATGTGATGTGAATTAGATGGATGTGAATGAATGGATGGATGGGTGTGATGTGAATAGAGGTGATGAGATGAATGGATGGATGGGTGGATGTGAATAGAGGTGATGAGATGAGAGGTAAATAGATGTGATGTGAATGGATGGATGGATGGATGTGATGTGAATAGAGGTGATGAGATGTGAGGTGAATAGATGTGATGTGAATAGATGTGAATAGAGGTGATGAGATATGATGTGAATAGATGTGAGATGTGATGTGAATCAGATAGATGGGAATAAATGAATGGATGGATGTGATGTGAATAGAGATGATGAGAATGTGAGGTGAATAGATATGATAAGATGTGATGTGAATCACATAGATGGGAATGAATGGATGGATGGATGTGATGTGAATAGAGGTGATGAGATGTGAGGTGATGAGATGTGATGTGAATAAATCTGAATGAATGGATGAGATGTGATGTCATGTGAATCAGAATGAAAATGAAAGATATGAGATGTGAGTGACTGTGTATGTGAAGAATGGATGTGAATGAGTATGGGAAAGAATGGATAAGGATGTGTATGTGAAGAATGGATGTGAATGAGTATGGGAAAGAATGGATAAGGATGTGTATGTGAAGAATGGATGTGAATGAGTATGAGAAGAATGGATGTGAATGAGTATGTGAAAGAATGGATGTGGATGTGTATGTGAAAGAATGTGATGTGATGTGTATGTGAAAGAATGTGGATGTATGTGAAAGAATGGATGTATGTGAAAGAATGGATGTAGATGTGTATGTGAAAGAATGTGATGTGATGTAAAGAGATGAGATGTGACATGAATATATGTGGATGTGAAGTGATAGATATGAATGTATGGATAGATGCGAGTAGTCGTACATGTGAACGATTAGATGGATGTGGATGAATGAGATGAGATGTGTATGAATGAGATATGATGTGGATAGAAGTGATGGGATATAATGGTGATGAGAATGAATGTGATGGATATGAATGAAAGTGAATGTGACAGATATGAATGAATGTGATGTGATGGGATGTGAATCGGGATAGATGTGAATGAATGAGATGTGATGTGAATCGGGATAGATGTGAATGAATGAGATGTGATGTGAGAGTGAATGTGATGTGGTCTTAATGGATGAGATGTGAGTGAATGGGATGTGGTTTGAATGGATGAGATGAGATGTGAGTGAATGAGATGAAATGTGAGTGAATGTGATGTGGTCTTAATGGATGAGATGTGAGTGAATCGGGATAGATGTGAATGAATGAGATGTGATATGAGTGAATGAGATGTGATGTGAGTGAATGTGATGTGGTCTTAATGGATGAGATGTGAGTGAATGTGATGTGGTCTTAATGAATGAGATGAGATGTGAGTGAATGGGATGAGATGTGAGTGAATGTGATATGTGATGTGGTCTTAATGGATGAGATGTGAGTGAATGTGATGTGATATGTGATGTGGTCTGAATGGATGAGATGTGAATGAATGTGATGTGATGAGATGTGGATATGGGTAGATGCAAGTGGATGAGATCTGATGAGGATAAATTGAGGAAAGATGTGATGAGATGAAAGACGAGAGTTCATTATAGAAACTGTATTTTTGAATTGTTTGAGACGGAGAGTCATTGGAGGACGTCTCGCGTAGCAAGGTCAGTCGAGGTCTTGACCACGATTAAAATGGTGAGTTTCCGGTACGGTGGATGAGGGACCAAGGAAGCGGCCTATGAGTGAAGCGCTAGGTCACCTGCGAAGGATCCTAGAGGGTGCTCAGGCTCTGGGTTGCGACGATACCCACACGTGCATCGTTGAAGATATTTGAACAAGGAGTAAGAGTTGTTTTCTAAATTCGGGCATGGATCTGGTTGATTGACCTTGCTAGTCCTCAACGGATGAGTCCATATGGATCTGTTTGTTGTTGATCTTGCTAATCTTCAATGAAGATTCCATTTTGATATGTGAATATTGCCAAGTACTATGAGCTAGGAACCATCGCAAAGACCCCTGAGTGGATAGGTGGTGAGCGTTCTGGTTGCCAATGATGCCATAGGTACACTGAGGAAGGAATGATTGGAAATTAGAATTCAACTGGAAATTTTTGGAGGATTATGATCAGTAACTATGATTTCATTAAATGATTATTTTAAAGACATTTGAATCTGTGAAAAAGGCAATTTCATATTGGGTGTGTAAGTGGTCACATGACTAGTTTTAAGTTTGCATAGGGGTCCTGGAACTCTTTTCCCTGGTACCCGGGACAAAACCTAACCAAATTCCTAATTAGATCCCATCACTATAGTGGTTGGGTGGTTCTAACCCATGGGTTTGATGGGGTTAGGCAAGACTGATGGATCCCTAAATTGAGACTCAATTCTATTATGGTACGTTAGATGAAGTAAATCCCGGACAAAAATTGTTCTATGGAAAAGAATCAATGGCTGTGCCTCTCAATGAGAAAAAAAGTGTTGGTCTCTATGATCCAAGTGCAATCTTTCCCTAATCTGACTATGGGACTTACGGGTTTGGTCAGATCAGTTCAGTTAGTTAAGGCTTTTGACTATGTTAGAGAAAAATTTATCCTGGAGGAATCGCCCGAGCTTTTCGGGCAAGGGAAGTTTTTCCAGGTTCAGTTTTGGAAGAATCGATGGATTAGTCTCTTGTCCGGATATCCATGGGCGAGGCCCCGAGTGTGGGACATTTCTCCACGCAAGAAGTGCTACTTCCATTGCTAGCACTCCTGAATTTGTTGCACGGTGGGGATAGGGATCTTACAGCTGGTATCAGAGCAAAATTGTCTAAAGTGGATCAACTGAGAAGCCAAAAATGTCAAAAATTGATGAAGTAGCAGTAAAAGGTTGAAATTGTGTGATGAAATTCATACCAATTGTTATTCATACTGAAATTCATAAATTGGTAATTGGGTCTTCAGATGGAAGTACTGCAATTATATGGAATCCTTGACTTGCTTGAGGCCTAGACATGATGGTATTTACCTTATAATTCCAAGGACCGTGACTACCCTTATATACCGAGGGGGTATAACTGCAGCTCTTTACTGGCAGTGTGTATGAGTAAATCAAAGATCTTGAAATTATAAGCAAAAATGCTATCCAGATGATGAATTCAAATGTGGTTGATATGATTTTAAAATTCCGGTTGAGAAGTGATGAATTGATTTGGATTCTGATTGAAAAATGATGATTCTTGAATTTTGGTTGAAATGTAATAAGCTAAACAAAACCACAATGAGGATGAATGGGACGAGTCCTTGTGATGATGTTCATAACTCGAATGACGATAATGACTTCAGCAAACCACAATGAGGATGAATGGGACGAGTCCTTGTGATGATGTTCATAACTCGAATGACGATAATGACTTCAGCAAATCACTATGAGATTAGTGGATTATGCTGAGACAAATTGCTACTGTTAACACTTGACCCAGTGGATCAAGTTAAGGGATGACAAAAAATAAAAAATAAAAAAATCTATATAATTGAAATCCTCATGGAGGACTGTTCAGATGGAAATTTTGGTCTAATGGACTATTATTGTGTTAAAGATATGAATGAGATGTTCTGAATCAATTGTTATCCGATAATGAGTTCTATATGAATATAATTATCCCATGATTCTGTGAGGAACTGACCAATCTAAAGAACCCCAGAATAAGTTGAATCTAAAATCGGAATTGAATCATAAATAAAGGGACTTAACAAGAATTTTTGTATTGATAGGAGCATGGATCGAGGTCGTCGTGGTAGAAAGGATAACCCCCAACTCAACGAGGAAGAGCTCGACTTGGATGTTTGTATTGATAGGAGCATGGATCGAGGTCGTCGTGGTAGAAATGATAACCCCCAACTCAACGAGGAAGAGCTCGACTTGGATGTTTGTAAAACTCTTCATAGATCGTAGCCTGGACCTTTCAAGGGTGAAGGAGAAAACTTGGGTAAGGCTGTGGAAAAGTGAATCGAAGTAATGGAAGAGTACTTCGATGTCACCGCATACAATGAGAAGAGAAAAATGGCTCTTGCAAGACTGAAGATAGTAGAAATAGCCAAAGTGGCATGGAGAAACCACTGCGAGACAAACCGTCTAGATCTAAATACCCAGACATGGAATGATCTCAAAAATTACCTAAGAATGAGGTTCTGTCCTCCCGACTTTTTGGAAACAAAGATGAACAAATTCTTAGAGTTAACCCAGGGGAGTAGAACTATTGAATTATATCACCAAAGCGTTCGCTCTCCTCCTCAAATTCTTGCCAGTGCTGGATGAAGAACAGTTGATGGCCAGGTTCATTTGGGGACTGAACGAACATTTGAATACCTTGGTGAAGAATGCCAAGCCAGTTTCCATGGCTGAAGTAGTGTGGATAGCGAAGAATTTCACCAAGGCCTTTGATGTCAAAGTCCCGCCGAAGCCAGTACCATCACCTTTCAAAAGTTTTTAATTCCAGAAGGTGATTCCAACCTTCCGCCGCCTAAAAGATATCAGGGTCAAGCCCAAGACATGGGAAGTTCCAGAATGGAAGAAATGTCCTTTTCCCGTAACTCAATCCCCTGGAATTCAACTTCAGAAGTTCCACCCTTGAATAAGGGAGTGAAATGCTATAACTATCAAGGATTTGGACATCAAAGTATGGATTGCCCAACACCTTTTGGATCAAAGTTTTTGGAGCAGGGAAATCAGGGATCAAGATTCCAGACTCCAGCTCCTTCCTTTAAGATTCCAGACTCCAGCTCCTTCCTTTAAGATTCGAGACTCCAGCTCCTTCCTTTAAGAGTAATCAGGTTTCAATCCGTCGAAATAAAAAAAAATCCCAGAGGTAGATCCTCTAACCAACCCGCAGTCTCAATCCAAAGTAATGCAAGACCTCTACCTCAGAAAAGGGGAAGGCAAAGATAGATATTTCCGAATCGGCTGTCCACTTCCAAGGCAGTAACGCTGGAAGTAATTGAAGACGAAGAAGAAGATGAAAGAGATCATATTCCACCTTGCGAGATGAGGACATCTCGCGTTTTTCAAGTGGGAGAGAATGTAAGATTCCTCCCCAGCCCCTCAAGATGTCCAGTTTCTTCCCCTATAATCAATCCCCTTTTTAGAATAATAAAAGATCTTGTTTCTACCTGTTTTGGCCTAGAGAGAGAAAATATTCTAGAGAGAGATAACTCAGTTTTTAGATATATTTGGATGGAAAAATATCCTTTCTTATTAAACTAAATTCTCTTGAAATAGAAATTCAAAAAGAACTTTCCAATGTGCAATTGGAATTAATTGAAAATAGGTAAAAAGGACCTTATCTTGAGGGTCTAGATCTTCTAAAAATTTTGGATTAAGGTTTCTATGGACCAATAAGATTAATTCAAATGTAGGGAGGAGATAAATTGAAGAATAAAAGAAAATCTTCCAAAAATGAGTAAATACTTACATAAGATGAAGAGTTGACTACTAAGGACAAGGTTTATTAGTTAAAAAAGAAGAGATATTTAGAGGAAATGATGCATTTTTGATACCTCACTGTGGGGAATTCCCCTCATGAAGGAGGCGCCTATTTCACATGTGTGGATGAATTTTAAACTAAAAAATAATGAGATATTTTTATCTCTCCTCTCTCCTGTTTCAACTAGATCCAAAAAGTAAGCTAAACTGACCTAAAAAGTGACCAAACTGATCTGGAAAATTCTAGAATCAGTTTGCTTGGTTAGAGTTTCACTTTTTTCTATAAATAGAAGCCCCCTTTGTAAAAGCTTAATGTACTCTACTTCTGTCTTGAGCCATTTAACATTGAATTTCTTGATAATTCAATTCTTTTTTGGCCTAATCCTCTCCAAGTGAATTTGGTGGCCTAATCCTCTCCAAGTGAATTTGGTGGCCACTCTTGCTGCAAACAAGAGTAGAATGATCAAAGAGTTGAACATGCTGAACAAGCCCTAGTCTTATCAGAATCATGGCCAGGGAAATATTTTCCCTGAGCCTCTGACGCTGTGACTAGTATTGATATTAATACACCGTCCTCCATTGAACCACATATACCGACGTCGCTCAAGAGGATCAGGAAAGTAAAGACTCTCAAAATGGCGAGCGAGTCTCACTCTGCTCATTCGAGTCATAGTAGAATTGTCAAGGTGATCAAATGCAAAAGCTATCATATCTTGACTCTGAGAGAGTCCAGGAATTCCAGATAGGTTCGGGGTGTCCATCTATAAATTTCAAATTCAATTTATAAGTTTTCAATTTTTGAAGTTCATTCTCATAGTATTAACAAGTGAAAAACATTTCTTTCCCAGATTTCTATTAACAATTTAGGCAATTTCTGCTCTGATACCAATTGTGAGATCCCTCTGCCCCCCTCCGTGCACCGGACTCCCGGTAGCTGATAGCGGAAGCAGCCCCCTCATGCGCGGGGCAGGGTTTCTCACTCGAGGCCTCGCCTCGAATGTCCGGGCATGAGACTAGGCTGGTGGTCACTCCAAAAACCGAAACCGGGAAAATTTCCCATGCTCGGAAAGCGGGGACGATTCCACCTTTTTGCATTTTCTTAACGATTTTTTCTAACGAGATCAGTTCTAAACTATCCTTCACCTGAATAAACCAGATAGAAGGAAACTATCACTGATATAATTTGATCATCTGAGTAATTTCAACACTTTTTTCCTAATCAAGATTAGGCACAGCCGTTGATCTACTCAATTGAGAAATTTATCAAGGAATTAACTAGCTACTCGAATCCTAGCGTAATCCTAAAATTTTTCAGTTTGATTATTAAAACTCCACTGAGCCTCCCTATCCGGCCCATGGGTTAGCCACCACCCTGCCACCACTGGAATTGGTAGAACAGTACTCACTCCTTTCTTAACTTTAGCTTTAGAAAACAGATACGCACACACTCCTCTTTAAAACTTTAATATAAAAATAATCCATTGACAAACCAGATATGATCACAGATTTCATAATTCAAAATTTCCTTTCAATCCCTTGTTTCACAAAAATAGTACCACTCTGGACTCTCCGTTTGGACCAGCTGGTCAGCAACGAGATCCAGTAAGCACCGCGAGCCCGTGCATTACCTGGTCAGAACCCTCCAGGATCCTCCTTAGGTGTCCTGGCACTTTACTCAGGGACCGCTTCGTCGGCCCTCGCCCATCGTACCGAAAACACACAATTTTTTACCATACCCAGGCTGGTCAAGACTTGGGCAGGTTTTTGCCGCGTGAGCTGTCCCTTGAACACTCCCCGCCAGCTGTTGCAACCGAACTTCCCTTAGTTAAACACATATGCCAAATGCTCCCTCCCCAGCATTCTGGCGTAAGACAGTCCTTTAAGAAAATAGGATTTCTATGCAAGTTTACAGTTTTGATTTTGTTTAAATACCGTGAATAAATCTTAAATCTGTATCCCAATACTTCTAGATCCAGGTCTAAATTCCAGATAGAATTCCTCAAATTCTGCTAACTTGATCCTTAGATCAAAATCAAAAGTCTTAACTTAGTTTCAGATTCGGTGGGGGATTTGAGAGCATCTGAACTGGGCACATCGTCATTGATTGAAACTGATGAAGGAATTAGGTCTTGGTCAATAATCTGAATCAGAGTTTGGGTCTGGAAAGGTTCTTCCTAAACTATCTTTCTCGAAAGGTAATATTTCAATTTCTCTTTTTCTAAATTTCGTTCGTCAAATATTTGCTTACAGATTTCTAAAACATGAATTTCCTATGAGGAATAAAATAATCATTTATCTCGATCTCCGACTTCGATAGTTTATTTGAATTTTCTCATTCCCATCTTAGTGAATATGAAACGATAGGATTTCCTCTCACATATTATCTGCTTATTCATTTTTCCAATTTTTACGAAAATTAACAGAGGATTAAGGAGAACTCTTATTTAATTATAAAGATTCTATATACATTTAATTATGCATAAAATCCAATTCTGATGAAAGTCACACTTTTATCATCATAAAAATCATTTATGAGATGAAAATCACTCTTTTAACATGAAAGAATTTCTTTTATGCATATGTTTATGCATACAAATCATTTACTCTTTTAATATAAAAGAATTTCTTTTATGCATATGTTTATGCATAAAAATTATTTATGATAAAAATCACACTTTTAATATAAAAAAATATCTTTTATGCATAAAAATCATTTATGATGAAAATAACACTTTTAATATAAAAATATCTTTTATGCACCCATTTATGCATAAAAATCATTTATGATGAAAATCACACTTTTAATATTAAAAAATATCTTTTATGCATATGTTTATGCATAAAAATCATTTATGATAAAAATCACACTTTTAATATAAAAAAATATCTTTTATGCACATGTTTATGCATAAAAATTATTTATGATAAAAATCACACTTTTAATATAAAAAATATCTTTTATGCACCCATTTATGCATAAAAATCATTTATGATAAAAATCACACTTTTAATGTTAAAAAAATCTTTTATGCATATGTTTATGCATAAAAATCATTTATGATAAAAAAAATATTCTTTTATGCATACTTTTATGCATAAAAATCAATATGATGAAAGTAACTCCTTTATAATTAAATACTTTTATGCATTATTTTATACATAAAAATCCATAATGAAGAAAGTAACACTTTCATAATAAAAATATTTATCAATATGTATCTTTCTATACATAGAATTTAATTCTATTGAAAATCATTCTTTTATAAAAATTAATCAATATGCATCTTTCTATGCATGAATGAAAATGTAACTTTTAAAATTTGAATATTCTCTCTCTAGAGAATTTTCTCTCTCTAGGCCAAAATTGGTAGAAACAAGATCTTTTTTATTTCTGAAGAGGGATTTGATTATAAGGGAAGATGCTGGACATCTTGAGAGGCTGGGGAGGAATCTTACACTCTACATAAAGAAACTGTAAGAATGCAGCTAGTAGATAGCAGGTGATTCTAGACCTTGAGATACATATATCCCTTCATTCTTATCTAATCTCTTAGAAAAGAAAGCTAGATTGCTATGATCTTTATGAGGAAGAGACTAATACTCCATAGCTTTTCTTTTAAAGAAAGAATAGTATGTCATAGCCCTGCAAGAGAAGGCTACTTTGCCATAGACCTTCGGGGGTCGAAAGAGAGAAAAATCAAAGTACGAGTAAGTGGAGATAAAGCTTGGGGATGATCGAATGATTTCAATCGTAAGAGAAGGTATTAGAAGACTCTCTATTCTCATATATCAAGTTCTAAAACTCTTATTAATGACAACGATAAATGATAAATTTCTATAAGGTATATATATATATATATTGTTTTTCAATTATATATCATCCTTAGGGGTTCAGGTATGGTCATGGCTTCTCTATTAATTGTTTTAATAGTGATGTGTTTGATTGATTTACTAGTTAAAGTTTGTATTCTTTTAAACAACAACATATGCCTTAATAAAGAATGTCTTATCATCGTAATCTCAAGTTGAAATGCTAAAATCTTTGTAAGGATAATTTTCTTAAGAAGGTAACATGGATTCTAGTCCTATGGTTTAGTTGAGCAAATGGATTGTTATCTTGGTTAAATTAAGGTACATGTACAACTTCTCCCTGCCTTGATGACGCTACCCCATTCGTGTGCTTGTGTAGCCGGATGGCGAAGACGTTAGTAAGGCCCGAAGTTTCGCCCATGGTATCCCTCATACCATTGGGAGAATGAGGTGAGTAATTGTTATGCTACCTAGTTCTGAGGGCCCAAGCTAGTGTGGTGAATTAGCCCACCCTAGTGTGTAGACATCCCTTTGAGGAGCAAGAGGATCAAGCGACGGAGCCTGAGGGGGCGAGAGGCCACCTTAAGTCCTCGCTAGCGGCCGATGATGAGGTGTATGGTCCCGTAGGGTTTTGCCCACAAGTAGAGGCTGGAAGGTCAAATTCTAGATCATTGGCAGTATAAATGAAAAGAATAAGAGAGCCGGTTTGGCTTGTATGAAATTGATTCTTATATGGTCCCGTAGGGTTTTGCCCAACATGTAGAGGCTGGAAGGTCAAATTCTAGATCATCGACAGTATAAAGGAAAAGAATAAGAGAGCCGGTTTAGCTTGTATGAAATTGATTATTGTATAAAAGTCTTTTTTATATATATCTTGTCTTTAGCATTATTATATTGTGGAAAGAGGTTGTTTTAACGAACCTTGTGAATGAAAGGGTCTTAATTAAGGAACATGTTTATTTATGTCAAACAGTGTGGTAGGATTAATTAGAAAACAAATTGACACGTGAGTAGGGTGGAAAGTGGGAGGATGAAATGCCCCAACGGCATCATCCTACGGACGGGTGGACCCGATTAGTCGGATAGCTTTCCAACAGATTAAGTAATAGATTAAGTAAAAGCCCTACGCTAGATAAATAGGTTCTCGAGCAACTCTATTCTAGGAGACTAGACCAACGGGTGTCTTGCATGGATGAGGAAAAAAGTGTTGTCTCTCTAGGAATCAAGATTAGTAGTTGCCCAAATTATGATCAATTACCCTATGGGTAATTTGACTTTTAGAAGACCACGCTCCCCCTGCTTTGCGGGATAGGACTAGGTCTTACCTACAAATCGTATCCTTGAATCTTTACATGGTCAAGGTGTCGAACGAGTAGGAAAGTTTCTCCAAGAGAAGACTTAGTAGACTATTTTAAGTGTTTCTCCTATTTTGAAAGGGAGGAATCTTACAAATATCCTAGACGGGTTTAGATTGGGATGCCTTTCTAAATCCAAGCAATTATAGCTCACTTTACACGTACATGAGTGAATCTATACATGCATAGTAGTATTGGTTGCATCATCTTATTGATATGAAGTTTTATATGGATCTTTATTTTTAATCGATTAATTTATTAATTTTTTGGCTTAGTTGATGAAATGCAGATCATTGGATTAGCTAATAGAGACGAGCTGATGTTGGTGAGAAATAAATTTTATGAGACAACCTTGGGTATCGATAGATATGCAGTGAATCGGTACATGCATAGTAGTATTGGTTGCATCATCTTATTGATATGAAGTTTTATATGGATCTTTATTTTTAATCGATTAATTTATTAATTGTTTGGTTTAGTTGATGAAAATGTACATCATTAGATTAGCTAATGGAGACGAGCTGATGTTGGTGATAAATAAAATTTATGAGACTCAACCTTGGGTATCGATAGATATGCATATGCCCAAAATGACTGCATATGAATAACTTAAGTTTGGGTATCGATAGATATGCATATGCATATGCCCAAAATGACTGCTATGAATAATTTAAGTTTGATTATTATTATAATTATTTTAATTCAAATTAAAATAATATTAAATATCAAAAGTAAAAATAAATATACTTTTATATCATTATAATAAGATATTTATACTAAAAAACTATTTGATATAAAAAGTAAACTTTTCTTAAAATAGACCTCTCCAAAATAGTAATTTTTTACACATAAGCAATTTCAAAATGGACCATGTAGGGTTGTAAATTGGCACTATTCTCGTAATTATAAGTATGAACTCAACTATATTTTGGAAAAATACGAGAGAGTTACAACCACTACTACAAGTTGTAGGCATGTACCTACATACAAGGAGCCAAGACAGGCTAAGACATGTAAACGTCTACACAGAGTATCATCGCCTATACTTGTATATACAAGGAGACAAGACATGCTAAGACAAGCAAACATCTACAGAGAGTATCAAGCAAACATCTACAGAGAGTATCATGCATGTACCTATATACAAGGTGCAAAGAGAGGCTAACATAGGCTAAGATTAGTTATAGCCGTTGTAAGTTACAGGCCACAGGGTAAGACATGCAAAACGTCTACAGAGAGTATTAGTTTCTTTTATTGTTTTTCTTGTATGGTTTAATTATTGGAGAGAGAGAGAGAGAGAGAGAGAGAGAGAGAGAGAGAGAGAGAGAGAGAGAGAGAACATAACCCGATTTATAAGAATTACAGGTTCCTTGAACGAAGCGCTCTCATTCCTTTCTATATTTTCTTTTCTTCTTCATCGATGAGATGAGATGATGTCTCCAAAGAGATTGATTGTACCAAAATACTTCAAATCTTAATAATCGTTAAAATACTCATGTGTGAGACCGGGCTTCACACATAGGAGGCGAATTGGACCCAATACGGTGTTTATGTATCTATGCTGTATTTTCTTGCAAAATATTATTTGAAATAAAAATTTGATTATTTTGACTTTAATTTGTTCCACTGTGCAACAGTTAAGTAAGATTACTGATTGCTACTACTCCCATTGCTTTGCTATATGACTTATCGCTATCTATCCATCCTTACTTATCTATCCTTAATAGCCATTCATATTCTGCCATGCTATTGGTTCATTAATGTTTTCTACCACATGTAGCGTTAGTTCGTAGCGATAGCTACTCTACGAGGGACTCTATGGGAGGAAAGCCCATCTATTTACTACATAAATTTTCGTGCTAGAAATTTTGATTCAAAAATTAGCCATGAGAGATCAATCGTGGGGTGGAGTAAATGGCCAACTTGTTAGGCTCATGACCTAAAGAGTGTGGGTTTGCAACACACAGTGGAACAAATTGAAGTCAAAATAATTAAATTTTTACTTCAAATAATAGTTTACAAGAAAATAAAGCATAGAGACATAAACACCATATTGGGTCTAATTTTCCCCCTATGTGTGAGACTTGGCCTAGCACATGCGTATTTTAACAATTTATTAAGATTTGAAGTAATTTGGTACAATCAATCTCTTTGGAGACATCATCTCATCTCATCGATGAAGAAGAAAAGAGTATAGAAAGGAATGAGAGTGCTTCATCCAAGGAACCTACAATTCTTACAAATCGCATTTAATAGAGTTCTCTCTCTCTCTCTCTTTCTCTCTCTCTCATGAAATAATTAAACCATACAAGAAAAATAGTAAAAGAAATTGATACTCTCTGTTGGCGTTTACCATCTTAGCCCATCATGGCTCCTTGTATGTATACAGGTACAAGCCTGCAACTTGCAGTGGCTCTTTGTATGTATATAGGTACAAGCTTGAACAACTTGCAGTGGCTATAACTATGGTCTTTTGCCAGAATATAGTGGAGTTCATACTTACAATTATGAGAATAGTGTTTGTCTACAACCCTATGCAGGTTGTTTGTCTAAATTCGATTGTATGTAAAAATAGACTACTTTGGAGAGGTATATTTTAAGAAAAGTTTACTTTTTCTATGAATTAGCTTTATTATTTTCTTTAAGATAATTACTATCAATGAATAAAACTCACTTTTAATATCTTGTCAATCTCCTCTCTGGATTCATTTGATACCTCTACTACACCAGAGCAGAGCTACATCTTCTTGAAGGTTTACTGTATATTAATTAAAACTAGGATCAATGCCCTTCATATCTGTGTAACTCTAAGCCAATACATCCTTGTAGCTAGACAATAAATCTTGCAGTTTTTGCCTCCACTCTTCTAAGAATTTGGCACTTAATGAGGATTTTGCTCATCACCTAGGTTCATATCTACAAGCACCTTCTTGAATGCAACCAATTTTCCACATATTATTCCCATGTGCTTTTTGTATTGCTTTAATCTTCGTTGTGGCTATTGAACCTTAGCTTCTACAATCCCTTCAAGTGTTTCTCTTAACTATGTCTGCACTGATATTCTACCAGTGCTAGTTCTACCATTGGTGCTACAATGATTGGTTATATTGACATGATGTTCGGCTCATATAAAGAAATTATCCGGTTTAACATTCACATCAAACAAGGAAACTAAATTTGTTTCTCCTTTTAAGATCTTTTATTCTTTGCATCCTCCACTCCTTCCGGTAATTAAGACCTTTTGCATAAAGAATTCAAAAAATAGATCTACTTTTCCTTAAGAGAGACCACTGACACTTTGAGCTTCTTCTTGTCTCAACTGTAAGATCCTTGTCCCCACCGCGCAACGAATTCAGGGGTGCTAGCAGCGGAAGTAGCACTTCTTGCGTGGGGGCAGGGTCCCACACTTGGGGCCTCCCCCACGGATATCTGGACAAGAGACTAATCCATTGGTTCTTCCAAAACCAAACCCGAAAAAACTTCCCTTGCTCGGAAAGCTCGGGCGATTCCTCCAGGATAAAATTTTCTCCAACGTAGTCAAAAGCCTTAACTAATTGAATTGATCTGACCGAACCCATAAGTCCCATAGTCAGATCAGGGAGGAAAGATTGCACTTGGATCATAGAGGCCAATGCTTTTTTCCTCATTGAGAGGCACAGCCGTTGATTCTTTTCCATAGAACAATTTTTGTCCGGGATTTACTTCATCCAGCATACCATAACAAAATTGAGTCTCAATTTAGGGATCCATCAGTCCAACCTAACCCCCATCCAATCCCATGGGTTAGCCAACCACCCAACCACTATAGTTATGGGATCCAATTAGGAATTTGGTTAGGTTTTGTCCCAGGTACCAAGGAAAAGAGTTCCCAGGCCCCCTGTAAGATCCCCATCCCCACCGCACAACGGATTATGGGTGCTAGTAGCGGAAGTAGCACATCTTGCGTGGGGCAGGGTCCTACACTCGAGGCCTCGCCCCACGGATATCCAGACAGGTGGACTAATTCCTAGGTTCTTCCAAAACCGAACTTAGAAAAACTTCCCTTGCTCGGAAAGCACACGTGATTCCTCCAGGATAAAATTTTACTCTAACATAGACAGGGTCATTACTAACCAAACTGATCTAACCGAACCTAAAGTCACTTGGTCAGATTAAGGAAGAAACTTGCACTTGGATCATAGAGATCAACGCTTTTTTCCTCATCGAGAGGCACAGCCGTTGATTCCTTTTTCCATAGAACAATTACTATCCGGGATTTACTTCATCTAGCATACTACAATAGAGATTGAGTCTCATTTTATGGATCCATCAGTCCAGCCATCCAGCCCCATGGGTTAGCCAACCGCCCACCACTGTAGTGATGGGATCCAATTTAGAATTTGGTTAGGTTTTATCCTGGGTACCAGGGAAAAGAGTTCCCAGGCCCCCTAGCCGGATTTTCAAATTTAACTCCAGTCACACCACTTACACACCCAATATGAAATTGCCTTTTTCCCAAATTCAAATGTATTTAAATCAGTCATTTAATGAAATCATAGTGTTACTGATCATAAACTTCCAAGTATCCAGTTGAATCTTAATTTCCAATCATTCCTTTATCGGAGTATCTATGGCATCATTGGCAACTAGAACGCTCACCACCTGTTCACTCAGGGGCCTTTTCGATAGTTCCTAGCTCATAGTACCCGGCAAATATTCACTTATAAAAATCAAGATGGAATCCTCGTTGTTGCAGATCAGCAAGATTAACCAAACCAACAGATCCATATAAGAGAGCTATGGACTCATCAGTTTGAGGACCAGCAAGGTCAATCAACCAAATCCATACTCGGTTTCAGAAAACAACTCTTACTCCTTGTTCCAATATCTTCCACGACGCACGTGTGGGTATCTTCGGCGACCCTGAGCCCGAGCACCGTATGGTCAGCACACCCTCTAGGATCCTTCGCAGGTCACCTAGCGCTTCACTCATAGGCCGCTTCCTTGGTCCCTCATCCACCATACCAGAAGCTCACCATTTAAATCGAACCGAGGCTGGTCAAGACCTCGGTCAACCTTGCTACGCGAGACGTCCTCCATTGACTCTCCGTCACAGCAGTTGCAACTTTATCAGTTAGGTCTCCACGACCTTAATCACAAGACGGTCAAAATGCTTCCCCAGCATTCTTGACATAAAACAGTCATTTACAAACAGGTTACAAATACAGTTTCTATAATGAACTCTCGTCTTTCCACATTATCCCTCATCAATCCACATTACTATTCCACATTCCATTCATATGTGTACTCATTCTTATCCAATCACATCATTTTCCATCTCATCACATCAGATTCATTCAAATCACATATCATTTATTCACATCCCAATTCACATGCCATCACATCTCATCCATTCACTCATATCGATGTCACATCATTTCACATACACATTCGCATTCATTATTCCACATACACATCCACATTCGTACTTCCACATCCATACATTCACTTCCACATCCGCATTTATACATACATACATCCACTTCCACATCCGCATTCATACATACATACATCCACTTCCTATACATCCATTTCCACATCCACATTCATACATCCACATCCACATCCACATTCACATTCATGCATCCACATCCACATCCCCATTCACATTCATGCATCCACATCCACATTCACATTCATACATCCACATCCACATCTACATTCATACATCCACATTCACATTCATACATCCATATCCACATTCACATTCATACATCCACATCCACATCTACTTTCATACATCCGCACATCCACATTTACATTCATACATCCACATCTACATTCATACATCCGCACATCCACATTTACATTCATACATCCATATCCACATCTACATTCATACATCCACATCCACATTCACATTCATACATCCACATCCACATTCACATTCATACATCCATATCCACATCTACATTCATACATGCGCATTTCCATTTCCACATCCACACATCCACATTCATACATCCATATCCACATCTACATTCATACATCCACATTTCCATTTCCACATTCACACATCCACATTCATACATCCATATCCACATCTACATTCATACATCCGCATTTCCATTTTCACATCCACACATCCACATTCACATTCATACATCCACATCCACATCTACATTTATACATCCACACTTCCATTTCCACATCCACACATCCACATTCACATTCATACATCCACATCCACATTCACATTCACATTCATACATCCACATCCACATTCATATATCCACATCCACATCCATACTTATCACATACACATACATCTTTCCTTTCACATACATCCTTCACATACATACATCTACATCCATTCTTTCACATACATATATCTACATCCATTCTTTTACATACATACATCGCCATCCATTCTTCGTTCATTTTCATCTACCTGATTCATTTCACATCCTCAATTCTATTTATAGAATATAAGCGAATTCTTATTTCTGATATAAGATTTCTTTACGCATCTATTTATGCATAAATTCCATTTTAAGAAGAATAACACTTTCGAAATAAAAATCAATCTTTTATGCATCTTCCTATGCATAAATTCATTTTAAATGAGAATGACACTTTTGCATTAAAATTCAATCTTTTATGGATATTCTCATGCATAAAATCAAAATTGATAAAAATAACTCTTTTGAACTAAAAATAGATTTCTTTATGCATCTTTCTATGCATAAAATCAAAATTGATGAGAATAACACTTTTGGGTTAAAATAAAATCTTTATGCATCTTTCCATGCATAAATCCAATTTAGTAGGAATTACACTTTTAGAATAAAAGAATTTCTCTTATGCATCTAATTTATGCGTACAAATCATTTATGATGAAAATCACTCTTTTAGAATAAAAGAATTTATCTTATGCATCTAATTTATGCATAAAATCCATTGATGAAAATCACACTTTTAATATATAAAAAATCTTTTATGCATATGTTTATGCATACAAATCATTTATGATGAAAATCACTCTTTTAATATAAAAGAATTTCTTTTATGCATCTAATTTATGCATAAAATCATTTATGATGAAAAATCACACTTTTAATATAAAAAAATATCTGTTATGCATATGTTTATACATACAAATCATTTATGATGAAAATCACTCTTTTAATATAAAAGAATTTCTTTTATGTATCTAATTTATGCATAAAATCATTTATGATGAAAATCACACTTTTAATATATACAAAATATCTTTTATGCATATGTTTATGCATACAAATCATTTATGATGAAAATCACTCTTTTAATATAAAAGAATTTCTTTTATGCATCTAATTTATGCATAAAATTATTTATGATGAAAATCATAAATTTAATATTAAAAAAATATCTTTTATGCATATGTTTATGCATACAAATCATTTATGATGAAAATCACTCTTTTAATATAAAAGAATTTCTTTTATGCATCTAATTTATGCATAAAATCATTTATGATGAAAATCACACTTTTAATATAAAAAAAATATCTTTTATGCATATGTTTATGCATACAAATCATTTATGATGAAAATCACTCTTTTAATATAAAAGAATATCCTTTATGCATTTTATTTATGCATAAAATCATTTATGATAAAAATCACACTTTTAATATTAAAAAAATATCTTTTATGCATCTGTTTATGCATACAAATCATTTATGATGAAAATCACTCTTTAAATATAAAAGAATATCTTTTATGCATCTAATTTATGTAAAAAATTATTTATGATAAAAATCACACTTTTAATATATAAAAAACTATCTTGTATGCATATGTTTATGCATACAAATCATTTATGATGAAAATCACTCTTTTAATATAAAAGAATTTCTTTTATGCATGTAATTTATGCATAGAAACAATTATGATGAAAATCACACTTTTAATATAAAAAATCATCTTTTATGCATACAAATCATTTATGATGAAATTCACTCTTTTAATATAAAAGAATTTCTTTTATGCATCTAATTTATGCATGAAATCATTTATGATGAAAATCACACTTTTAATATAAAAAACTCTTTCATGCATATGTTTATGCATACAAATCATTTATGATGAAAATCACTCTTTTAATATAAAAGAATTTCTTTTATGCATAAAATCATTTATGATGAAAATCACACTTTTAATATATAGAAAATATCTTTTATGCATATGTTTATGCATACAAATCATTTATGATGAAAATCATTCTTTTAATATAAAAGAATTTCTTTTATGCATCTAATTTATGCATAAAATTATTTATGATGAAAATCACACTTTTAATATAAAAACAATATCTTTTATGCATATGTTTATGCATACAAATCATTTATGATGAAAATCACTCTCTTAATATAAAAGAATATCCTTTATGCATTTTATTTATGCATAAAATCATTTATGATGAAAATCACACTTTTAATTTAAAAAAATATCTTTTATGCATATGTTTATGCATACAAATAATTTATGATGAAAATCACTCTTTTAATAAAAAAGAATATCTTTTATGCATCTAATTTATGCATAAAATTATTTATGATGAAAATCACACTTTTAATATTAAAAAATTTATCTTTTATGCATATGTTTATGCATATAAATCATTTATGATGAAAATCACTCTTTTAATATAAAAGAATTTCTTTTATGCATCTAATTTATGTATAAAAACATTTATGATGAAAATCACACTTTTAATATAAAAACATCATCTTTTATGCATATGTTTATGCATACATATCATTTATGATGAAAATCACTCTTTTAATATAAAAGAGTTTCTTTTATGCATCTAATTTATGCATAAAATCATTTATGATGAAAATCACACTTTTAATATAAAAAAAATATCTTTCATGCATATGTTTATGCATACAAATCATTTATGATGAAAATCACTCTTTTAATATAAAAGAATTTCTTTTATGCATCTAATTTATGCATAAAATCATTTATGATAAAAATCACACTTTTAATATAAAAAATATCTGTTATGCATACAAATCATTTATGATGAAAATCACTCTTTTAATATAAAAGAATTTCTTTTATGCATCTAATTTATGCATAAAATCATTTATGATGAAAATCAGGTTTGATCCAAGAGAGAGGAGAGATAAAAATATCACATTATTTTTTAGTTTAAAACTCATTCAAGCATGTGAAATAGGCACCTCCTTTTTTTACTAATAACCCTTGTACATAGTCAACTCTTCATCTTATGTGAGCATTTACTCATTTTTGGGTATTTTTCTTTTACAAATTAAATTTTTCTCCTCTCCACACATGGATTAATCTTATTGGCACATAGGAACCTTAATTTAAAATTTCAAAAAAATCTTGACCCTCATAAGGCCTCTTGAACAGATTATACTTGATTTCTAATGCACCTTCTGAAAATCTTTTTGATTTTCTGTTTCGGGGGAACTTATTTTAATAATAAGAAGATATATTTTTCCATCCAAAAATATTTAAGAACTGAATTATCACTCTCTAGAAGATTTTCTCTCTCTAGGCTGCCAAAACTGGTAGAAACAAGATCTTTTATATTTCTGAAGAGGGATTCGACTACTACAGGGGAAGATACTGAACATCCTGAGAGACTGGGGAGGAATATTACATTCTACCCCACTTGAAAAACGCGAGATGTCCTCCTCACGCAGGTGGAGTATGATCTCTTTCATCTTCTTCTTCTTCTTTGATCACTTCCAACGTTACTGCCTTGGAAGTGGACGACCGATTTGGGAACAGCTCTCTTTGACTTTCCCTATTCTGAGGTAGAGGTCTTGCATTACTTTGGATTGAAACTGCAGGTTGGATAGAGGGTCTACCTCTGGGATTTCCCTGATTTTGGCGGATAGAACCTTGATTACTCTGGACGGAAGGGGCGGGAGTCTGGAATATTGATCCCTGATTTTCTTGCCCTGAAAACCTCGATCCAAAAGGAGTTGGGCAATCCATACTGCGATGTTTCGGGAAAAGGACATTTCTTCCATTCTGAAATTTTCCATAACCTGGGTTTGACCCTGATATCTCTTAGGCGGAGGAAGGTTGGAATTATCTTCTGGGAATAAAAACCTTTTGAATGGTGATGGTGCTGGCTTTGGCGGGACTTTGACATCAAAGGCTTTGGCGAAATCCTGGCCATCAGCTACTCTTCATCCAATTGAGGGGAATATTTAAGGAGAAGGGCAAAAGCCTGATGGTACTCTTCAATTGTCCGGCTTTCCTGCTTTAGTTCCAAGAACTCATTCATCTTAGTTTCAAGAAAGCCTGGGGGACAAAACCTCTTTCTGAGGTAAGCCTTGAGATCGGTCCAGGTTTGGGTATTTCGGTCGAGACGGTTTGTCTTGCAGTGGTTTCTCCATGCCACTCTAGCTGTCTCCACTATCTTCAGCCGCCTTGCAACGGTCCAGGTTTGGGTATTTCGGTCGAGACGGTTTGTCTTGCAGTGGTTTCTCCATGCCACTCTAGCTGTCTCCACTATCTTCAGTCGCCTTGCAAAGAGCCATTTTGCTCTTCTCATTGTACCCAATGACATCGAAGTATTCTTCCATTGATATGATCCACTTCTCCACAGCCTCGCCCAAGTTTTCCCCTTCACCCTTGAAAGGTCCAGGCTACGAACTATGAAGAGTTTTACGAACATCCAAGTTGAGCTCTTCTTCATCGAGTATCAGTTGAGGACCAGCAAGGTCAATCAACTAGATCCATACTCGGTTTCAAAAAACAACTCTTACTCCTTGTTCCAATATCTTCCAAGACGCACGTGTGGGTATCTTCGGCGACCCAGAGCCCGAGCACCGTATGGTCAACACCCTCTAGGATCCTTCGCAGGTCACCTAGCGCTTCACTTATAGGCCGCTTCCTTGGTCCCTCATCCACCGTACCGGAAGCTCACCATTTAAATCGAACCGAGGCTGGTCAAGACCTCGGTTGACCTTGCTACGCGTCCATTGACTCTCCGTCTCAGCAATTGTAACTTTATCAGTTAGGTCTCCATGACCTTAATCAGTTAGGTCTCCATGACCTTAATCACAAGACAGTCAAAATGCTTCCCCAGCATTCTTGACATAAAATAGTCATTTACAAACAGGTTACAAATACAGTTTCTATAATGAACTCTTGTCTTTCCACATTATCCCTCATCAATCCACATTACTTATTCCACATTCCATTCATATGTGTACTCATTCTTATCCAATCACATCATTTTCCATCTCATCACATCAGATTCATTCACATCACATATCATTTATTCACATCCCAATTCACATGCCATCACATCTTATCCATTCACTCATATCGACGTCACATCATTTCACATACACATATCATTTATTCACATCCCAATTCACATGCCATCACATCTCATCCATTCACTCATATCGACGTCACATCATTTCACATACACATTCGCATTCATTATTCCACATACACATCCACATTTGTACTTCCACATCCATACATCCAATCCGCATTCATACATACATATCCATATCCACATCCATACATCCACATCCACATTCATACATCCACATCCACATCCATACATCCATTTCCACATCCACATTCATACATCCACATCCCACATCCCCATTCACATTCATACATCCACATCCACATCCACATTCATATTCATACATCCACATCCACATCCACATCCACATCTACATTCACATCCACATCCACATTCACATTCATACATCCATATCCACATTCACATTCATACATCCACATCCACATCTACTTTCATACATCCGCACATCCACATTTACATTCATACATCCGCACATCCACATTTACATTCATACATCCACATCCACATCTACATTCATACATTCGCACATCCACATCCACATCCACATCTACATTCATACATTCGCACATCCACATCTACATTCATACATCCACATCCACATCTACATTCATACATTCACATCCCCATTCACATTCATACATCCACATCCACATTCTACATTCATACATTCGCACATCCACATCTACATTCATACATTCACATCCACATCTACATTCATACATCCACATCCCCATTCACATTCATACATCCACATCCACATTCACATTCATACATCCACATCGACATCTACATTCGTACATCTGCATTTCCTTTTCCACATCCACACATCCACATTCACATTTACATTCATACATCCGCACATCCACATTTACATTCATACATCCACATCCACATCTACATTCATACATTCGCACATCCACATCTACATTCATACATCCACATCCACATCTACATTCATACATCCACATCCCCATTCACATTCATACATCCACATCCCCATTCCACATCCACACATCCACGCATCCACATCCACATCTACTTTCATACATCCGCACATCCACATTTACATTCATACATCTGCACATCCACATTTACATTCATACATCCACATCCACATCTACATTCATACATTCGCACATCCACATCTACATTCATACATCCACATCCACATCTACATTCATACATTCACATCCACATCTACATTCATACATCCACATCCCCATTCACATTCATACATCCACATCCACATTCACATTCATACATCCACATCGACATCTACATTCGTACATCTGCATTTCCTTTTCCACATCCACACATCCACATCCACATCCACACATCCACATTCACATTCATACATCCACACCCACATCTACATTCATACATCCGCACTTCCATTTCCACATCCACACGTCCACACATCCACATCTACATTCACACATCCGCACTTCCATTTCCACATCCACATTCACATTCATACATCCACATCCACATCCACATTCACATTCATACATCCATTTCCACATCCACATCCACATCCACATTCATACATCCACATCCACATCCATACTTATCACATACATACATCCATTTCCACATCCACATTCATACATCCATTTCCACATCCACATCCATACTTATCACATACACATACATCTTTCATTTCACATCCACATCCATACATCCATTTCATCCATTTCCACATCCACATTCATACATCCATTTCCACATCCACATCCATACTTATCACATACACATACATCTTTCATTTCACATACATACATCTACATCCATTCTTTCACATACATATATCTACATCCATTCTTTCATATACATACATCTCCATCCATTCTTCATTCATTTTCATCTATCTGATTCATTTCACATCCTCAATTCTATTTATAGAATACAAGAGAATTCTTTTTTTTAATATAAGATTTCTTTACGCATCTATTTATGCATCAATTCCATTTTAAGGAGAATAACACTTTCGAAATAAAAATCGATCTTTTATGCATCTTCCTATGCATAAATTCATTTTAAATGAGAATGAAACTTTTGAATTAAAATTGAATCTTTTATGCATCTTCTCATGCATAAAATCAAAATTGATAAAAATAACTCTTTTGAACTAAAAATAGATTTCTTTATGCATCTTTCTATGCATAAAATCAAAATTGATGAGAATAACAGTTTTGGGTTAAATAAATTCTTTATGCATCTTTCCATGCATAAATCCAATTTAGTAGGAATTACACTTTTAGAATAAAAGAATTTCTCTTATGCATCTAATTTATGCATACAAATCATTTATAATAAAAATAACTCTTTTAGAATAAAAGAATTTATCATATGCATCTAATTTATGCATAAAATCCATTCATGATGAAAATCTCACTTTTAATATAAAAAAATCTTTTATGCATATGTTTATGCATACAAATCATTTATGATGAAAATCACTCTTTTAATATAAAAGAATTTCTTTTATGCATCTAATTTATGCATAAAATCATTTATGATAAAAATCACACTTTTAATATAAAAAAATATCTTTTATGCATACAAATCATTTATGATGAAAATCACTCTTTAAATATAAAAGAATTTCTTTTATGCATCTAATTTATCATTTATGATGAAAATCACACTTTTAATATAAAAAATTTATCTTTTATGCATATGTTTATGCATACAAATCATTTATGATGAAAATCACTCTTTTAATATAAAAGAATTTCTTTTATGTATCTAATTTATGCATAAAATTATTTATGATAAAAATCACACTTTTAATATTTAAAAAAATATCTTTTATGCATATGTTTATGCATACAAATCATTTATGATGAAAATCACTCTTTTAATATAAAAGAATTTCTTTTATGCATAAATTTTTTTTTGATGAAAATCACACTTTTAATATAAAAATTTAACCTTTAATGCATATGTTTATGCATACAAATCATTTATTATGATGAAAGTCACTCTTTTAATATAAAAGAATTTCTTTCATGCATCTAATTTATGCATAAAATCATTTATGATGAAAATCACACTTTTAATATAAAAAATATATCTTTTATGCATATGTTTATGCATACAAATCATTTATGATGAAAATCACTCTTTTAATATAAAAGAATTTCTTTTATGCATCTAATTTATGCATAAAATCATTTATGATAAAAATCACACTTTTAATATAAAAAAATATCTTTTATGCATACAAATCATTTATGATGAAAATCACTCTTTTAATATAAAGGAATTTCTTTTATGCATTTAATTTATGCATAAAATCATTTATGATGGAAAATCACACTTTTAATATAAAAAAGTTATCTTTTATGCATATGTTTATGCATACAAATCATTTATAATGAAAATCACTCTTTTAGTATAAAAGAATTTCTTTTATGCATAAAATCATTTATGATAAAAATCACACTTTTAATATAAAAAATATCTTTTATGCATATGTTTATGCACACAAATCATTTATGATGAAAATCACTCTTTTAATATAAAAGAATATCTTTTATGCATCTAATTTATGCATAAAATCATTTATGATGAAATTCACACTTTTAATATAAAAAAATTATCTTTTATGCATATGTTTATGCATACAAATCATTTATGATGAAAATCACTCTTTTAATATAAAAGAATTTCTTTTATGCATATGTTTATGCATACAAATCATTTATGATAAAAATCACACTTTTATAATCAGAATAACAATTTCAATATACTTCCTTCTATGCATAGAACTTAATTCTAAAGAAAGTAACACTTTTTTAATAAATTATTTTTTGTATGTATTTTCTTATACTACCTAGGATGAAAATTAACACTTTAAGAATACATATACGATGGAAATTACTTTTTTGAATTTAAAAAAATAAAACTTATTTTATACAATTTTAAATTTTTTTTCCATAGCCTCCTTTGTATGGTTGACTATTTTTCAATTGTTAACTCTCTAAAATCAACTGGAATTTCACCAAGAGTATTTAAATCATTCTAATGTAAACAATTTCTACTTATTTAAGAAAAACATTATAAAAAACTTGATTCTATCATTAATCATTCATCTAGGATAAAGAATGGTTGGATTTACTAAAGAAGAGAGGGGAATGCCTTTCTTCAATGAGGCATAACATCATAATCATTTTAGAGAAGACAAAAATCATAAAAACCATTAAAATTAAGCATAAATGGGGGTTTATGTATTTTCTTACTACCATTCATCAATTAACTTCAATAGCATTAAAAAACCATTCCAATTAAGCTTCTCAAGCTTGAGAGGGGTTGAGAAGAGAGAATCATTGAGAAATTATGGAAAAAGATCAAAATTCACACTTTACCTTACAAATTGCTTGATTCTTTGATCACTCACGGTAGAGGCCCCCAACCAATCAATTGGTTTGGTGTGTTGATGGAGCCACCAATGGAGATTGAAGAAGGAGGGAAGCTCCAATTTCTTCAATTTGGAGAGAATTTTAGAGAATAGTAAAAATTATCATTATTTCAACATAATTCTGGCATAGTATAATTCTCATATTTTTTTACAAAGGACTCTAACCAAGACCAACTGATTTCTAGAATTTTCTAGATTCAGTTTGGTTGAATTTGGACTAGATTTGGACCTAGTTTGGTTCCTTTTTGATTCGGTTTGATCCAAGAGAGAGGAGAGATAAAAATATCACATTATTTTTTAGTTTAAAACTCATTCAAGCATGTGAAATAGGTGCCTCCTTGAAGGGACTCCCCTTCCTTACACATGTGTCAAAATGGAATCATTATACCCAAAATATCTCATTTTTTTAGTAATACTCATAGTTTTTTCCTAATAACCCTTGTACATAGTCAACTATTCATCTTATGTGAGCATTTACTCATTTTTGGGTATTTTTGTTTTACAAATTGGATTTATATCCTCCCCACACATGGATTGATCTTATTGGCCCCCCATAGGAACCTTAATTTAAAATTTTGAAAAAATCTTGACCCTCAGGATAAGGCCTCTTGATGAACAGATTATACTTGATTTCTAATGCACCTTCTGAAAATCTTTTTGAACTTCTATTTCGGGGGAACTTATTTTAATAAGAAGATATATTTTTCCATCCAAAAATATTTAAAAACTAAATTACCACTCTCTAGAAGATTTTCTCTCTCTAGGCCGCCAAAACTGGTAGAAACAAGATCTTTTATATTTCTGAAGAGGGATTCGACTACAGGGGAAGATACTGGACATCCTGAGAGGCTGGGGAGGAATCTTACACCCCCTAGCCGGATATTTATGCAAACTTAAAACTAGTCACATCACTTACACACCCAATATGAAATTGCCTTTTTCACAGATTCAACTGTTTTTAAACATTAGGGAAAATTTGGACTCACTTTTGGGCCTTTTAAGCTCTTTGAGATTCTAGGGAATATTCCATAAGGACCAATGACGGTGAGGCTTTTGTTACGGAACTTTTGAGGTTACATTTTGGTGGGGAGGCCATAACTTGAGCATAAAAACTCCAAATTTGTCGGAGGTTGGTGCGTTAGAATCCTCTCATCAAGATCTTTCCAATTATATGTTACATGATATAGTTTTGAGGTACTATGGATAGAGTTATCCACAATCCCCCTTTTCGTAATAGATTGATGACTTGGTATTTCTTAGAGGGTCCAAAAATGAGTCCACATTTTCCCTAATGACAATCATTTAATGAAGTCATAGTTACTGATCATAATCCTCCAAAAATATTTGGTTGAATTCTAATTTCCAATCATTCATTTCTCAGTGTACCTATGGCATCATTGGCAACTAGAACACTCACCACATGCCCACTCAGGGGTCTTTTCGATGGTTCCTAGCTCACAGTACTCGGCAATATTCACATATCAAAATGGAATCTTCGTTGAAGATCAGCAAGATCAACCAACAGATCCATATAAAAGAACCATGGACTCATCCGTTGAGGACCAGCAAGGTCAATCAACCAGATCGATGCCCAAACTCAGAAAACAAATCTTACTCCTTGTTCCAATCTCTTCCACGACGCACATGGGTATCGTTTTGGCGACCCAAAGCCCGAGCACCAAGCGCTTCACTCATAGGCCGCTTCCTTGGTCCCTCATCCACCGTACTGGAAGCTCACCATTTTAATCGAACTGAGGCTGGTCAAGACCTCGACCGACCACCTTGCTACGCGAGACGTCCTCCAATGACTCTCCGTCAGCTGTTGCAACTTTATCAGATTAGGTCTCCCCACCACGACCTCATTCACAAGCCGGTCAAAATGCTTCTCTAGCATTCTTGACATAAGAGAGTCATTTAAAAACAGTTCAAAAATAGAGTTTCTATAACGAACTCTCGTCTTTCCACATTTCTCCTCCACATCAAACCACATTAATTAATTCCATAACCATTTCATAAGTATTCCTATTCTCATCCAATCACATTATTTTCATCTCATCACATCTTTCCTCAATTTATCCTCATTAGATCTCATCCACTTGCATCTACCCATATCCACATCTCACCACATCTTTCCTCAATTTATCCTCATTAGATCTCATCCACTTGCATCTACCCATATCCACATCTCATCACATCAAATTCATTCACATCTCATCACATCACATTCATTCACATCTCATCCATTCAGACCACATCATATTCACTCACATGTCATCCATTCAGACCACATTCACTCACATCTCGTCCATTTAGACCACATCACATTTAGTTCTCACATCACATCTCATTGCCTCACATCACATTCACTCACATCACATCTCGTCCATTTAGACCACATCACATTCAGTACTCACATCACATCTCATTACCTCACATCACATTCACTCACATCACATCTCATTCATTCACTCACATCACATCTCATTCATTTTACCTCACATCTCATTCATTCACATATATCCCGATTCACATCACATTCATTCATATCCATCACATTCACTTTCATTCATATCCATCACATTCATTCTCATCACCATTATATCCCATCACTTCTATCCACATCATATCTCATTCATACACATCTCATCTCATTCACCCACATCCATCCAGTCGTTCACATGTACGACTACTCGCATCTATCCATACATTCATATCTATCACTTCACATCCACATATATTCATGTCACATCTCATCTCTTTACATCACATCACATTCTTTCACATACACATCTATTTCCATTCTTTCACATACATCCACATCCATTCTTTCACATACTCATTCACATCCATTCTTTCACATACTCATTCACATCCATTCTTCTCATACTCATTCACATCCATTCTTCTCATACACATTCACTCACATCCATTCTTCACATACACATTCACATCCATTCTTCACATACACATTCACTCACATTCTTCACATACACATTCACTCACATCTCATATCTTTCATTTACATTCTGATTCACATGACATCACATCTCATCCATTCTTTCACATACTCATTCTCATCCATCCATTCACATTTATCTGATTCACCTCACATCTCATCACCTCTATTCACATCACATCCATCCATCCATTCATTCCCATCTCATCACCTCTATTCACATCACATCCATCCATCCATTCATTCCCATCTATGTGATTCACATCACATCTCATCGCATCTATTTCCATTTATTCATTCCCATCTATCGGATTCACATCACATCTCACATCTCATCACCTCTATTCACATCACATCCATCCATCCATTCACATCTATCTAATTCACATCACATCTCATCACATCTATTTACCTCTCATATCTCATCACCTCTATTCACATCACACCCATCCATCCATTCATTCACATCTATCTAATTCACATCACATCCATTCATCCATTCACATCTATCTAATTCACATCACATCCATCCATCCATTCGCATCTATCTAATTCACATCACATTCTCATCATCTCTATTCACATCACATCCATCCATTCAATCATCATCTGATTCACATCTTATCTCATCACATCTATTTGCCTCATATTCTCATCACTTCTATTCACAAAATTTAAACATAGAATTTAAGAGGATTCTAATTTTTGATATAAAGATTCTTTACGCGTCTATTTATGCATAATTCAATTTTAAGAAAAATAACACTTTCGAAATAAAAATAAATCCTTTATGCATCTTTCTATGCATAAATTCAATTTTAATGAGAATAACACTTTTGAAATAAAAATAAATCTTTTATGCATCTTTCTATGCATAAATTCAATTTTAATGAGAATGACACTTTTGAAATAAATAAAAATCTTTTATGCATCTTTCTATGCATAAATTCAATTTTAATGAGAATGACACTTTTGAAATAAAAATAAATCTTTTATGCATCTTTCTATGCATAAATTCAATTTTAATGAGAATGACACTTTTGAAATAAAAATAATTCTTTTATGCATCTTTCTATGCATAAATTTAATTTTAATGAGAATAGAACTTTTGATATAAAAATAAATCTTTTAGAATGCACAAACGGAGGAAATTACTCTTTTAGAGAATAACCTAATAATAAACATTAGTTCCACAAAATTTAGGAAAAGTTTGCCATAACCTCCTTTGTATGGCTAACCATTTCTCAATTTTATCATTCAATTTATGACTTGAATTAATCCAATTTGAATTCTAATATCTCTAATCTACTCCATTTTCTAAAAATCAAGAGAGTAAACAATGAAAAGAGTTTAATCAATCTTTTAATTAAACTTTCTAGGATTGAGAAGGGCTGAATTGTAAAGAAGAGAAGGGGGTGGCCTTTTCATCAAGGCATAGCATCATATTTTAATTTAACATTTACAAAGCATAAAATTTGAGAAAACCATAGATTTAAAAATTCACAAAATAAGTAAGAATTAAGCTTACATGGAGCTTGTAAGCTTTCCTTTGGCTTGAGGCACATCCATTCACATCTCATCACACCCACTCACATCTCATCACATCCATTTTTCACATCCCATCACACTCATTCACATTCATCACATTCATTGTATCCACATCACATCACATACATTCCATCCACATCTATCCTTATCACATCACATTCATTCCATCCATATCACATCACATTAATTCCATCCACATCATATCTCATTCACTCCATCCACATTACATCACATCCACATCTATCCATATCTCATCACATCCATTCACATCTCATCACATTCATCCACATCCATCCATTCATTCACATTCGCATCTATCCACATCCATCCATTCATTCACATGCACATCTATCACTTAACATCTCATTCTCATCCATTTACGTCACATCTCACCCATTCACATATCATCACATCTCACCCATTCACATATCATCACATCTCACCCATTCAAATATCATCACATCTCATCGCATTCACATCCATATCCATTTACACCACATCACATTCACATCTCCTCTTATCACATTCACATCTCATCTAATCACATCGCATCCATTTACATCACATCACATCTCATTCATTCCATCCACATTACATCACATCCACATCTATCCATATCTCATCACATCCATTCACATCTCATCACATTCATCCACATCCATCACATTCATCCACATCCATCCATTTATTCACATTCACATCTATCCACATCCATCCATTTATTCACATTCACATCTATCCACATCCATCCATTCATTCACATGCATATCTATCACTTCACATCTCATTCTCATCCATTTACGTTATATCACACCCATTCACATATCATCACATCTCATCACATTCACATCCACATCCATTTACATATCATCACATCTCATCACATTCACCGATAGGACTTTTCTAAGTTTCTGCCAATTGCTTGGCCTAGTTAAAGGTACTTTTTCTCGATGGATATTTTCATATTCTTTCTCAAATTTCTCAAGTGAAATATATTCAATATTCTTCTTTTTGAGTAAAAGATTCATGGGATTTACAAAAATCAACTCTACCCATATTTCCCAATAAAAAAATAATACTCAAAATTTCACTTTTGATAAATACTCATAATTTGAATTATGCCAAAAAATCATCTTTTACCATTTTAGTTCTTGGATCTCAATTATCATGGAAATTTATCTTTTTGCATAAAACAAATTTACCAAAAATTCCTCTTTTTGCATAAAAATAAATATACCAAAAAGTCCTCCTTTTGCATAGAACCAAAAATTTCTCTTTTAATATTTAATTACTTGGATCTCAAATATCATGGGAATTCCTCTTTTTGAATAAAAATAAATTTACCAAATTTACTCTTTTCTTATAACCAATTAATTATGCATAATTACAAAAAAATTATTTCTCATGAATATGATGAAAATCATTCTTTTTGCATAGGATTTCCAATCCTAGAATATGGTAGGAAGTCCTCTTTTAGCATAATGCATAAAAATAAGATATGTATTATTTTTTAAAAAATTTACCATAGCTTCGCTCCTATTACTGATAATTCTTAATTTTTTTCTAAAGAATAAAAGCTTGTAAATGAAAATATGATAGTAGTTCCTCTTTTATGCTTAAAATCAAACTATGAATTTAAATCATAATTTTAATCATAATCATAAACTTGATTATGATTATCCCACTAGATTAAGCTAATTCCATTATTTTTTTTCCCAAATTGATAGGATAATCTATTTCTCATTTAGAATCAATCAAAGTAGTTTTTAACTACTTATAAATAATCTAAAAGAAATAACCATTATTTTGTAACACAAAATCATTAAATTACCATTTTCTTAATCGCTAGCTTATCAAGCCTAGAGTTTAGCTTTGAATAAGAGAATATCATTGAGAAGCATCCCTTTTCAGGAGATTTAGCCATAAAGATGGCTATTCTTTTAGAGAGAGAGATTTACTTAAAGAAAGCATTATAAATAAGCATAAAGATTAACTTTCTCTTAATTAAGCATTAAGACTTTAAGGGAAAGCTTGATTCGAATTAAAACAATTATTTAGAAAGCTTCTCAAGCTTGAGAGGGGTTGAGAAGAAGAAAGTTATTGAGATAAATTAAAAAAAACCATAAAATTTGATTTTACCTCCAAGTTTAGCTTCATTCTATATTAGAGCAGTGAAGCCCTCGACCAATCAATTGGTCCACCAAGAGGAGAAGAGAAACTCCAAGAGTTGTTGTAGAGAAAGAGAGAGCTCCAAGCTCCCAAGAGAGAGAAAAATTTAAGGGATAATAGAAAATATTGATTATTTTAATATAATACTGGCATAGTATAGCTCTAATATTTTTTTTTACAAAAGAATGAGGGTTTATTTATAGGTGAGGGAGGCCACTAACCAAGTCCAATTGGGTTCTAGAATTTTCCAGGTTTAGTTTGACTCAATTTGGACATGATTTGGACCAGCTTAGCTCCCTTTTTTATTTGGTTTGATCCAGGAGAGAGGAGAGATACAAATATCATAATTTTTTTGAATTAAAAACCCTTCTACACATGTGAAAAAGGCACCTACCTCAAGAGTCCCCCTCTCCTTACCAAGGTGTCAAAAAATGCATCATTATTCCAAAATATCTCATTTGTTTAGTAATATCTCATAATTTTTAACTAATAAACCTTGTACTGAGTCAACTCTTCATCTTATGTGAGCATTTACTCATTTTCTGGGTATTTTCTTTTATTCTTTTGGATTTATCTCATCCCAACACTTGGATCAATCCAATTGGCCCATTATTGGAACCTTAATTGGATTATAATCTAAATTTTTTTGAAAATGTAGACCCTTAGGCTAGGGTCCCTTATACACATTTTCAATTAATTCCTAATGCACATTGGAAAGTTCATTTTTTACTTCTGTTTCACGGGAATCCATTTTAGACACTGGGAGTATTTTTATATCCAAATTTATCTCAATTTTGGATTATCTCTCTCTAGACATTTTCTCTTACTAGGCCAAAATAGGGTAAAACAAGATCTTTCTTCTATTTCAGAGACGGGAATAATTTCAAGAACAAAAGGGGAGGTTCTTACACCTTTACACCTCAAAAGCTAGAGGGAGGTATCTTACTATCTCTCTTATCTTTTCTAACTTTAACCCCAAGAAGAATAAAATAATATTTTGGGTATGATAAAAAACCTTAGAAAGCATAGGATCTTGCATGGGTAGTTGCACGTTGATAACTCATTATAATCAGCTGCTACTATTAGGTTTGTTAGTTTGGGTCTTGAAGAATGTAGGCTAATTCTTTACTTGCTATAAGGCAGGTATAATGTATTAGGAAAGTAAATAAAGGTGAGATGAAGACATGGTTCTTTAAGGCGAGGAAGCTCCTTAGTTATTTCCAGGCCTTTCATATCTCGCATGTGTCCATGGAGGACAACATGAGAGCACATGAGTTAGTAGAGCAAGTTTCCTCCAAGGACTTACATGCTGCGACAATCCGAAGTCCATTGTACCAGGACAAGGAATGCCTTTATAAGGAAGAGCAAGTCCTTTTGACAAGTTTTGCAACAAGAAGAGGATTGGATGCTTCAAAAAGGAGAGAAATTGTTAGAAGAGCTATGAGATATGTATTGATTGGTGACATATTGTATCATAAGGGAACAAATGATGTTTTGACAAGTGTTTTATGTTAGGATGAAATTCAGGAGTGTTTGAAAGATTTCCATGAGAAGAAGGATGTGGAGGCCACTATGGGGTTGACATTACAAAAAGAAAGGCATTAAAATCAAAGCTTATGTGGCCAAGTATGAACAAATACATCCAGCATTGGTGCAGGAGTTGTCATGAATGTCAAGATTTTCAGAAGAAAATGCTAGTTCCTAAACCTGTGCATCACATTATGAGCTATGGGGCCTTTGAGAAATGGGGGATATATGTTATAGGGCCTCTTCTAGGAATTAGAAGTAGGAAAAATTATATCATCATTGTAGTGGATTACCTGATAAGGTGGCCAAAAGCTAGAGCAACTAATATTACCACAACACAGCAGGTTTGCAAGTTTGTCTTTGAGATTATTTGTGTAGATTTGGTGTTCCTTTGGAGTTGGTCAGTGAACAAGGAAGGGAGTTCAAAGCTCTGATGTAGTCAAGCATCTGACCAAGAAATTGGGTATTAATTATAGGTTTACCACACCATACCATCCCCAATGTACTGGGCTCGTTGAAAGCTTTAATGGGATTTTGCATAAACTATTATCTAAACAAGTAGAAGACCACCCTGACATGTACTTGGATAGAGTTGTATGGTCTTTCATAGTGTTTGAAAAGATTGCAACAAGGTTTACCCCTATTAACCACTCCGGTTAACATGACCTTTTGCGCGGCGTGGCTACTACGCTCCTTTTGTAACTTATCGTTTTCTAACTGCGCAATGCACTGATTGTATATGAGACATGAAGTGACCGAGCTTATGGCATGTGTAATGTCGATCATCACGAGGAATTGATGTAAATAGAGCTAGTAAAACTAGGAAGACTAGTTTTGGGCCGGCCCCCACTTGTAATTGGGCGGTCGGACATTGTAAATATGAGCTCACGTATATAAGACATTTTATGAAACATGAAAAGAAACAATCTCATTTGTCGCACTTGAGTGTGCCTTCTCTGTCTCTTTATCTCATTTGATCTTATGGTTACTCTTGCTTGCTTTGATTGTTGGTGTATGTGAGTAGGAATGGTGATGATCTTCTCTCTCTCTCTCCTTCTCTACCTTCTCTTTGCTATCTACCATGTCTTATTTGAATACTAGTGGCATGAGGTACATGTTGAGCTCTCCATAGCTCCTTCCCTCTTTCTCTCTACCCAGCATTGGTGGGTGACACAAGGAGAGTGTGGAGTGAGCTCCTAGTAGCTTTACATCGAGGAGTTAACCCTCATAGGGTTGGCCCAGTGCTATTCACCACCAGACTCGACTCTTGCATGCATCTTTCTCTTCTCTTTCCTCTTGTGTATGCAAGGTAGTATGTTATTCTTTAACATCTTTGGCACCACTATTAGGGAAGGCATTTGGCTTAGGATCCTCTACACCATTCATGTGCTAGAGTCTTTGATTTAGCTTGGTTGGAGTGAAAATCCACCGCCGGTGGGTTGATTAACCTTGTTTTGTGTTGTTTTTGATGATGATTACCTAGAGCTTTGATTGTTAATCAAGCATTGGAGCATTCGGGTCTTCACCGAGAAAAAGGGAGAAGCAAATGAGTGCCCTCACCTTGCCTCTTAACATTCAAGCAAATCTTAATTTTCTATGTTTTTTGTTTATGTTTGAATTTAGCTTAATCTTCAAATTAATTACAATTTGTTAGCTTAAATCAAGCATTATAGGCATCAATAAGTAGCTAGAGACTAGCTCTAGCTCCTTCTTAAAACAAAAACACAAAAAAATACTAGGAAGATACTTGAATCAGCACTAGATGATTGAAGAAAATCCCAAGCAAAACTGCATTCTGCTAAGCTACTCTGATAAGAGAACGTTTGTTCGCTTATCAGACCACGTCCATAGAAAATTTGCCACATTCGTTTCTTTCATTTGCAATCCATATCTGGTAAGATCTCTTGCCTAAAAGTGGTAGAGGCATTAAAAATAGAATAAATGCATTTAATTGGGCATAATTTGCATTGATGTGCATTCAATATAGGGGGATATTGTACTACCAGAGGATATTCAGGGAGGCTGCCAAACCTATAGCTATAAAGTCCCTGTTAAATTCTGAAAATTCCTAGTTTTGGCAGTGTCACACCCATTTCGGAATTGCCACCCCCATTTCGGAAGTTCCACGTCCGTTCCCTTCTCATTTGAAGTGAACACCCATTCTTGCTCTCAACTGCAACTGCCATGCCTGTGTCTTTTTCTATGACCCCTGAATTTGCAAAGTTCTCACCAAAAGTGAACGTCTATTCCACTCAGTTTTTTGGAAGTGAACATCCATTGCTTACTTGCCATGCCCATTCCATTCTGGACCAATTTTTGAATGCCCGTTCCCTTCTCATTCCTTTCTAATCTAAAGTGAACACCCATTTCATCCTTCAACTCTAAAGCACACGTTTGTGGTGCCAATCCCGAAGCAAATGCACGTTCCTTCTTCCCTGTGAAGGAAATGCTCGTTCCCTTCACATTCTAAAAGCGTACATCTGTTTGCTCCCAAGCGTACGGCAATTCCATTTCCAACAAAAAAACATTATAATCATTTTTCTCAGAGGGGTTCAGTGCTATAGTTCCATATTTTCATGCACCTACAATCAGGTAAACTGTTGCAAAATAACCCTCTCCTTCGATGAAGCAAACTCTTAGGAATCTCCTTTGCTCTGATAAGATCGGACCCATCGGTCAATACTGAGTGGAGTCAAACAGTACTAGTCTTTGACAATACCAGTGAAAGCCTAAGACCACTCAAGCATGGAACGAGGGAAACTAAACCTCGGAACCGGAGAGCCAAAACTTCAATGTATAGACAAATCGTCTGTGCAAGAGCAAGGTCCTGCCTCTCCCACACATTCATAGAGAAGCCTTGCTTCGAGGCTATGTGATTTTATCCTAGGAAATACATAGTCAGAAGAGCCTCAACCCAGGGTGAGAGGCATGGACCAATCTCAAGAGAGAAAGCCTACTCCGTCTCTCTAGACCCTAAAGCAAAAGTAAGACAAAGCAAAAGCCAATAGACCCAGACAGAACCACTCGTCTAGAGAGCCGTACCTGTTTTGGGTATAGTTAATCAGTTTAGGGCCCAAGGACTGATACAAAGTCGAAGGTTGGGTCCATCATCTCTAGGACCAAGATGTCGGCAGTGAAAGGGTCTACCCAAGCCCTTCACATCAGCTTGGTCCACCTATATATCACTAGTACCTCCCATGACAAGGAGTCTACCCGTGGGTGTACCACATGGGACCATAAGGGGTACATCTAAACCCACCAATGAAATAGGGGCCTCCTATGTTATATTATCCTCCCGGTCCCACTCCTCCACCAACCCTTTTGTAAACCGCATCTATGCCTACCATGACAGGGCGGCCAATGCGAGAAATTCTGAGATTGGACATGGAAATAGGGAGGGGGTGGTTGTAGATATCACACCTCTAGCACCAGTACAACCTGCACTTGCACCAAGATTAGAGACACCAAGATTAGAGCGGAATAAAACCGGACAACCATCTTGAAATTTATTACAAAATTTGATGGTACTGGAGATTCAATCCCACATTTAGAGATGTTTAATCAAATTTGCGATCCTTTGGCACCATGTAGAAGATTAAGTCAAGGTGAGTGCCTTTAGCCTCACCTTGGTTTTAGTCCTTGAATCGAGGATAAGGCCACCTTTGAAGCTTTGAAAGAGGCTTTCAAGGTAGGATATTCTCGCTAAGGTACCAGGTGGAGCCCAGTTGAGTAGTTACATAATGTAAGGCAAAAGGAAGGTGAGACCATCAGAGACTATATCAACAGAGTTAGATATCTCCACTCGCATTGTAGTGCCAGAGACAAGTTCTCTGATGAAATGTTAATAGGGAGATTTCTAGAGGGTCTTGATGATGTGCCCTTACACAACTAATTTCATGCATACCTCCTTTGAGTAATGTTGCAGGAGCACTATGGATTTTGAGGATAATTTCAAGGGGACTTGTTCCCCCGAGAACTCCACGCGAAGGCAGAATATTCTTTCAAGACCACCAAAGCTTGATAGGAAAAGTAGGGAGTCCACATCGAGATAGAATGTTAAGCAATTGGCCACTAATTTAATGCAGCAAATGACCCAATAATGGAGAACCGGCCAAGGTCGAAACCAAGGAGCCCAATCTCATCTTTATCCTAGGAGGGAACTTGTATGGTGCCCTACATGTCAACCTAACCATATAGAAATGGATTCTCCACACCTGAGACCCCATCCAAGCCTCTCCTATACATATTGTGTCAAATGGGGTAATCATGAGGTCTCCAACTACTACCATCAGAAAACTGCCTTAGCAAGAGCCCTAACTAAGGTATTGCCTACTAACCCTAGGCAACCGCCGCTGGCCTTGCCAGTACCCTGCGCATCATAATGCACCTCAACCTGGCCAAGAAGTGGCCCAAAGAGGAATCTTAAGGGTACCTAAAATGCCTTTACCACCTCCAGTTATTCCACCTCAACCCCATTACCAAGAGTCGCACACCAGTTCATCAACTAACCCTGACTTGAAGATGGGAATGAGGGAGAGATTTCAGAAGTTCCTGTCGTCTATGAAACCCAAGAGCCTACAAGCCCACTCTCACAAAACTTTAGTCTCATTACATTATGGAGGGAGATCAAAATGCACCCTCTGTACTTATTAGCAACCCCAGCACTGCAGGCTAGAAACATGAATTAGATGATGACAAAACGACCACCCATATAGTGCTATGATTGTGTGGGGTGTCACTGAGTGGCTAAGTGTCCCAATAGGAAGGGGATGATGAGTACCTTTTTAGGTGCTCCTGCCATTTTGTGTTGGGTGTGGTATTGATCATATGTATAAGGATTAATCGCTAAGACTAGGAATGACTGGAAAGGCTCGCAAAGCTAATCCCAGTACCAACCTTAACTTGCTGAGTGTTAGAGATGGCTTCATTCGAGCAGTCCTGCCTCAACGCTGTCCACAAGACTGTAAAATCGACAGAGGGCCACAACACATGCTACTATAGAGGCATCAACTTCACAAGCCGCCCAAGGCTAAGCAAGAGCCCTCGGACAAGAATGAGTGACTCGGCGTTCACGAAAGAAAGCCACAAAGATTAGCAAGGGTGAAAGTCGAGTAGTTATCAAAAATGGTTCTGTAAGATTCCTCCCTCCAGCTTTTGAGGTGTAAAGGTGTAAGAACCTCCCCTTGTGTTCTTGTAATTATTCCCCTCTCTGAAATAGAAGAAAGATCTTGTTGTGACCCTATTTTGGTCTAGAGAGAAAATGTCTAGAGAGAGGTAATTCAAAATTGAGATATCTTTGTATACAAAAATTCTCCTAGTGTCTAAAATAGATTCCCCTAAAACAGAAGTTCAAAATAAACTTATGAATGTGCATTAGGAATTAATTGAAAATGGTATAAGGGACCTTAGCCGCCTAAGGGTCTACATTTTCAGAAATGTTTGGATTATGGTCCAATTAAGGTTCCAATGGGCCAATTGGATTAATCCAAGTGTTGGGATGAGATAAATCCAATGAATAAAAGAAAATACCCAAAAATGAGTAAATGTTCACATAAGATAAAGAGTTGACTGAGTATAAGGTTTATTAGTTAAAAATTAAGAGATATTACTAAAAAAATGAGATATTTTGGAGTAATGATGTATTTTTGACACCTTGGTAGGAAGGAAAGGGGGACCTTTTAGGTAGGCTCCTTTTTCACATGTGTGGAAGGGTTTTTTAATTCAAAAAAATGTGATATTTTTATCTCTCCTCTCTCTTGGATCTAACTAAATCAATAAGGGAGCCAAACTGGTCCAAATTTTATCCAAATTGAGTCAAACTGAATTTGGAAAATTCTAGAACCCAGTTAGACTTTGTTAGTGGCCTCCCTCACCTATAAATAAACCCTCATTCCTTTGTATTTTCATATTGGAGCTATACCATGCCAGTATTTCATGCCAGTATTATATTAAAATAATCATATTTTCTATTATCCCTTAAATTTTCCTCTCTCTTGGGAGCTTGGAGCTTCTCTCTCTCTACAACAACTCTTGGAGTTGCTCTTCTCCTCTTGGTGGACTAATTGATTGGTTGGGGGCTTCACTGCTGCTAATAGAGAATCAAGCCAAACTTGGAGGTAAAATCGATTTTTATGGTTTTTTTCAATTTTCTCAATGAGTTTCTTCTTCTCAACCCCTCTCAAGATTGAGAAGCTTTCAAAATGATTGTTTTAATTCAAATCAAGCTTTCCCTAGAAGTCTTAATGTTTAAGAGAAAGTTAATCTTTATGCTTAATTGTAATGTTTTCTTTAAGTAAATCTCTCTCTCTCTCTCTAAAAGAATCGCCATCTTTATGGTTAAATCCCTCGGAAAAAGATGCTTCTCACAATGATAGTCTCTTAATTCAAAGCTAAACTCTAGGCTTGATAAGCTAGAGATTAAGAAAATGATATTTTCATGATTTTGTGCTATTAAAATAATGGTAAATTCTTTTATATTGTTTATGAGTAGTTAAAAACTACTTTAATTCATTCTAAATGAGAAATGGATTATCTTGATAATTTGGAAAAAGAGGAATGTTGAAATTAGCTTAATCTAGTGAGATAATCATAATTATGTTTATAATTATAGTTAAAATTATGATTTAAATTCATAGTTTGATTTTAAGCATAAAAGAGGAACTACTATCATATTTTTATTACAAGCTTTTACTCTTTTACGAAAAATTGAGAATTATCAGTAATAGCAACAAAGCTATGGTAAAATTTTCAGTAAATAATACATATCTTATTTTTATGCATAATGCTAAAAGAGGACTTCCTACCATATTCTAGGATTGGACATCCTATGCAAAAAGAATGATTTTTCATCATATTCATGGGAAATAATTTTTTAGTATTTATGGATAAATATTTAATTCAAAGAAAAGAGAAATTTTTGGTAAATTTATTTTTATGCAAAAAGAGGAATTCCCATGATATTTGAGATCCAAGTAATTAAATGGTAAAAAAGGAATTTTCGGCATAATTTAGGTTATGAGTATTTATCAAAAGTGGAATTTTGAGTATTTTTATTTTTATTGGAAAATATGGGTAGAATTGATTTTTGTAAATCCCATGAATCTTTTATTCAAAAAGAAGAATATTGAATATATCTTTCTTGAGAAATTTGAGAAAGAATGTGAAAATATCCATCGAGAAAACTTGGATAATTCTTATTCAGAAAAGGGAGTCTGGAATCCCTGGGGAGGATTGAGGATCCAATGAGTAAACAGAAGTTTAGAATTAGTTCTCATTAATGAAGCTTAAGGAATGAAAATATAATATGTAAATGCTCTTTTTGAGTTTTTACTATTCAATTCTGATAAGGTTTATTTTTCCTTTTTAAACCTTCAACACTCTGATACGTAGGTTCAATGGGATCGAGAAAAAGTACCTTTAACTAGGCCATTCAATTGGCAGAAACTTAGAAAAGTCCTATTAGTATATCAAAAGTAAAAAATGGTACTAAAAGTGGATGTGATAAGATGTGATGTGGATCTGAATGAATGTAAATGAATGTGATGGGATGTGATTAGATGAGATGTGAATGTGATGTGATAAGATGTGAATGTGATGGGATGTGATTAGATGAGATGTGAATGTGATGTGATAAGATGTGAATGTGAGTGATAAGATGTGAATGTAATGTGATAAGATATGAATGTGATGTGATGTGATGAGATGTGAGTGGATGTGATGAGATGTGATGTGGATGTGATGAGATGTGAGTGGATGTGATGAGATGTGAGTGGATGTGATGAGATGTGATGTGATGTGAATGTGATGTGATAAGATGTGAATGTGATATGATGAGATGTGAATGTGATGTGATGAGATGTGAATGTCAATGTGATGTGATAATATGTGATGTGATGAGATGTGAGTGGATGTGATAAGATGTGATGTGATGTGATGTGATGTGAGTGGATGTGATAAGATGTGGATGAGATGTGATGTGATGTAGATGGATGAGAATGAGATGCGGTGTGATAGATGTGCATGTGAATAAATGGATGGACATGGATAGATGTGAATGTGAATGAATGGATGGATGTGGATAGATGTGAATGTGGATGAATGGATGGATGTGGATAGATGTGAATGTGAATGAATGATTAGATGTGGAAAAATGTGATGAGCTGTGAATGGATGTGGTGTGATATGGATAGATGTGAATGTGATGTAATGTGGATGGAATGAATGTGATGTGATAAGATGAGGATGGATGCGGGATGAGATGTGAATGAATGTGGGATGCGAATGGGTGTGATGGATACGAATGGGTGTGATGGATGTGAATGGGTGTGATGAGATGTGAGTGGATGTGATGAGATGTGAGTGGATGTGATGATATTTGAATGGATGTGGTGAGATGTGAATGTGATCTGAATGAATATAGATGGATGTGATGTGATATGAATGGATATGTTGTGACGTGATGTGATGAGGATAGATGTGATGAGATGTAATATGATGTGATTGGATGAGAATGGATGAAGACGATGGGAATACATATGACTGGATGTGGAATAAGCAATGTGAATTGATGTAGAAGAATGTGGAATAACGAGAAACGATGTGGAACAATGTGGAAAGATGGGAGTTCGTTAGAAACTGTATTTATATGAAACCTGTTTTTAAATGACTGTTTTATGTCAAGAATACTGGGGAAGCATCTTCACCATCTTGTGAATAAGGTCATGAAGACCTAAGTGATAAAGTTGCAACAGTTGACGGAGAGTCAATGGAGGACGTGTCGCGTAGCAAGGTCGGCCGAGGTCTTGATCAGCCTTAGTTCGATTTAAATGGTGAGCTTCGGGTACGGTGGATGAGGGACCAAGGAAGCAGCCTATGTGAGTGAAGCGCTAGGTGACCTGCAAAGGAGCCTAGAGAGTGCTGACCATTCGGTGCTCGGGTTTTGGGTCACCAAAGATACCCACACGTGCGTCGGGGAAGAAAATGGAACAAGGAGTTAGAGTTGTTTTCTGAACTCGGGCATGGATCTGGTTGATTGGCCTTGCTAGTCCTCAACGAATGAGTCCATGGCTCTTTTTATATGGATCTGTTGGTTGATCTTGCTGACAGAGAGTCCATCTGGATTTTGTTTTGGGTACTATGAGCTAGGAACTATTGAAAAGACCCCTAAGTGAACATGTGGTGAGCGTTCTGGTTATCAATGATGCCATAGGTACACCGATGAAGGAATGATTGGAAATTAGAATTCAAGCTAGATAGGATTATGATCAGTGATACTATGGTTTCATTAAAAGATTGTTTTAAAGGCAGCCGAATCTGTGAAATAGGCAATTTCATATTGGATGCGTAAGTGGTGTGACAACTTTACTTGAAGCGTCGACTAGGGGGCCTCAGAACTCTTTTCCCTAGTACCAGGGGCAAAACATAACCAAATTTCAAAATGGATCCTATCATTATAGTGGTTGTTGGGCGGTTGGCTAATTCATGGGATTGGATGGGGTTAGGCTGATGGTGGATCCCTAAAATGAGACTCAATTCTATTAAGTTATGATAGTTAAAGTAAATCTCGGATAACCCTTGTTCTATGGAAAAGAATCAACAGCTGTGTCTCTTGTTGATGAGGAAAAAAGCATTGGTCTCTATGATCTAAGTGCAAGTCTTTTCCTTGATCTGACCATGAGACTTACGGGTTCGATCGGATCATTTTGGTTAGTTAAGACCTTGACTACGTTAAAATAAAATATCCTGGAGGAATCACCTCTGTATGATAGGTGAGGGAAGTTTTTTCGGGTTCAGTTTTGGAAAAACTGAGGGATTAGTCTCTTGTCTGGATATCCATGGGCGAGGCCCCGAGTGAGAGGCTCTGCCGCCCTCCTGTGCAAGAAGCTACTTTCGCTGCTAGCATCCTGAAATTCATTACGCGGAGGGGGCAGGGATCTTTTAGCTGGTATCAGAGTGAATTGACTAAAGTGGAACAACTGAGAAGCCAAAAAGGTCAAAAATTTATGAAATACCAGTAAAATATTGTAATTATGTGATAAAATTCATACAAATTGATATTCAGAATGAAGATTCATAAATTGGAAATTGGGTCTTCATATGGAAGTACCGCAGTTGTGTGGAATCCTTGACTTGTTTGAGGCCTAGATATGATGGTATTTACCTTATAGTTCCAAGGACCGTGATTACCCGTATATATCGTGGGTACTGCAGCTCTTTACTGGCAATATATACGAGTAAATCTAAGACCTTGAAATTATAAGCAAAAATGTTTTCCAGATGACAAATTGGAATGTTGATTGATATGATTTTAGAATTTTGGTTGAGAATTGATGAATTGATTTGGATTCTGATTGAAAGATGATGATTTATGAATTCTAGTTGAAAGAAGATAAGTTGAACAAAGCCACAATGAGGATAAATGGGGAGAATCCCAGTGATGATGTTAGTAGCTGGAATGATGATTATGACTTCAACAGATCACTATGAGATTAGTGGATTGTGCTGACACATTGTTGCTGTTTGACCTTTGACCCATTGGATCTAATTAAGGAATGAAAAATTGAAAACTTGCATAACTAAAAATTCCGTGGGAAATGTTCAGATGGAGTTTTCGGTCTGATGGACCATTATTATGTTAAGAATATGAATGAATTATTCTCTGGTAATGAGTTCTATATGTTCTTCTTGTAGAAGGGATCTTTATCCAAGATTTTGTGGGGAGCTGAACAAACTAAAAAGAACCCCAGAATCAGTTGGATCTAAAGTCATATTTTAATTATAAATAAAGTGGTCTTTTCACCTGAGTGGCTTGGTTAATATGGAAAAAAAGGGACTTAACAAGAATTTTTGTATTGATAGGACCATGGATAGAGTTCATCATGGTAGGAATGTTAACCCCCAACTCAATGAGGAAGAGATCGACTCGGATGTTTGTAAAACTCTTCACAGATCATAGCTTGGACCTTTCAAGGGTGAAGGGGAAAACTTGGGTGAAGCTGATGAGAAGTGCATCGAAGCAATGGATGAATACTTCGATGTCATTGGGTACAATGAGAAGAGTAAAATGGCTCTTGCAAGGTTGAAAATAGTAGAAATAGCCAGAGTGGCATGGAGAAACCACTCTGAGACAAACCGTGTGGATCGAAACACCCAGACATGGAATGATCTCAAGGTTTACCTAAGGAAGAGATTATGTCCTCCTAGCTTTTTGGAAACCAAGATGAATGAATTCTTAGAGTTAACCCAGGGGAGCAGAACTATTGAAGTGTATCACCAAGTGTTCGCTCTCCTCCTCAAGTACTCACACCACCGCTGGATGAGGAACAGCTAATGGCCAGGTTCATTCGGGAATGAATGAACCCTTGAATACCCTGGTGAAGAATGCCAAGACAGTTTCTATGGCTAAAGCCATATGTATGGGGGTGAAGGATTTCGCCAAGGCCTTTGTTGTCAAGGTCCTGCCGAAGCCAACACTATCATCTTTCAAAAGATTTCTAGCTCTAGAAGGTGATGCCAATTTTCCACCGCCTAAGAGACAAACAAGGTCAATCTCAAGATATGGGAAGTTCCAGAATAGAAGAAAGGTCCTTTTCCCAGAACTTAATCCCCTGCTGGAATTCAACTTCAAAAGTTCTACCCTTGAACAAAGGAGTGAAATGCTACAACTATCAAGGATTTGGACATCACAGTATGGATTGCCCAACTCCTTTTGGATAAAAGGTTTTCGGGGCAGGGAAGTTAGGGACCAAGATTCCAGACTCTATTGAAAAGGCCCCTGGGGTGAACAGGTGGTGAGCGTTCTGGTTACCAATGATTCCATAGGTACAGCGATGAAGGAATGATTGGAAACTAGAATTCAAGATAGATATTTTGGAGGATTATGATTAGTGATACTATGGTTTCATTAAAATATTATTTTAAAGATAGCTGAATCTGTGAAACAAGTAGCTAAATTATGATTAGTGATACTATGGTTTCATTAAAATATTATTTTAAAGATAGCTAAATCTGTGAAACAGGCAATTTCATATTGGGTGTGTAAGTGGTGTGACTTGAAGTTTGCTTGGCTAGGGGGCCAGAGAACTCTTTTCCTTGGTACTTGGGGCAAAACATAACCGAATTTCTAAATAGATCCTATCATTACACTGGTTGGGTGGTTGGCTAACCCATGAACACCATATTAGATAATTTGGGAAAAATCCCATTCCCATTTGAAAAATGGGAGCATGGTGAACTTGTTCCAAAAGTTTGTCAAAACCCCCTCAGGTGACATATCATCGGAAATCTTGAAGAGTAGAATCTAAATCTATGATCTCCGACAAATTTGGGAAAAATCCCATTCCCATTTGAAAAATGGGAGCATGGTGAACTTGTCCCAAAAGTTTGTCAAAACCCCCTCATGTGACATATCATCGGAAATCTTGAAGAGTAGAATCTAAATCTATGATCTCCGACAAATTTGGGAAAAATCCCATTCCCATTTGAAAAATGGGAGCATGGTGAACTTGTCCCAAAAGTTTGTCAAAACCCCCTCATGTGACATATCATCGGAAAGATCTTGAAGAGTAGAATCTAAATCTATGATCTCCGACAAATTTGGAGTTAGTATGTTTAAGATATGTCCAAAACTATATGGAGTAATTGATTCCCAAAATGTGAGATTTTTTCCAAATTACCTAATATTGACTTCATGGGATTGGATGGGGTTAGGCTGGACTGATGGACCCCTAAAATGAGACTCAATTCTATTAAGTTACCATAGTTGAAGTAAATCCCAGATAACCCTTGTTCTATGGAAAAAAATCAATGGCTATTCCTCTTGATGAGGAAAAAAGCGTTGGTCTCTATGATCCAAGTGCAAGTCTCTTCCTTGACCTGACCATGAGACTTACGGGTTCTGTTAGATCTGTTTGGTTAGTTAAGACCTGGACTACGTTAAAATAAAATATCATGGAGGAATCGCCTATGTTTGCTAGAGGTGAGGGAAGTTTTTTCGGGTTCGGTTTTGGAAGAACCGAGGGATTAGTCTCTTGTCCGGATATCCATGGGCGATGCCCTGAGTGAGAGGTGCTGCCCTGCGCAAGAAGTGCTACTTCCGCTGCTAGCACTTCTTGCACTGCCCTGCGCAAGAAGTGCTACTTCCGCTGCTAGCACCCCGAAATTCATTGCGCGAAGGGGGAAGGAATCTTTCAAGTTCAGAAGACGGCACAATAACTCACCCTTTGACTTCTTCATGTGAAGAGGAATATTTGATATGTGTTGCAACCCAAGCCAGAGAACCCATTCACACCCGCCAATTTCCTAAAAATCTCACAGAGTATCCTAACCCCATGGAGGAAAAGTAGAGACTCCTAGTAGCCCAAGAGTTGGTCAAAGAATGCCAAGCGCAATTGGAAAATGACCCTCCTACCTCTTCATACCTTGAGCCATGCCCATCGATCTTGAACGTGAGACCTGCTGAGGAAGATCATGTGTATCCCCAAGAGAGATTCTAGACCAACCACCCTCACAAAGGTAAATAGAAGCAGTAGCTACTCCCCAGCAGGGAGATAGGGTGGCCGAATATCTTAGGAACCTCTGGGAAATGACCATTTTAGGAAAACAGGCGCAGAAATTGTTGTTTCTATCCCTTACACACAAAAGATCTTAAGACAAAGCCAAACGAACCTTTCTCATGAAGGAGACCCCATTCCAAGAGACATTGAAGGTCTCTCTTCTTTCATTTCTTCTTAGGTCTAAATCTGTATTGGAACTTTTCTTCAAAGTAGCTCATGCCTATGGAATGACCTAAAGGATTGGATGGAAGAACGCCTCAGGGGGGCAAGCATGCACAAAACCATGGAGCCTGATAGCTCTAATGAATGTGAGGAAAAAGAATTTCACGTACCACTTAAGGTAACAGGAACCCCTATGGTTCGAGTGACAAGCTCGGACAATACTTCGAAGGTGATGAAGTCAGTGCTGCTTTGCCGATAACCTTTGATGGCCACCAAGTTATAGCAATCTTGGATGGTGGAGCAAGTGTAAGCATTGTTAAAAAATAATGTTGGGAAAAATGGGGAGCACCTGCCTTGGACGATACTACTTTGTTGGTTAAACTCGTTGATGGAGCCACATCTAGACCCATTGGTCTAGATCTAGAGCAATTGCTATGCGGACTATTGCACTAAGTGGGTAGATGCACGTGCAACCCGCAAGGCTAATGCTCGATCGACTGCTAAATTTCTTTATGAGTCAGTGATCACACGCTTCTATTTCCCTCTCAAGCTCATCAGAACAATTGGTCACACTTCATTAATGAGGTAATCAAATTCCTCTTGCAAGAATTCCTTGTGACCCACAGAAAGTCCTCCTCATATTACCCCATAAGCAGGCTAATGCAAAGCTAAAAGCCCAAACAAAATCTTGTGTGCCATTCTAACCAAAATTATGGAGGCTAGCCGCTGTAAATGATTGGGAACAAAAGTTTTTAGCTGCACTTTAGGCTTATAGAACTTCATACAACAAGGCAGCAACAAATGCTACCCCTTTCAGCTTAACCTTCAATACTGAAGCAGTCATGTCCATGGAATTCTTAGTTCTGAGCTTACGCATCGTTGTGCAGGAAAAACTCATTGAAAATGCCTTAAGTTGTTGTTTTGAGCTTGAAAAGCTCGACAAAACATGCCTTCTAGTTGCATACATGATTGTTGAGAAATTAAGGCGTAAGTAATGGTTTGACACCAGCTTAAGGATAAAAAATGAATGAGGGTGACATGAAAAATTTCAAGCTCAGAGGTTTAGGACCTTTCCAAGTAACTAAGATAACACCACAAGGCGTAGTGCGCATTGAAACACTTGAAGGTGTTGAGATGGTTGGTTACTTCAATGGTAGCAAACTAAAACGCTACTACAGCCCTCTCACAGAAGGCCACTTTAAAAGCAATCCATGATAAAAAAATAGTGAAAGAAGGACCATGAGGATACCAAATGTGCTACACAAGAAGAAGCCAAAGCAAGGCAAGCCAAGCTTAGGCAAAGACATATCATGGTCAATATGGCCCAAGTGGTCGATTTAGAAGAAGAAGATTGGGAGGTGAAGCCGGAATGACCATCCCGACAAGCTCTGTCCAAAAATTAGCTCTTGTTGATACATAGGGGCTAGTTACAATTTAATGTCTTATGAAATATGGCGTTCCCTTGGGGGAACCCACACTCAAAGAGACCCCTGCCATTATTACCACTGTTGCATCACATGTCACTGCGTAGGCATGGTCACACTTTTATTCCACATTGGAAATAATCCTTTATAAGAGAAGTTGTACGTAATGCCTGCGAGAACAATGCGTGAAGAGATCCTCCTTGGAAGGGGTTGGATGGGACATAACTGATGCAACATTGACTGGGATGCACTGATGATGACCCTAAAGTTGGCTTCGGGCCAAGTTACTATTCTCATAGTGGATGAAGAGCCCATACCCGCTGCTTCCCCATGCTAAGCACTTCCCATTTCACCACCCCCCATCATCACGCCACCTGACTCATATCAATCCATCCCCCTAAAAAAGAGGTCGCTTCTTATTCCAACCACATAAATTCCTCTCACACACTCCCCACCACCACACACTACAGCAACCCACTCTCACATTGCCACCACCACGTCACACTAACCCAACTAACATTACTAACTTTAGTAACAAAACCCCACAAGGTTTGCTATCTCACCATTGGGTACCTAGAAAGCTTCTTGCAACGCAAGGATATTATGCAGGAGAATCAAAGGTATGGATCCCCAAATGATCCAACCATCCCCCTTGCCCACATGCACCCAGATCTCCTCGTCCCCAACATTGGCAACACATTCACCAACCTCAAGCCTACATGGTACAGGAAAAACACAAGCCCAAGTGCTCTCCATGGTATTCTAACCCTCAACCAAACCTTCAAGTATGTCCAAAACCAACTCCCGCCCGTGGGCTGACCCTAAAACCTCTTCTCAAAGCCCAACACTTCTACGAGGGCAACCATCACATTTGGGTCCCAAAATCTTGCCAACCTTAACTTCCACCCCATGTCACTCAACAGTGTTCCACCCTTCATCAATGGAAGCCCAAGGCAACATCTGCTGTGAAGATTGACCAGGACAAAGGTAAATAGAAACTCCATAGTGAAACTAAAACCCCCATGCTATTGCTGACAAAGTTAGTGATGACTGATATACCTTCAACATCAACAACAACCCCACCTCTCATTATGAGGCTACAACAACAGAGTATAACAATGCCATCATCAACTCCTTCAACGTCAGGTGTATGGCCTTACCATAATTGCCTTAGAATCCCTCAAGAAAGTGGCCCCCCCTACTACCTCAGCATCACCCAATTGGAATCGACTCCTTATCTTGGCATATTGGGCACGCGGTTAGTACAAAACTTGCAATGGGGTGCTGGCAGCATAGCCTCTATGTACAAAAATTGCTTCAAGGTGGTGCAAACCAAAAAAAAAAGAGAAGAAGAAGAAGAAGCCACGCCGTTCCCTTCTCCATTTCCACATTTTCCACGCTCATTTTCAAAGTTTTCCCTAGTTGTTCCTTCTTCAAGCCAAGTGCCATGCCCGTTCAAAGTTCCCTGCACCTATTCCATTCCAATTCTGTGAGCGTGCACTCATTCCATTCCAATTCTGTGAGAGAGAACACTCGTTCCATTCCAATTCTGTGAGAGAGAACACCCGTTCCATTCCAATTCTGTGAGAGAGAACACCCGTTCCATTCCAATTCCTATGAGAAAATGCTCGTTTCATTCCAATTCAGTGAGCCTGCACTCGTTCGCTCTGTATTTCTTGAGGCCACAATAGTTCCCTTGACTTGCCGTGGTCGTTTGTTCACCTTGCCATGACCGTTCCCTGCTAGTGTTGCCATGCCCGCTCCCTAGACTTGACCCTTCTCCTAGAGCTATAAATATCCCCCCCCTCTCTATTTCCTCACTTTCAGCTCTCACCTTAGCCGAAATTTGCCATTTTTTTTCTCCATCTCCCACACTCCCCAGCTAGCCACATCAACATGTCAGAAGCCTCCGAGAGGTTCTCTATCACACCTCTATCTAGAGGAAGAGACCTGTAGTAGGTGGCTGTTTCAAAAAGTATGCAAAGAACCCAACCCAGTTCTCTCACTTGGGTGAAGCACTTATGAAATAGGTCAATGGGCATACTATACACTCCCTTATGAAGAACAATCATAAGGTGGAGCACAAGCTCCTTTATTACATTGGACCATGTTATAGGGCCATGGCTGCAGACCTCGTTGTGGTGCAAAAGCTAGAATAGATTGGTTTGGGGAGACTGCCCACCTTAGATTCATGGGGGCTAGACCTCTACAATGCCCTTTACTTCACAAAGACCTACGACACCAATCTGCACATTGGGGCAAAGTACTGGATAATGAGGGCTAGAGGCATCAGGTGTGGAGCTCAGTGTGGAGCTAGTTAGGGATGCTTTGTCACTCCTCCATATGGATCGGCCATACATTCGCTTCAACAATATATCAAAGCTCACCCAAGGTCTATACAGGGGAAGCCCCAAAAAGGATGGTGTTGAATGGGAAAATATTACATAGGATGATGCTGTCATCCCAGCAAGAGCATTACAATTCTTATCACCACTAGGTGGACAAACCATTTTAGTCATTGTTGCATGTCTACTTTAGCTCGGGTCCACCAAGGCCAGATGGTGAACTAGGAGGACTACCATTTTAGAGAACTGCATGTAGTTTGTTTGAATCCCCAAGGGAAGCTCACGGGAGGATCCACCACCCCAATGTGCAGATTGGTGTCGTAGGTCTTTGTGAAGTAAAGGGCATTGTAGAGGTCTAGCCCCCATGAATCTAAGGTGGGCAGTCTCAATGTGCAGATTGGTGTCGTAGGTCTTTGTGAAGTAAAGGGCATTGTAGAGGTCTAGCCCCCATGAATCTAAGGTGGGCAGTCTCCCCAAACCAAGGGAAGCTCACGGGAGGATCACAGCTATAGAGGCCACCAAGAATACTGTAGAGGAAGAGGAAGAGCAGCAAAAACATGATTTTTTCAATAGGAGCCTCTTTGAAACACCCCCTCTAGAATGCTTCAACGTAATGCCATCATATGCTTCAACATAATGCCATCATATGCAGAGGTAGGCCCTTCTTCCCCCAGCGCTCTACACAAAATACAATCAATACTCTCCATTGGGCGTGCTTGAGTAGCTTCCGTTCTAGTCAGGCTTATGTAGAGAGCATACATGCAGCCCAAGAAGATATACCAAGTTTTGTGCTCAGCTCTCGAGGCTCAGCTTCTCCCACATGGAAAGAGAGCTCATCACACAAATGACTGACTGTATTTACCATCATCAGGAGGTGGCCCAGATGTCATAGAGAGCGATGTTGTTAGCCAAAGCCCAGGAGTGAGTTTTGTTTAAGAACCTATACTAGATAAACCTCCAGTACATGCAATTGTAGAAGAAGTTTGATGAGCAGACAAAGCATTTGGGAATGCCATTACCCACATCACTAAGCTCTAGTCAGCAGCACCAAGTCACTCAAGCCCATGCAATGACAGCAAAAAGGGCACATCACGAGCTCACTATCCTTGAGGGCTTGCATCAAGCTGCACAAAGTCGGCCAGGGGCCCAGACTGCGGAGGACACTCTTTCCCGCACTCAGATAGATTTTGTCAAGCATTGGGAGCTCACAGAGGCCACAATCCGTACTTTGCAAGAGAAGCTCAGAGATGCTGAGGCCTGAGCAGCACAGCCTCCTCCTGCACCCTCTGCTCCCTCCTCTAGCACCTTAGACCAAAGGTGGACGCCTTGATGGACACGGCGATGGAGCTCCCCGTCTTGGCCCTCCCCCCACAAACTCCCTACCAGCTCACCCTGCACCCTCTCCAGGCCATCATGATGAGCTGAAGCCATCTCATTTTCTTTGGGTTTCCCTCCAACCACCCTGCCTACCCAGTGGATTTGATTGACTTATTGGTCCCAGAAGGCCTATGCCCCCACCCCTACTCTTCTCATATCTCCACAAGGGAACTCTAGTATCTCTAGACAGTCGAGTGGTATGTAGTTGATAGCACATATCTCCCACCATACTCGATGGGTGGCTTGCTAGTTCTCTACCATAGGTGTTTTGTGCAGATTGAGGTGATGGCAGCCACTTGCATTTGCCAATTTGATGATACTCATGTTGCATTCCCATGGGAGTTTTCTGCTGAGACGAGGCTACTGCTGCTGTCAGATTTTTTCATGATCATAGTCCCAACAATGCTGCTGAAGCCAACCCTACCCGAGCCCTACCCCAAATGACAATGACAGAGGTGATGATGGGCAGGGTAGCTTGCCACCTCCACCCCCTAGAATGTTTTCTCCCCCACCCAATTCATCCTCCACACCTCCTAATAACCACCAACCCCCACCATGACCACCCCCCTTTGGCACCTCTACACTTCCTCTTTTTCATGCACCATCTTCTTCTCCCCTCCTTCATTTTCCCACCCCACCCCCATCACCCATGACCACCTCTCTTATCCCTTCAATTAGGAATACACACTGCATTCCAGGATATACCCTTGTGATCCACTAAACCCCCACCACTTCTTGATGCCAGCCTCGCCACCAGACCCTCCACATAAAAAACCCCTCCACCCCCATCGTTGGCTCAATAAACCCCCACCCAAACCCTCGAAGAAGGGGATATCCTGTTGCCTCCCCCATCTAAGCATAAGTAGGTCGATCCTCTACTTAACCCCCTAAATTGGCCCGACCCCTTGGACCGCACGGAGTTTGAGCACGCTATAGCCATCTTTCTTGGTTGCAAACTCCAAGCTGAGCCACTTGCCCACATCATTGACCACCTTGACATCAACTTCATTCACTCGTACCTCACCCCATCAATGGCGGTGTGACCACCACCCTAAACTTGCAGTGGTTACCAACGACCACCTACCACTACTCACTCTTATGGGTGAGCAACAGGGCCTGGGCGACGACCATTCCTCATGAAACCGTTTATTTGGGAGACCTATTGCAACGTGCCACGTGCATCAAGAGGATTATCCTGGACTACCTCCCCATTTGCACCAATGATAGGTCTAGAGTGTCTTTCATGATGAGCAATAGAAGAACCGGAAGATAAAGTTCAACTTTCTATGGTTTGCCCCCTCATCTGCGCAACATCCCTGTAATGAAGAGAATATGGATCGGTGTTTCTATGATTTCATCCTCTGCTAACGACCAGGTCCTTGACCTAGAGCCATGAATCACCACACTATTTTGTTCTTCAATCTTATCATCACACTACTGGAGTCCCAGACTAGGACCATTACTTTGAAGGCACCCAAGGTCTCGATTTCGACATCAAGGGCCCACCCTCTAGAAACTCTTCGGCCATTACAAGCGAGTTAGTGGATGCCTGCTTCACGACTTCAAACCTTTGAAGACATGAAGAACACTTTTTGGACTAGTTCCTGGGTCTTCCATCTAGCCCCCCTCCTCCTATCTCGCACTGGGATTACATCCACACCTATTCCATATATTACATATAGATCCGGCCAATTTCAAGGATGGACTTGCTTTAGAGAGGGGGCTATGTTAACCACCCCGATTAACATGACCTGTCACGTGGCTACTATGCCCCTTTTGTAACTTATTTTTTTGTAATCACGCAATGTGCTGATTGTATATGAGACATGGGATGACTGAGCTTACGGCATGTGTAACGTTGGTCATGAGGAATTGATGTATAGAGCTAGTAAAACAAGGAAGACTAGTTTTGGGCCCCCACTTGTAATTGGGCGGCCGGACATTGTAAATATAAGCTCATGTATATAAGAAATTTTATGAAATATGAAAAGGGACAATCCCATTTGTCTCACTTGATTGTGCCTTCTCTCTCTCTTTCTCTCATTTGGGCTTATGGTACTTTCTTGCTTATGTGGTTGCTCTCATCTCTCTCCTTCTCTACCTTCTCTTTGATATCCACAATGTCTTATTTGTATACTAGTGGCATGAGGTAGAGGTTGAGCTCTCCATAGCTCCTTCCATCTTCCTCTCTACCTAGCATTAAATCTCCTATTGGGTGACAAAAGGAGAGTGTGGAGTGAGCCCCTAGTGGCTTCACATCGAGGAGTTATTAACCCTCATAGGGTTGGCCAAGTGCTATTCACCGGATCCAACTCTTGTATGCATCTTTCTCTTCTCTTTCCACTTGTGTATGCAAGGTAGTATGTTATTCTTACCAGCCCCATATCATTTGGTGTATGGAGAAGAATGTATGTTGCGAGTGGCGCAAGCATTGAGATTAGCCAAGGGTTCTTCAATTCAACAATCCAAAGCAAGCCAGCTCAAGTGGGGAAGAGCAAGAAGACAATTCGTGGGGTGCTCAACATGAATAGAGTTAAGATCACATTAGGCACGTGAATGCAAACTGTAATCTTGCCAACCCAAATGGTGAGGCCATGCTTTTGATTGCACCTTCCTAAATATTATAGTGCCTCACATGTGTTTATTTTCTAATTGGGCTTTTTGTTGCTTAATCAAATTTAACAAGATTCCGATAAAGGATTGTTTGAGTTAAGACTTTTGGTGTTTCATGACTAGTTCACGTTGTGCAACATTACAATATGCAAAAAGGAAGATGCATTGCATTAGATTACACAAAGTTTCTTTTTTTAATTCCTTGAGGCTTATTTGTAATTCAGGCTACTGAGGAGGAATCTTACACACATAATAAGACTCAATCTTTAGTAGATGAAGGAAACAAATAGCAGATCAAAAGAAAATCTCTCAAATGTCCACAAGGAAATTCAAACATGTATTCTCAAATGTTTACAAGCTCACCATCAACCATATAATCTACAGAACATAGTCAACTCTTCATCTGATGTGAGCATTTACTCATTTTTGGGTATCTTCTTTTAAAAATTTGGATTTATCTCCTCCCTACACATGGATTGATCCTATTGGTCCCTAGGAACCTTAATTGGACCATAGTCTAAAGATTTCTGAAAATCTAGACCCTTAGACTAAGGTTCTTTATACCTATTTCCAATTAATTCCAATTGCACATTGGAAAATTCTTTTTGAATTTCTGTTTTAGGGAAATTCATCTTAATTATATGAGATATTTTTCTATCAAAAAATATTCAAAATCTGAATATTCTCTCTCTAGAATATTTTCTCTCTCTAGGTTAAAACAGTTAGAAACAAGGTCTTTATATTTCTGAAGAGGGCTTGATTATAGGGGAATATGCTGGACATCAAAAAGGAGTTGTGGGGGAGGAATCCTACAACTGCTCTCACCATTCCCATCTTTGCAACTGGACTAAATGTTTCATCATAGTCCAAGCCTTGGGTTTGTGCATAACCCTTAGCTACCAATCTCGCTTTATGGCGTTCAATGGAACCACCTAACTTGCATTTCACTTTGTAAACCCATTTGCAACCAATAACATTTTTGTCCTGTGGTAATGCAACCAAATCCCATGTTTCATTTTATGAACCAATGCGTCCATCTCAACATCCATTGCCTTCTCCCATACATGCTTCCCAATAGCTTCTATATAGCATGTAGGTTCCACATGCTTCCCCAAAGAGGTCATATATGCATAATGCATAGCAAAATCATGATATGTCAGCCTGTCAAAAACTGGATATCTGACCCTTTGGGATCTCCGCTCGGGGGGTGCACCTCAAAAAATGTAAGTCTACCACGTGCGATCATTAGGTGGGGTTTTTTTTAATCCAAAACATTGGGTAAATTTACAGAAATACAATTACAAGAGGGGTATTTTAATTGTACTTTGGAAAAAAACCCGTAAGTCTATAAAGAAAAAGGGGTAGTTTTATCAGCTCAAAATTCACAGATAAGGGGTTTTTTAAATACCCCTTGAACGCACGTCGTAGGAGGGGCTTCCATATAGTGCACCCCCCGAGGATCTCCGCAATGCCTGTGGATCACTCTGAACACCTACCACTCTAGCATGTGGTGGCACATATCTATCCTGCCTAGCACCAGGTGTGCGTAAAATAGGTATTCCAAGTTCCTCATCCAAACTCTCTGAACTTGATGACTCATAACCTGTAATTCCAATTCCTTCAACTTTCTTTTTCCCTTTATCCACACAGCACTACTCCCAGTGCTCACACTCTCATGCCTCAAGCATCTTGACCATGGATGTGTAGTGCTACTCTCAGACTCTGCTGGCCCAGACATAGAAGTAGAACTTGCTTGTGCCAAGTTCACATGCACATCAGCATCAAGTGAATCAATGACACCCTCATCCTTTGCTTTGTACCAACTAGCAAGTTCATCAAACATCACATCTCGTGAGATAACCACTTGCCTAGTTTGTGGATTGTAACATTTGTATGCCTTGCGATCCTGTGCATAACCAACAAACACACACTTTTCTACCTTAGGATCCAACTTCCTCCTTCTCTCGTCAGGCACATGTACATAAGCTATGCAACCAAACACTTTGAGGTGTCCAATGTTTGGCCTAAAGCCTGTAAGCCGCATCTCTGGCGTACTTCCATGTATGGCTGCTGTGGGCGTCTTATTAAGTATATACACTGCAATAGCACATGCTTCTGCCCAATAATAATCTGGCATGCTCTTTTCATTGAGCATCGCCCTGGCCACTTCACAAATGACTCTATTCTTCCTCTCAGCAACACCATTTTGTTGAGGTGTATACCTACAAGTTAACTGCCTTCTTATGCCATGCTTTCTCAAGAAATGCTCAAAAGCATGTGAGGTGTATTCACACCACCTCCATTTGTCCTCAAACATTTTATCCAAGAGCCATATTGCTTCTCTGCAAAAGCTTAGAAATTCATAAACTTTCCCAACACTTCACTTTTCTCTCTGAGAAAGTAAATCCAAGTCATTCTGCTGAAATCATCAATGAATGTCACATAATATAAGCTGCCTTTAATGGATGGGTTTTGTGCAGAACCCCATACATCGCTATGAACTATTTCAAGTGGCCTGCTACTCATGTTGCCTTCTGTAGGAAATGGCAACCTTGCCTGCTTTCCAAACTGACAGGCATCACAAACATGCATATTCCCATCATACTTGAATCTAGGCAGCCCACTAACAATGCCTCTTGCCTGCATGTTCTTTAATCTTTGTAGTATGTTTACATGCCCAATCCTTTTATGCCACATGTCAATGTCTTGTACCACATTTCGGTAGCCCACTAACAGTGCCTCTTGCCTGCATGTTCTTTAACCTTTGTAGTATGTTTACATGCCCAATCCTTTTATGCCACATGTCAATGTCTTGTACCACATTTCGGCTTTTAGAGAACATGGCTAATTTCAGCTCAAGAATCCCAGCATCCAGCTTAAATAACCTGCCTTCTTTCTTGCCTTCGGCAATGACTCTACATCCATTTTTGAAATCCTCAACGAAGTAACCATGCTCGTTGAAACAAACCTGTAAACCCTGTTCCACGATTTGACCAACTGAGGCCAAACTTTTTGTGATAGAACACACATACAAGACATCTGTTATAGACTTTGTTTCACCATTATGCATAACCAATGGTACACTTCCAACATGTGTAATGGCATGTTGGGTATTATCTCGTGTTTCCACATAGCCTTTCACATCCATAGGCTTCATATGCTCAAACCTTTCACCATGACAAGTCATATGGTTTGATGCTCCAGAGTCCATATACCAAGTGATCATTTTCACCATTCGACATCATAGATCCCACAACATGTTTCATGGCAAACAAGTGATTTGCACTGCCATCATTACTGCTTGATGCATAATTTCCACCACCATGTTGTGCATAATGTCCACCATGTTGTGCTCTACCCCCTCTCAAATCATTTTGTTTGTGGAAACAGTCACGTGCCATATGACCAAATTTCCCACAGTAATGGCATTCCACATTTTGTATAGATGTTTGTTGGCCTTGCCAACGTCCTCTACCCAGGAGGATTACCTTTGCCTCTCTGAGGTGTATATCCACGACCATCTCTAGCACCATATGTAGGCTGAAAATTCTGTTGTGTGTGGTGACCTGTCCTGCCATCCACGACCATTACCACGACCACGTGATGCAAATCTCCCCCTGCCTCTAAATCCTCTTTGTTGTGAGTAGAAAGCCTGATTTCTGCCATTATCATCATGGCTAGTAGATGCTTCATGAAAAGAATCACTGAGTTTGATTTCCTCAACAAGCAAGAGTGAAACCAACTCATCAAAATCTGGTAAACCTGTACTCCAAACCGAGATGGATGTATCAAAAGACTTATACTCCTTGCCAAGACCACACGCAAGGTAATGTCTACCAAATCATCATCAGGCATGGGGGCATTGATTGTTGCCAATGCATCTGCATACTTCTTTATCTCTTGTACATAATCATGGATGCTCCTTCTATTCTGTTTCACATTATGAATCTGTTGTCGCGCAACTGAGACTTGCGAACACTAGTGTCTGTATCAAACAGCTTTACCAATGTATCCCATGCATCCTTGGGATTCTCAGCATCATGTATGTGTATGAGTATAGCATCCGAAATACATATAGACAGATAATAACACCATATTAGTGAATTTGGGAATTTTCCAATTCCCATTTTTGAATACTTAAAAAAGGGAGACATGGATAACATGTTTGTAAGTTTCTCAAAACCCTATCATATGACCTATCGTTGGAAAGCGCTTGAAAAATGGAATCTAAAGAGCTATAAAGCGCTCATTTTGGATTAGTGGTGTTCAAGTTATGGTTAATCCAAACTTTTGACCACGTGTCCCAAACTTGTGGGAAATTTCCATATTCCCCAATATGGTGTTTAATGCAAAACTTTGTATGCTCTTTCTGACCATTGCTTATGAGCTATAACCTGTTTTGCTGTGTAGGTTGTCGGGGTAGTTCCGGCTCTGGCTCCGCACTTGTAATAAGATTCCAAAAACCTTTTCCCTTCAGAAAGCTTTTGATCCTGTACTTCCATGCCTGGAAGTTCTTCCTATCCAGCTTTTCACCCACAATGTACTGGGTTATTTGACATATTTGCTCAATGATGCAAATGCACCTTCCACACACGTCCAAATCTGTAAAAGAGCCTTCCTCAACTCAACCACACTCTAATAAGTGTTCCAGATACTCCAAAATACTCAACAAGCTTCACTTTTGATGTAGAAAATAAACCTGATTGCATCCAAAATGAACTGGCATACGCAGTCCAAGGTACCCTATTTTGGTACGCTTTCCAAGGCTTCAAATTGCAATGTAGTGGTTTAATCAAGTGTGGATAACTTGCATTGACACCTAAACAAGCTCAATGTTGCATATCAACACCAACCAAGGTGTGTACATTCCAATTTTGTCAAACCCCCTTCTCTATTTTGAGAAAAACCAGAAAAACCAATAAAACCAGTAGTAGAATTGCTCTAATTTCTTCAATGCTTGTCCAAATTGAGAGACAAGGCATTCATTAGCTTAGCAATGATGTCCACTAACTCCATGTAAAAGCAATTAGACCAATTGTTGAAGATGAGAGAGTAATTAGTCGATTAATCACACTCTGTTTCACTAATCACAGTAGACAACCTGTTTAATCAGCTCATTTCCAGCTCCATAAATCATAATTGCTCAAACTAATCATGTAGCAACCTCCTTGAGTTTGTGTATTACCCAATTTCTAAGCAAAATTTGAAATTAATCGACCACACAAGTGGAATTTGGCCTCCACTATCTGAAAAACTGCTCTGTTTCTCTGTAGAAGCTACGCCGCCTGTTCTAGAGGGGGTTTGGAGAGATTATAATGATAGTTGATGTTGCATTTAGATGCCCAACACTCCTAGGCATGTGTACATCCCATCAATTGTATGATTTTTGCCAAAAACTTGCTCTAATTTCATCCACACCATTTCATCCACACCAAGTGACTCTTTTTCTCTATTTTGTGAGAGCTTCAAAACCAGTAATTTTCAATCACTTAAATACATCATATTTGCTCCAAATTCAGTGTAGGGCTTGCACATGAGTTGCCAATACATTCCCATTTGCCAGATTGCATCTATTTTCACAATACATCACCGCTTCCAAGCTCCAATGGAAAGCTTGCAAAAAACTAGAATTTTCCTTTGCTTTGGGCAACCCTAATTTGCTTTGTTTGTGCTTGAATCACCTGCAATCCGCTCAAGGATGTTTAGAATACCTTATCCGGTAGGCCAAGCTCTCAGATCTGATAGAAATCGATGTGCTTTAAGCTTCACAGTATCAATGGCAAGCTTCATAGCTTTTCTTCACAGCTTCTTCTCCCTCTTCTCTCACTCACTCATAAACCCTAATAGAGAGCACCAGGCTCTGATACCATGATGAAAAACAGGTAGAGGGAGAGGAGACACACACACAGGAGCAAGCCCTAATGTATATTGCAAACCCTAACCATAGAGGGAAGCCATCTCCCTTCTCACACAATGCATAAAGCCATAATCCATAATACACACTATGACCAGCTGGACGCGGTCATTTATGTCTCACACCTGCTGCTACCTAACATGCCAGCACATAGCATAGCTGGTGCACGCTGACATCATCGAGCTTGAATCTCAACATATTCCTTGGTGTGGTCTCTCTCCCTATGGTCTTTGAACTTGATTCTGAATGACTTGCACAGCAAGATTTAGATTCCCAATCTGCTCAGTCAGCCTCTGAATATCCTGATACATACCTTCCCGACCTCTGTCTATCTCAGTAGCCCTTGGAATCTCAACACAACAATCTCTTTCTACATTAGGTAAAGGCTCAATCACATGTCCATAGGTACCATGGTCATATGCTGCTGACAAACCTGCCTCCCTTTCTTTTCGACCCAGCCTCTTTCTTCTACACCTTCTTCTTCCCCATTATTCTGATGCCAGCTTGATTGCCTCGGCATAGGTATCAGGGTCTTTCAGTTCAACCTTATCTTTAATAACCTCGTGCAGCAGTTCTATAAATCTATCCTTATCTTTTCGACCCAGCCTCTTTCTTCTACACCTTCTTCTTCCCCATTATTCTGATGCCAGCTTGATTGCCTCAGCATAGGTATCAGGGTCTTTCAGTTCAACCTTATCTTTAATAACCTCGTGCAGCAGTTCTATAAATCTATCCTTCTTCAAGAAATCACGAGGTACATTAGGAAATTTTTGAGCTCATTTTGGGGCCCTGTAAGGAAGTTTGACCGGAATATTCCCTCCAAAAAGGGGCACTGGATAAAATTTTTGCAAACGAACTCCAAATTTGTCGGAACTCACATATTTAGATTCTACTCTTCAAAAGCTATCCATTGATATATAACACGATAGGGTTCGGAGAAGGGACAAGATAGATACCTAGAAGATTCCTTTTTGCCTAGGAAAGATTCATGTTGGCAGTGTGCCTTTGAGGATGCATGATGGAAATGTGAAGAATATGTCAAAAGTGCTGTATGTACCATCCATTACAAAGAATTTGGCATCAGTAGGCCAAATGGTTGAGCAGGGACTACAAGTAAGATTCAATGAGAATGGATGTTTTGTGGAAGACTTTAAGCATGGCTGTAGATTGATTGCCAAGGGCAAGAAGGAAGGAAGGTTGTTCAAATTGGATGCAGGCATACCAGAACTGAGCTCAGCCATGTTTTCAAAGAGCAATGGGATTGTGCAGGACATTGACATGTGGCACAAGAGGATTGGACATGTCAATATACAGAGATTAAAGAACATGCAAACAAGAGGCATTGTCAGTGGATTGCCTAGATTCAAATATGATGGACATATGCATGTTTGTGAAGCCTGTCAGTTTGGAAAGCAGGCAAGGTTGAGGTTTCCTAGAGAAGGAAATATGAGTAACAGGCCACTTGAGATAGTACACAGTGATGTATGGGGCCCTGCACAAAATCCATCTATCAAAGGCAGTCTATACTATGTGACATTTATAGATGATTTCAGCAGGATGACATGGATATACTTTCTGAGAGAGAAGAGTGAAGTGTTGGAAAAATTCATGGATTTCAAGGCTCTTGTAGAAAAGCAATATGGCTGTTGGATTAAATGTTTGAGAACAGATGGAGGTGGTGAATACACCTCAAAAGCTTTTGAGCATTTCTTGCGGAAGCATGGGATAAGAAGACAGTTGACATGCAGGTATACACCTTAGCAGAATGGTGTGGCTGAGAGAAAGAATCGAGTCATATGTGAAGTGGCAAGGGCAATGCTCAATGAAAAGAGCATGCCAGATTACTATTGGGCAGAAGCATGTGCTACTGCAGTGTATATTCTGAACAAAACACCTACAGCAGCCATTCATGGAAGCACGCCAGAGATGCGGCTTACAGGTTACAGGCCAGACATTGGACATCTCAAAGTCTTTGGTGGATGCGTAGCTTATGTCCATGTGCCTAATGAAAGAAGACGGAAGTTGGATCCTAAGGCAGAGAAATGTGTATTTGTTGGATATGCACAGGATCGAAAGGCCTACAAATGTTATAACCCTCAAACTAGATAAGTAGTCATCTCACGAGATGTGGTGTTTGATGAGCTTGCTAGTTGGTACAAAGCAAAAGATGAGGGAGTCATTGACTCACTTGAGGCTAATGTGCCTGTGAACTTGCCATCACAAGCAAGTTCTAGTTCTACTGCTATGTCTGGGCCAGCATCAGAAGCTGAGAGTAGCAGTATACGTCCATGGTCAGACGTCCATGGTCAGGACGTTTGAGGCATGAGAGTGTGAGCACTGGGAGTAGTGCTATGGATAAAGGCAAGAAGAAAGTCGAAGGAATTGGAATCACAGGTTATGAGTCATCTAGTTCTGAGAGTTTGGATGAGGAGCTCGGCATACCTGTTTTACGCACACCTGGTGCTAGGCAGGACAGATATGTGCCACCACATGCTAGAGTTACAGGTGTACAGAGTGAACCGCATGCATTGCGGAGATCCCAAAGAGTCAGATATCCAGTTGAAAGATTGACATATCGAGATTTTGCTATGCACTATGCATACATGACATCTATGGTGAAGCATGTGGAACCTACATGCTATACAGAGGCTATTGGAGAGCATGTATGGGAGAAAGCCATGGATGAAGAGATGGATGCTTTGGACAAAAATGATACATGGGAATTGGCTGAGTTACCGCAAGGAAAGAATGCAATTGGTTGCAAATGGGTGTACAAGGTAAAGTGCAAGTCAGATGGCAGTCTAGAGAGACATAAGGCAAGGCTGGTTGCTAAAGGATATGCACAAACTTATGGTCTTGATTATGATGAAACTTTCAGCCCAGTGGCTAAGATGGCTACAGTGAGGTCTATCATTGTACTAGCAGCACAAAAAGGTTGGGCTTTACATCAAATGGATGTAAAAAATGCTTTCTTGAATGGTGAACTACAAGAAGAGGTGTACATGGAACAGCCAGAAGGATATGTACATCCAAAATATCCGACTTTTGTTTGCAGGTTAAAGAAAGCAATCTATGGTTTGAAGCAAGCACCTCGTGCTTGTAGTGACAAGATCAACAGATATCTTGTCAGTATTGGATTTGTGGTTGGAAATGCAGACTCTTCACTTTATGTGAAGAAGACACATGATGGTATCGTGATGATAGTCATTTATGTTGATGATTTGATTATCACAGGTGATTGTGGGAAAGGCATTGATGAGGTTAAGGCCTCTTTATGCAAAGAATTTGATATGAAAGACCTTGGTGATTTAAGGTTCTTTCTTGGCATTGAGGTGATTAGAACAAGCAAGGGTATATGGTTGGTGCAAAGGCAATATGCACTTGACATGCTGGCAAAGTATGGTATGACAGCATGCAAACCAATGTTGACACCATTAGAGCAAAACATGAAGCTTAGGGCTGATTTGGGTGATGAGCTTGATGATATCACCATGTACAGGAAAATGGTTGGTAGCCTTATCTACATGACCATTACGAGGCCAGATCTCAGTTATGCAGTTGGTTTGGTGAGTCAGTTTATGCAGAGTCCTCGTAAACCTCACTTGGATGCTGTGAGACGTATTCTGAGATACGTCAAAACTACCGTGCATTATGGTCTTTTCTATGAGACAGGAAAAGACATGCATGTCTATGGATATACAGATGCAGATTGGGCCGGTAGTGCATATGACAGGAGGTCTACCAGTGGCTATGTTTTCAGCCTTGGTAGTAGAGCTGTGAGTTGGAGCAGTAAAAAGCAACCTACAGTTGCTTTATCTACCACAGAGGCAGAGTATCGTGGAGCAGCCATAGCTGCATGTGAGGCTATGTGGTTGAAGAAGTTGCTAGATGATGTCAAGTTACAGAGTGATATGAGAGTTGTCATTCATTGTGACAACATGAGTAGTATTCAGCTTGCTAGCAACCCAGTTTATCATGCCAGGACCAAACATATTGAGGTTCATTATCACTTCATCAGAGAGAAAGTGCTAGATGGGCATGTTGATTTGACATATGTGCAGACAGATGAGCAGGTTGCAGATATCTTTACCAAAGCACTTGGTAAGGATAAGTTCGAGTATTTTCGTACTAGATTGGGAGTCCTAGAGATGGACATGTCGAGCTTGAGGGGGAGTGTTGAAATGTCAAGCTCGTATACAGCTAGAGGATAGCACATGGGTGCTGACAGAGTGACAGTATGGTAGATAGATATCGTGTGGTGTGTTTATGACCGCGTCCAGCTGGTCATGTGTGGTGTGGACATTACATTAGGTTTACTTTGTAGTGTGGACATAACACTATGTTGTGTTCTCCTTTTGTGTGTGTGAGAGAGATGGTGACTATGGCTTCTCTCCTTCTTTATGATTGATGGATATGGATTAGGGTTTGCTTCTCTTGTGTGTGTTCTCTCCTGCTTCTGTTTTTTATCACTTCCCACCACTAGTTCTGCATCCATTCCAAGAATAGTTTCTAGGAGCTCATAAGAGTCTAGAATAGCATTGATTTTGAATTTCCAAAGAGTATAGTTTGTCCCACATCAAGCTTGCCTTCCGTGAAGGCAGGTGGACAAATGTGCAAAACTAGTGAAGCAGGAGACGTAGAATCTATCACTCCTAGGGTTCTATGCAAAGAAAGACTAACTTTATGCATTATTCTCGCTAAGAGAACCTAAGTTCTGATACCATAGAAGAATATGGCATAGTGGAAAAAGATATCAAGACAAAGCACAATAGACAATGCAATAGATACACAATGGAGATAATTTAAAATTCTGATTATACCAAAGAGATACAAGTGATGGTGATGTCCACCCGTGCGCTCTCAAGTAGAGCTTAGATGGCAATCTAGACAGACTCTGGATGGGAGTATGTACGAGGTGTAGAAGGGGGTGGATACTCACAACATTGGATGCCTTAGCTTATAGCAACCATGTCCATATATAGTACTATAAGCGGTGTGGTAGACGCATATACAACGAGGGCGGTTACACTGCATAGACACGGTCACTGCCCGCGTATAAAGAACGTGGCCCACCAACCACCACCCACTAATGATGGACCCGGTATCGAAGGGAATATTCTATGGAATATTACTCATACCATCATGTCTGGGGACTCCCGCCCTCAAACCCCTACCAAGGGGACTGCTAGCCCCCCCTAGGACCCCCAGCCGGGGCGATGCCTCGGACCCCAACTAACGCTCGTACCCCTAACCATCTCCTAACCATCATAAATGGTCACAATAGTGACCCCATTCCCACTAAAGACATATGCACCATGGCTACTCCTCATAATGGGGGCCTAACAAATGTGCATTATACATCAAAGTGAGATACTACATGATGCTGAGAGGTGGGCATTCGTAATAGATACAACATTACTAGTCAAACTCGCTGACGGAGCCATATCTAGACCCATTATTCTATTGAAGGATTTGAAAATAAACATCCTTGAAACTACCTACCGCCACACTTTTGTGGTGATGAACCATTTCATATGACTACATCCTTGGGTGAACATTCATGAGGGAATCCAAAATGATCCATGATTGGAACACTGAGCACATCTACATTTGAAGGAAAGATGAGACGATAAAAATCAACCTACGCACATGGAAGGTACATCCCGTGAGTGGCAAACCCTTCCCAAGAGGACTCAATAAACAACAACTAGATGCACTGCAGTCCACCATCTGTGTAAAACGTGCCACAAGACACTAGATGATGAAAAGGATAGTAAGGAATGTGTACCTTTCCAAAGCCAGTAGACTTTGAGAATCGGATGCATATCCTTGCTACCCTGGACATACTTCCTAGATGCACGGGAGCAAGGTTTTTTACGACAGATGGGTAGGAGCTTAGCACTGCATACCTGCCTAATGTTGTCACTCAGCAACTTGAACATGCCATAAAAGCGAAACCATCATGAGACACACGCTTGCATAGGACTCGCCAGCCTGATGGATTCCCTGAGCAAAAAGGCACTGACTAAAATATGTGGGGGTAGTTGAAGCACACAACCACTTCAACCAAGTATGGCAGAAGGAGTTAGCAAATAGCCCCCTTCTGGTCTACACGTAAAGCCAATGGAACCTATTGATCCCAAACTTGAACCGAAAAAGCTTTACCACTCTATGCACAAAGCATGGAATAAGAAGTTAGCATTGGTGAGAAAATAAGCCAAAAGGTTAGTAGAAGAAGAAAGTGTTAGGGAAGAAGAGACAAAACAGAAGAAAGTGCTAGGGAAGAAGAAAGTGCTAGGGAAGAAGAGACAAAACAGGTCCAAACACTTCAAGACCTTTCATATGGCCGACAGATTCGTGCAATATGGCTTGGCTCAAAGCTCCCACAATGAAAAATCGAGGACCTCATATGATGGTCCGCCAAGGTAAAATAAATTAACCTATTAGGCCTGATTGAAGACTCGAGGCCAGTACACATTAGAGATGACCTCTCTATGGAGGAAGAGACCAAGCTCATCACAAGATTGCTTCACTTGGAAGTACATGGATATGAAAGGTGTACCTCTCCAAGTAGTGAAGCACACCATTATGATGGTTAATGGAGCAAGATCGGTCAAACAAAGGGCTTATCCTATGAACTTGAAATATTCCAAGATGGTCCTAGAAGACATTGACAGACTCATTGATGCTGAATTCATCTATGAAATAGAGCACATAGAGTGGGTATCACCCGTCGTGATAGTGCCCAAAAAAATGAGAAGGTAAGAGTGTGTGTGGACCTCAAAAAGGTCAATGCCGCCACCACGGACGGGATCATTATCCCTTACCCTTCACTAAACATGCGCTCAAATGAGTTGCAAGAAAGGAAGCCTACAGCTTCCTTGATGGATTCTTTGGTTACAACCATGTGTTTATCGACCCTAAGGACTAGCACAAAATAGCCTTTGCCACAGAATGGGGCACTTACACATACTGTGTTATGCCCTTCGGGATGACCAATTCCCCCATCACCTTCCAGCGTCTAATGTGCATGGCCTATAAGGAATACCTTCACAAATTCCTTGAGGTCTTTATTGGATGACCTTTGTGTCAACTCCTCATGGAAGGCACACATTGCCTCTTTATGTAAGGTGTTAGAATGATGCAAGCTATATCACATTTCATTGAACCCACTCAAATGACAATTTTGGTTAGACATGGAGTTATCCTGGGACACATTATCTTTAGATAGGGAGTCTCCACAAATGATAGCAAGGTGTGGCTCATCCTTAAGCTACCCCCACCCACCAATTTTAAAGGAGTCCAGCGTTTCATGGGATATGTTCACTACTATCAGTGATTCATTTTATGTATGTTGATATAGCTCGACCTCTTTATGGACTCTTGATCCTTTTCGACTAGACGAAGGAATGTCAACAAGCTTATACCACTCTTAAGAATGCCTTGGCAAGTGCTCCTATTCTTAGGTCCCCCAACTGGGACATTATCTTTCATGCCCACATTGATGCTTCTGCTTTTGTTGTTGAATGTGTGCTAGCCCAATCCGGTGAACACAAGATGGATTTTCCCATTAGCTTTGCCAACCCACCAACTAAATGAGGCCGAGAGAAATTATACAATGATCGAAAGAGAAAGGTTGGCCACCATGGTCTACACCATTAAGAAGTTTTGCCATTATCTTCTGGCGACCAAATTCATCTTCTTTGTAGACCAGAAAGCTCTTTTATACTTGGTAAACAAGCCTTGTACAACAAGAAGGATCACCAGGTGGCTTCTTATTTTTCTTGAGTTTGACTTCACTGTCGTGCAGTGAGGAAAGGATCACAACATGTTTTGGTAGACTACATGTTAAGAAAGTCGCCAGTGGGAGTGGATGTCATGTTCCTTTTAAATATTCTTCTTCTTTTCCTCTTCTCTTGTTTTTTGTTCTTCTCCTATTTTTGTTCCTCATGTAGTTGTTTTCCCTCATCTTCGGGATTTTCTTCCTTAGGGCGGCACACTCTCCTCTTTGGGGTTGACTTCCTTTAGTAGCTTGCCTCTACGTCAAAGAAACTTTTAGCATTGGTAGTCTCCAAGAGCACGACTATTTAAATTAGGAATTGCCTTAGCATAAGTCGCATTTCATAAAAATAACATGCCCTTGATCCCCATAAAATTATGTATCAAGGACTATAAATTCATCAATCTCATTTGGATCAATGAAGTGTTAACAAGCATTCTCATCATCAATAGCATGTGCATGGAGATAGAAAAGTAATGCTACATGGTGTTGATGAAGAACCCTACATTTCCTACTGTGGAACCTGCAATGTTCAACAATTACTTTCACCTTCTCAGGCAAGGCATCATATTTCTTTTGTAACCTAGCCTTCTCTAATGGTGTCTTTGCCAAGCTCATTATCAATTCCCTCAATATCAATTCCATATCAAACCTTAAACCCTCAATATCAATTCCATCATCATTTGTAAGAGCAAAAAAATCTCTCATTTCTTCCTCATAGTACTCTTTAAAATGCATTAAAAGTCAAAGGGCACATTGAATGAAGCCCTGTATAAAACAAATCTACTTTCTACACCTATTGCTTGTAAAAAGTCAAATAGTCTTTTTGCATTTTTTTGTTCTAGGACTAGAATCTCTTCATCTAAATCCATCATGTATACACCTATACAAATAAATAGACATTAAAAAGATAAGGCATGTGAAGAGTTTATGCAAATATACCACATGGAAAGATGGTGTGATATGTGTAATTTGTATTGATGGATTCTTCATATCGCATCATCTTTCCATGGTAAATTAATTGTTGAAAGTTTGCAATTAAAATTATAAAAGGTGTTGAGATAGAATGACTATGAGTGTATGGCTGATGTCTTGGGAGTTAAAGTTGTCTCATAACTGAAAAAGTCAACTTATGTTAGGAGAATACAGTCAGTTAGGGTCAGAAGAATATCATCTCTACAATAAATTATGCATCTTCTCAGGATTAGTTGGTGTGAGGCAGAAGGGTTGTTATAATCCTTTTGGGGTGAAGGGAAGAAATTTTAAGTCTAGTCTGATAGTCAAAAGACTGACAGAAGTCGGCAGTTAGAAGGGTGGTATTCTTGTGTGGTTTGAGAGTTTAGTGGTCTAGAGGTGTTAGAGGACTCAGAGCTAAGGTAATCTAATCATGTTGAGTTAGCTATCAGCCTGTTAGCCTGCTGTCAGTTCAGTCAGACCAGGAAAATAAGTGTCAACTACAATCAACAAAGACTCTTGGGTGTCATATCTCTATGAAATTAGAGCAACCTAAGGGTTAGGAAGAGTTGGCAGACAAGTAAGAAAGAAACTAGTCCTGAGTCAGTTAAGCCATTTGAGTTGCCTGGTTTTGTCTCCATTAACCGAATCTGTGGTCTATTAAGACCACTTAGATTGATGTCAGTAGAAGATCACGAAGCATAGGAAAAGTGTTCAACATGGATTTGGGGTTGAGAGATTGAGGTTCGTTGGACCAAGAGGATCGTAAGAGATCTAGGAGGACTCATTTTGGATCGTATTCTGTGTACTAGTCTTTTGAATCAACTCACAGAAAGCTAGGTGAAACTAGTGTCCGGTAGGGTGTCAGCAAAGGAGACCTGACAAGTTCTGAGAAATTTTGGGTCAAGTATTTGAAGTTGGCTAATGTTGGAATCCATTCTAGGAGTCAAGTGGACACATTTATGATTGGGATTGGCAGCAAGCATTTGTCTAGACTATAGTCATAATTTGATCAGTTCTCTGTTAGCTGGGAGGGGATTCAGGTCAGCTACTTTTTATCAGAGGAAGTTAGGTGAGGCCTTTAGGCTAAAGATCGGAGGTCTAGGTAGTTTGATCTGACCTAGTAGAATAGTTAAATGTAACAATTAAACTAGATTGAAGGGTGTAGAGAGGTCCATTCGTGAATCTTTCCTAGGCAAAAAGGAATCTTCTAGGTATCTATCTTGTCCCTTCTCCGAACCCTATCGTGTTATATATCAATGGATAGCTTTTGAAGAGTAGAATCTAAATATGTGAGGTCCGACAAATTTGGAGTTGGTTTGCAAAAATTTTATCCAGTGCCCCTTTTTGGAGGGAATATTTCGGTCAAACTTGCTTACAGGGCCCCAAAATGAGCTCAAAAATTTCCTAATGTCTGATTTTCCCCTAATACCCTCACTACCCTTCTCCAAACTCCTTCAAATCTATTTACCAAAGCAACCATCTCTTCTTCCTCCCCTTGGTACAGCCTACTGAGTTTCTTCCAAAGTTCCTCTGGACTTTCAGTCTTCCCTTAGTTACTTTCTTCTTAGTGCATTTGTCAAGTACTCCCAATTACCCCTCTGCTCCTCTCTTAATACATCTTCATATCATTCCCTAGCTGATCCCTCCAGAAGTAGTCCTATCATCCAAGATTTATACACATCATTATCCCTATTGTTTCTCAATGCTGACAACTTAACCCTCCTTAGGAACTGAGTGACATCTTCCCCTCTCTCACCTCTGAAAACATCATATGCAAAATCATAGGTCTTGAGTTGATTTGTAAGTGATTTCCAACCTGCTGATCAAAGTCTTAAGTTAGAGCTTTATGATCCTCACCGGGGGCAGCAAAGCATGTGTGGTGGTTGGGTGATGGCCTCTACTACACCACCAGTAGGCACACAAGAAGAAAATGTATAAGGATCAAAACTAGGGGACACTAGGATCCCAGCTGAAAGGGCACCAACAGTCCACTAGGCATCAATCCTCTGATCTTCGGCCGGCTAACACAAATGGACCTCTCTACACCCTTCAATCTAGTTTAATTGTTACATCTAACTATTCTACTAGGTCAGATCAAACTACCTAGACCTCCGATCTTTAGCCTAAAGGCCTCACCTAACTTCCTCTGATAAAAAGTAGCTGACCTGAATCCCCTCCCAGCTAACAGAGAACTGATCAAATTATGACTATAGTCTAGACAAATGCTTGCTGCCAATCCCAATCATAAATGTGTCCACTTGACTCCTAGAATGGATTCCAACATTAGCCAACTTCAAATACTTGACCCAAAATTTCTCAGAACTTGTCAGGTCTCCTTTGCTGACACCCTACCGGACACTAGTTTCACCTAGCTTTCTGTGAGTTGATTCAAAAGACTAGTACACAGAATACGATCCAAAATGAGTCCTCCTAGATCTCTTACGATCCTCTTGGTCCAACGAACCTCAATCTCTCAACCCCAAATCCATGTTGAACACTTTTCCTATGCTTCGTGATCTTCTACTGACATCAATCTAAGTGGTCTTAATAGACCACATATTCGGTTAATGGAGACAAAACCAGGCAACTCAAATGGCTTAACTGACTCAGGACTAGTTTCTTTCTTACTTGTCTGCCAACTCTTCCTAACCCTTAGGTTGCTCTAATTTCATAGAGATATGACACCCAAGAGTCTTTGTTGATTGTAGTTGACACTTATTTTCCTGGTCTGACTGAACTGACAGCAGGCTAACAGGCTGATAGCTAACTCAACATGATTAGATTACCTTAGCTCTGAGTCCTCTAACACCTCTAGACCACTAAACTCTCAAACCACACAAGAATACCACCCTTCTAACTGCCGACTTCTGTCAGTCTTTTGACTATCAGACTAGACTTAAAATTTCTTCCCTTCACCCCAAAAGGATTATAACAACCCTTCTGCCTCACACCAACTAATCCTGAGAAGATGCATAATTTATTGTAGAGATGATATTCTTCTGACCCTAACTGACTGTATTCTCCTAACATAAGTTGACTTTTTCAGTTATGAGACAACTTTAACTCCCAAGACATCAGCCATACACTCATAGTCATTCTATCTCAACACCTTTTATAATTTTAATTGCAAACTTTCAACAATTAATTTACCATGGAAAGATGATGCGATATGAAGAATCCATCAATACAAATTACACATATCACACCATCTTTCCATGTGGTATATTTGCATAAACTCTTCACATGCCTTATCTTTTTAATGTCTATTTATTTGTATAGGTGTATACATGATGGATTTAGATGAAGAGATTCTAGTCCTAGAACAAAAAAATGCAAAAAGACTATTTGACTTTTTACAAGCAATAGGTGTAGAAAGTAGATTTGTTTTATACAGGGCTTCATTCAATGTGCCCTTTGACTTTTAATGCATTTTAAAGAGTACTATGAGGAAGAAATGAGAGATTTTTTTGCTCTTACAAATGATGATGGAATTGATATTGAGGGTTTAAAGTTTGATATGGAATTGATATTGAGGGAATTGATAATGAGCTTGGCAAAGACACCATTAGAGAAGGCTAGGTTACAAAAGAAATATGATGCCTTGCCTGAGAAGGTGAAAGTAATTGTTGAACATTGCAGGTTCCACAGTAGGAAATGTAGGGTTCTTCATCAACACCATGTAGCATTACTTTTCTATCTCCATGCACATGCTATTGATGATGAGAATGCTTGTTAACACTTCATTGATCCAAATGAGATTGATGAATTTATAGTCCTTGATACATAATTTTATGGGGATCAAGGGCATGTTATTTTTATGAAATAAGGCAATTCCTAATTTAAATAGTCGTGCTCTTGGAGACTACCAATGCTAAAAGTTTCTTTGACGTAGAGGCAAGCTACTAAAGGAAGTCAACCCCAAAGAGGAGAGTGTGCCGCCCTAAGGAAGAAAATCCCGAAGATGAGGGAAAACAACTACATGAGGAACAAAAATAGGAGAAGAACAAAAAACAAGAGAAGACGAAAAGAAGAAGAATATTTAAAAGGAACATGACATCCACTCCCACTGGCGACTTTCTTAACATGTAGTCTACCAAAACATGTTGTGATCCTTTCCTCACTGCACGACAGTGAAGTCAAACTCAAGAAAAATAAGAAGCCACCTGGTGATCCTTCTTGTTGTACAAGGCTTGTTTACCAAGTATAAAAGAGCTTTCTGGTCTACAAAGAAGATGAATTTGGTTGCCAGAAGATAATGGCAAAACTTCTTAATGGTGTAGACCATGGTGGCCAACCTTTCTCTTTCGGTCATTGTATAATTTCTCTCAGCCTCATTTAGTTGGTGGGTTGGCAAAGCTAATGGGAAAATCCATCTTGTGTTCACCGGATTGGGCTAGCACACATTCAACAACAAAAGCAGAAGCATCAATGTGGGCATGAAAGATAATGTCCCAGTTGGGGGACCTAAGAATAGGAGCACTTGCCAAGGCATTCTTAAGAGTGGTATAAGCTTGTTGACATTCCTTCGTCTAGTCGAAAAGGATCAAGAGTCCATAAAGAGGTCGAGCTATATCAACATACATAAAATGAATCACTGATAGTAGTGAACATATCCCATGAAACGCTGGACTCCTTTAAAATTGGTGGGTGGGGGTAGCTTAAGGATGAGCCACACCTTGCTATCATTTGTGGAGACTCCATATCTGAAGATAATGTGTCCCAGGATAACTCCATGTCTAACCAAAATTGTCATTTGAGTGGGTTCAATGAAATGTGATATAGCTTGCATCATTCTAACACCTTACATAAAGAGGCAATGTGTGCCTTCCATGAGGAGTTGACACAAAGGTCATCCAATAAAGACCTCAAGGAATTTGTGAAGGTATTCCTTATAGGCCATGGACATTAGATGCTGGAAGGTGATGGGGGAATTGGTCATCCCGAAGGGCATAACACAGTATGTGTAAGTGCCCCATTCTGTGGCAAAGGCTATTTTGTGCTAGTCCTTAGGGTCGATAAACACATGGTTGTAACCAAAGAATCCATCAAGGAAGCTGTAGGCTTCCTTTCTTGCAACTCATTTGAGCGCATGTTTAGTGAAGGGTAAGGGATAATGATGGCGGCATTGACCTTTTTGAGGTCCACACACACTCTTACCTTCTCATTTTTTTGGGCACTATCACGACGGGTGATACCCACTCTATTTCATAGATGAATTCAGCATCAATGAGTCTGTCAATGTCTTCTAGGACCATCTTGGAATATTTCAAGTTCATAGGATAAGCCCTTTGTTTGACCGATCTTGCTCCATTAACCATCATAATGGTGTGCTTCACTACTTGGAGAGGTACACCTTTCATATCCATGTACTTCCAGGTGAAGCAATCTTGTGATGAGCTTGGTCTCTTCCTCCATAGAGAGGTCATCTCCAATGTGTACTGGCCTCGAGTCTGCAATCGGGCCTACTAGGTTAATTTATTTTACCTTGGCGGACCATCATATGAGGTCCTCGATTTTTCATTGTGGGAGCTTTGAGCCAAGCCATATTGCACGAATCTGTCGGCCATATGAAAGGTCTTGAAGTGTTTGGACATGTTTTGTCTCTTCTTCCCTAGCACTTTCTTCTTCTACTAACCTTTTGGCTTATTTTCTCACCAATGCTAACTTCTTATTCCATGCTTTGTGCGTAGAGTGGTAAAGCTTTTTCGGTTCAAGTTTGGGATCAATAGGTTCCATTGGCTTTACGTGTAGACCAGAAGGGGGCTATTTGCTAACTCCTTCTGCCGTCCAAAGTTCATCACCACAAAAGTGTGGCGGTAGGTAGTTTCAAGGATGTTTATTTTCAAATCCTTCAATAGAATAATGGGTCTAGATATGGCTCCGTCAGCGAGTTTGACTAGTAATGTTGTATCTATTAGTATACACCGACGAATGCCCACCTCTCAGCATCATGTAGTATCTCACTTTGATGTATAATGCACATTTGTTAGGCCCCCATTATGAGGAGTAGCCATGGTGCATATGTCTTTAGTGGGAACCCCGGCTTAGACATCAATGGGGTCACTATTGTGACCATTTATGATGGTTAGGAGATGGTTAGGGGTACGAGCGTTAGTTGGGGTCCGAGGCATCGCCCCGGCTGGGGGTCCTAGGGGGGGCTAGCAGTCCCCTTGGTAGGGGTTTGAGGGCGGGAGTCCCCAGACATGATGGTATGGGTAATATTCCATAGAATATTCCCTTGGATACCGGGTCCATCATTAGTGGGTGGTGGTTTTGGTGGGCCACGTTCTTTATACGCGGGCAGTGACCGTGTCTATGCAGTGTAACCGCCCTCGTTGTATATGCGTCTACCACACCGCTTATAGTACTATATATGGACATGGTTGCTATAAGCTAAGGCATCCAATGTTGTGAGTATCCACCCCCTTCTACACCTTGTACATACTCCCATCCAGAGTCTGTCTAGATTGCCATCTAAGCTCTACTTGAGAGCGCACGGGTGGACATCACCATCACTTGTATCTCTTTGGTATAATCAGAATTTTAAATTATCTCCATTGTGTATCTATTGCATTGTCTATTGTGCTTTGTCTTGATATCTTTTTCCACTATGCCATATTCTTCTATGGTATCAGAACTTAGGTTCTCTTAGCGAGAATAATGCATAAAGTTAGTCTTTCTTTGCATAGAACCCTAGGAGTGATAGATTCTACGTCTCCTGCTTCACTAGTTTTGCACATTTGTCCACCTGCCTTCACAGAAGGCAAGCTTGATGTGGGACAAACTATACTCTTTGGAAATTCAAAATCAATGCTATTCTAGACTCTTATGAGCTCCTAGAAACTATTCTTGGAATGGATGCAGAACTAGTGGTGGGAAGTGATAAAAAACAGAAGCAGGAGAGAACACACACAAGAGAAGCAAACCCTAATCCATATCCATCAATCATAAAGAAGGAGAGAAGCCATAGTCACCATCTCTCTCACACACACAAAAGGAGAACACAACATAGTGTTATGTCCACACTACAAAGTAAACCTAATGTAATGTCCACACCACACATGACCAGCTGGACGCGGTCATAAACACACCACATGATATCTATCTACCATACTGTCACTCTGTCAACACCCATGTGCTATCCTCTAGCTGTATACGAGCTTGACATTTCAACACTCCCCCTCAAGCTCGACATGTCCATCTCTAGGACTCCCAATCTAGTACGAAAATACGCGAACTTATCCTTACCAAGTGCTTTGGTAAAGATATCTGCAACCTGCTCATCTGTCTGCACATATGTCAAATCAACATGCCCATCTAGCACTTTCTCTCTGATGAAGTGATAGTGGACCTCAATATGTTTGGTCCTGGCATGATAAACTGGGTTGCTAGCAAGCTGAATACTACTCATGTTGTCACAATGAATGACAACTCTCATATCACTCTGTAACTTGACATCATCTAGCAACTTCTTCAACCACATAGCCTCACATGCAGCTATGGCTGCTCCACGATACTCTACCTCTGTGGTAGATAAAGCAACTGTAGGTTGCTTTTTACTGCTCCAACTCACAGCTCCACTACCAAGGCTGAAAACATAGCCACTGCTGGTAGACCTCCTGTCATATGCACTACCGGCCCAATCTGCATCTGTATATCCATAGACATGCATGTCTTTTCCTGTCTCATAAAAAAGACCATAATGCACGGTAGTTTTGACGTATCTCAGAATACGTCTCACAGCATCCAAGTGAGGTTTACGAGGACTCTGCATAAACTGACTCACCAAACCAACTGCATAACTGAGATCTGGCCTCGTAATGGTCATGTAGATAAGGCTACCAACCATTTTCCTGTACATGGTGATATCATCAAGCTCATCACCCAAATCAGCCCTAAGCTTCATGTTTTGCTCTAATGGTGTCAACATTGGTTTGCATGCTATCATACCATACTTTGCCAGCATGTCAAGTGCATATTGCCTTTGCACCAGCCATATACCCTTGCTTGTTCTAATCACCTCAATGCCAAGAAAGAACCTTAAATCACCAAGGTCTTTCATATCAAATTCTTTGCATAAAGAGGCCTTAACCTCATCAATGCCTTTCCCACAATCACCTGTGATGATCAAATCATCAACATAAATGACTATCATCACGATACCATCATGTGTCTTCTTCACATAAAGTGAAGAGTCTGCATTTCCAACCACAAATCCAATACTGACAAGATATCTGTTGATCTTGTCACTACAAGCACGAGGTTCTTGCTTCAAACCATAGATTGCTTTCTTTACCCTGCAAACAAAAGTCCGATATTTTGGATGTACATATCCTTCTGGCTGTTCCATGTACACCTCTTCTTGTAGTTCACCATTCAAGAAAGCATTTTTTACATCCATTTGATGTAAAGCCCAACCTTTTTGTGCTGCTAGTGCAATGATAGACCTCACTGTAGCCATCTTAGCCACTGGGCTGAAAGTTTCATCATAATCAAGACCATAAGTTTGTGCATATCCTTTAGCAACCAGCCGTGCCTTATGTCTCTCTAGACTGCCATCTGACTTGCACTTTACCTTGTACACCCATTTGCAACCAATTGCATTCTTTCCTTGCGGTAACTCAGCCAATTCCCATGTATCATTTTTGTCCAAAGCATCCATCTCTTCATCCATCATGTTGTGGTCTTCCATTCCTGACATCATTCTGCTTTTTGTAACAATCTTTTGCCATATGTCCAAGTTTGCCACAATAGTGACATTCAATCCCATTCAAATTTTGTTGAGGACCTTGCCATCGTCCTCTACCACGAGCACCTGTTCCAACTCTCCCCCTATGGGATTGAAATCCACGACCTCCACGTGATCCAAATGATGACTGTGAATTCTGAAAATTCTGATTTGATTGTGGTTGAGTAGACCTGTCATTCCAACCACGTCCTCCACGGCCTCGAGGAGTAAATCTCCCCCTGCCTCGAAAGCCTCTAGATGAGTAAAAAGCCTGATTCCTTGCATGCTCATCATTGCTTGACGAGGATGCACCACCTGTAAGACTCATACCACCAAGTCCAAGCTTCAATTCTTCCACTATGAGCAATGACACAAGCTCATTAAAATCTGGCATTCCTCCCAACCTTACTGAAATGGAAGTGTCAAAAGATTTGTATTCTTTGCCTAAACCACGCAATGTGAGAGCAACCAAATCATCATCATCCATTGGGGCATGGATTGATGACAAGGAATCTACATAACCCTTGATTTCCTGAACATACTCATGTATACTCCTATTCCTTCGTGTTACACTGTGAATCTGTTGCTTTAGTTGTATCTTCCTTGCACCAGTGTCTGTCTCATACATTCGGCACAATATACCCCATGCTTCTTTCGGTGTATCTGCATCTTGGATGTGAATAACCAAGGCATCTGTTACACATATTGAAAAGTAATGCAACACTTTCGAAGACCGCTCTACCCATTGCTTGTGAGCCAGTAAAACTGAGCATTATTTGGTTGAGGAGGTAGGAATGGCTCTGGGTCTTCATCCGATACAAGGCTCCATAATCCTTTGCCTTTCAAAAAACTCTTCATTCGAAACTTCCACACTTGGAAGTTAGTTCTGTCAAGCTTCTCTCCAACAATTTGTACTGGGCCATCTCCCATTTTGAATACCTGTGATGTACCCTGATGTAACACTCTTCCCGATGCTTTCCAAAGCTCCAAATGATTATTAACCAAGCTCAATATGTGCTATACATATGCATTTACACCACAAATGACTTCATGTTGCATAAGAACTTCATTTGTATCATCAAAATTGAAAGGGTGTAAAGTTGAATTTTTTGGTTTTTTCTCGCCAGTAAAACCAGTCAAAGATTATGCTCTAAATCCTTCAAATCTTGTCCAAATGCAATGATTAAACTTGCATTGGCTTCCCAACACATTGCTCCAACATATCCTAGAAGGGTTTGATCAAATTCTTCAAGGTGAATGAGGACCACCAATTTTTGTAGCTCCCTGGTTTGCCTTTTTCTGCATCTGTCAGCAACCTCTCACTAAAAGTGATCTATCTCCTTCAAATCTTATCCAAATTCAAAACTTTTTGAATCAAAAGTTTAGAAACACCTTGCTCCTTGCTTGTACCAAAGGAATTAGTCCAATTCTCAACAGGTAGAGATTAATGCTTGCATTAGTGAAGCTCTATTTCTGCAACACAATTCTGTAATTTTGCTAATAACTGGTTATTGAGTTGAATGAGCTCCAAATCCTTCAAGTAAGCTTCCCAAATGTTAATGTCAGCTCCAAACAAGTATTTTCTAAGCTCCAAGTGACTTCAATCTCATGAAAAGACCTTGTAATGATCAAATAGGATTGAATATGATGAAAACTGTCCAGAATCTGCTCCAGAATGCGCCGACTACTCCTGGGGCCTGTAGAGAAGGGGTTTTTCACAATTGAGTTGATAATATTCTTAGCAAAGACCTAAACCAACTTGTGCTTGAAGGGTTTGGCTCAATTCTTCCTCAAGCTTCTGCAATCGATCCTCCACCAGGCATATGTTCTCTGTTTTTGTAGAATCCAAAAAACCAAAATTTTTTTCTTCACAAATTGCCTGTAATGCATCAATTTTCCATGCAATGACTTGCCCCAAAGTTGCTAATACATGTGTTCATTCACAATACATGAGAGACTCAGTGTTTTGCATTTGATTCGATACATTTGCCAAGACACACTCCTTCATAAGCTTTCCATTAAAGCTTCAAAACAGAAATTTTCTGCTTGCTTTTGCACCTTTAATCTTCTCATACACTTGCTCTTGATACCTACAATCCGCAGAGGGGGTCTTGCTACACTTACAAATGGTCCTTAGCTCTCAGATCTGATACCGGTGTGTGCTCCACAGCTTCTCCTTTGCTCCAAGCTCCAATGGCTTCCTTCACAGCTTTTTCTTCTTCTTCCCTCTTCTCTCACTCACTCTCACAACACAACTAATAAGCCCTAGGATCTGATACCATGATAAAAAACAGAAGCAGGAGAGAACACACACAAGAGAAGCAAACCCTAATCCATATCCATCAATCATAAAGAAGGAGAGAAGCCATAGTCACCATCTCTCTCACACACACAAAAGGAGAACACAACATAGTGTTATGTCCACACTATAAAGTAAACCTAATGTAATGTCCACACCACACATGACCAGCTGGACGCGGTCATAAACACACCACACGATATCTATCTACCATACTGTCACTCTGTCAGCACCCATGTGCTATCCTCCAGCTGTATACGAGCTTGACATTTCAATAAGAAGTCCTGATGCCAACAACCCTGCAAACTTGGTTCTGCCAGATGCTACACTTCTTCGAGCATGGATAAGGTGCAATGCTGATGCACTTTGTGCCATCGTTACCAGCGTAAGTGATTCTTTTCTCACTCTGATTCAATATACTACCAAGGCTAAAGAGTCTTGGATCATACTGAGAAATCAGTATGAGACTCGTAATTAGACCACGATTTTGAACCTGGAGAATTAGCTTGCTAACTGAAAAGTTTGCTGAAGGAGAAGATGTTGAAGCATTTATCTCGCGGATCAAAAATTTGCAAGATCAAATGGCTGCTATAGGGATTACACACACTAGTGAGGAGTTGTCCCGGAGGTGCATTTGAATTCTTCCACATAAGTATGATGGCTTGACTACATCACTAAACACTCAGGTTAGAGTACCATCTTTATCATTTGAAGAATTTATTGTTATACTACTTGAGGAGGGAGATGTAGCTGAAGACCCGCGAATGGTAGTGATGCTACATTTTTTGCCAATGCTAAAGCCAAAGGGATGACATCTTCTGAGGGGTCTAGATTTTCAAAAAAATTTAGATTATGGTCCAATTAAGATTCCTATGGGCCAATTGGATCAATCCGTATGTAGGGAGGAGATAAATCCAATTTTGCAAAAGAAGATACCCAAAAATGAGTAAATGCTCACATAAGATGAAGAGTTGACTATGTACAAGGTTTATTAGTAAGAAACTATGAGCAATATTAAAAATATGAGATATTTTGGGTATAATGATTCCATTTTGACACCTATGTAAGGAAGGTGAGTCCCTTCAATGCTCACATAAGATGAAGAGTTGAAAATGTACAAGGTTTAATAGTAAGAATCTATGAATAATATAGAAATATGAGATATTTTGAGTGTAATGATTCCATTTTTGACACATCAGTAAGGAAAAGGAGGGCCTTCAATGAGGCACCTAATTCACATGCTTGAATGAGTTTTAAAATCATAAAAATTGAGATATTTAATCTCTCCTCTCTCCTCATTCAAGTCTAGTTCCAAAAAGTTAGCTTAACTGACCTAAAAATGGTCAAAAATTGACCAAACTGATTTGGAAAATCTAGAATCAGTTTGTTTGGTTAGGAGCTCAATTTTTCCTATAAATAGAAGCCTCCCCCTTATTGAAAAAAATATAGTATTTATGCATTGTTACTCTACTCCACCTAAGCCAAGAACTATGAATTCATTAATAATTCACTAGTTTTTGACACTTCCCTCTTTCTTCAATTCCCATTGGTGGCTCCATCAACATACTAAACCAATTGATTGGTTGGGGGCCTCTACCGTGAACAAAGAATCAAGCAAATTGTAAGGTAAATGGTGAATTTTGATGCTCTCTCTCACTCAAGAAATGGTCATACTCATGACCCATTCTCAATCCAAATGAAGCTTTTCATAAAGCTTTTCCTTAATCCAAGATTAAGCTATGCTTGAGGCCAAATTAATGGCTTTTTTCTATGCTTTTAGTTTATGTATATTGATGATTCAATCCATTATGGATTAATGATCCAATTAGAGATCGTTCTAATTATTTCATTAATGATAAGCTTTATCCCTTAGAAAAATTGAGATTTATCAGTCATAGCAACGGAGCTATGGCAAAATTTTTATAAAAATTACGCATAAAATAATTTCATTCAAAGCATAAAAAGAGGACTTCCTACCATATTCTAGGAAAAATCATCCTAGATTAATTGGAAGAATTTCATTGTAATCATGGAGAAATTGAATTTTTATATTATGCATAAAGGATAAGTTTTTATATCAAAAGTGTTACTTTTATCATTTTTATTTTCATGCATAGAAGTATGCATAATGAATAAATTTTTATATCAAAAGTGTTACTTTTATCATTTTTATTTTCATGCATAGAGGTATGCATAATGAATAAATTTTTATATCAAAAGTGTTACTTTTATCATTTTTATTTTCATTCATAGAAGTATGCATAATGGATAAATTTTTATATCAAAAGTGTTACTTATATCATTTTTATTTTCATGAATAGAAGTATGCATAATGGAAAAATTTTTATATCAAAAGTGTTACTTTTATCATTTTTATTTTCATGCATAAAAAAATGCATAATGGAAAAATTTTTATATCAAAAGTGTTACTTTTATCATTTTTATTTTCATGCATAGAAGTATGCATAATGGATAAATTTTTATATCAAAAATGTTACTTTTATCATTTTTATTTTCATGCATAGAAGTATGCATAATGGATAAATTTTTATATCAAAAGTGTTACTTTTATCATTTTTATTTTCATGCATAGAAGTATGCATAATGGATAAATTTTTATATCAAAAGTGTTACTTTTATCATTTTTATTTTCATGCATAGAAGTATGCATAATGGATAAATTTTTATATCAAAAGTGTTACTTTTATTATTTTTATTTTGATGCATAGAAGTATGCATAATGGATAAATTTTTATATCAAAAGTGTTACTTTTAGCATATTGAATTTCATGCATAGGGGTATGAAAAAAAATGATTATTTTATTGTAAAACCGTAAAGAAAAAAAATGATTATTTTATTATAAAAATGTTATTTTTATCATATTGAATTTCGTGCATAGAGGTGAAAAAAAATATTATTATTTTATTATAAAAATGTTTTTTTAAAATAATTATTTTTTTATAAAAGTGTTACTTTTATCACATTTGAAATTCTTGCATAGAGGTATACATAAAAGATGATTATTATATTGTAAAAATGTTACTTTTATCATAATTGGATTTCATCCATAGAGTTATGCATAAAAGATATTTTTATACTAAAAGTGTGATTTTCATCATAAATAGATTTTATGCATAAATTAGATGCATAAGAGAAATTTTTTTATTCTAAAAGTGTAATTCCTACTAAAATTAAATTTATGCATAAGAAGATGCATAAAAGATTGATTTTAATTCAAAAGTATCATTCTCATCTAAATTGAATTTATGCATAAGAAGATGCATAAAAGATTGATTTTAATTCAAAGTGTCATTCTCATTTAAAATGAATTTATGCATAGGAAGATGCATAAAAGATTGATTTTTATTTCGAAAGTGTTAGTCTCCTTAAATGAAATTTATGTATAATTAGATGCGTAAAGATATTTTATATCAAATATAAGAATTTCCTTGTATTCTATAAATAGATATGGGAAGGGATAGGATGTGATAAGAGATGTATGAGATGTGATAAGATGTATATGAGAAGAGTTAGGATGTGAGAAGATGAGTTAAGATGTGATAAGAGACCTATGGGATGAGTTAGGATGTGATAAGATGAGTTAGATGTGATAAGAGACCTATGGGATGAGTTAGGATGTGATAAGATGAGTTAAGATGTGATAAGAGACCTATGGGATGAGTTAGGATGTGATAAGATGAGTTAAGATGTGATAAGATGTGTATGGGATGAGGTAAGAAGTGTATGTGATGAGATAGGATGTATATGAGATGAGTTGGATGAGATAAGATGAGTTAGGATATGATAAGAGGTGTATGAGATGTGATAAGAGGTGTATGAGATGTGAAAAGATGCATATGAGATGAGTTAGGATGTGATAAGATGAGTTAAGATGTGATAAGATGTGTATGGGATGAGATAAGAAGTATATGAGATGAGATAAGATGTATATGGGTTGTGATAGGGCAAAAATGGATGTGATGTAAAAGAATAGATGTGAAGGCGTATGAGGCTATATGAATGGAAATGTGGAAATGGATGAATGTATGTAGATGTAAGAATGTGAAAACGGATGTATACATGTAGATGTAGATGAATGGATGTGAATGTGATTATGGATGTGGATGTATGCATGGAGATGTGGATGTATGGTTATGTATGTGGATGTGGATGTATGAATGAGGATGTAGAAACGGATGTATGCATGGATGTGTATGTAGAATAATGAACGTTGTCGTGACGTGGGCGGTGTCGCTGGGAAAGCGCGAGGCTTCTGGCTGTGAGAGTAAGTGGTTGAACTTCAAGGAACATCACCAGCAAAAGCTGGAACCATCATAAATTAAAGACTCAACCATACATGGGTAGTCAAAGCAAACGAAAGCCTCATAATCCAAGCCAAAAAACTGGCATTAACATAGCTTGATTCATAAAACTCAATACATCAAACCCCAGAAAAACATCTCATAGGTATATACATCCAGGATTCGCGGCCAGCATTGGCACCATAGTCCATATCAAAGACAAGGCTGACATCATCATAACATGTCATAAACATAGGACCTCAACTTTATGAACCATCACATCATATTCACAATACTGAGCCTTCAAGGCTTATGCATTCACTTTGCATTCCCTCGGATCATAGACACATCAACAGTATTTGCCACATGGAGGACCCGCATCAACCTCACAACTTTGCACCACTGTGGCTTTGATATCTAGTCAATGTGTGGTTCTACCCTCGAAGCTAGGTCCACATGCACTAGAATCTATGATTGCAGTCTGCTCATCCGCTTGTATCTGCCCGACCAAGGGCCGTGCTTCCGCCTTATTGCTCTTTGTTCGCTTGGTGCCTCACAGCCCTGAGCCCAGCACATACAACATGGGACTAATCAACATCACCAACCTGCCCACCTGTGATATGGGAGTTTGTCACTACTGCCCGACTAGACAGCCATCAACACCTGTGCGCAGCCCTGCCACGTGTCCATTGTGCTCAGCGCTACTTGCTGGACCGTCTACGCCAGCGCCGATCTACAGTAACTACACCGCCTGGCACCGCTGCTCAGCACGCTGCTGCCACTTTGTCGCTGTGACAGTACAACTTAATTCTCCACAGCGGCTCCCCAGAGAGTCCTCTTCCCGGCTGCAACTTCAGCTTCAGCCTGTCACCTTAACGGCGGCCATATTCACCACGTCCAAGCTGCGCCTGTGGATGCAGCTAGCCACCGCACACAATATCAGCGCTTCCTTCCTCTCCTTCTTGCAGCTGCGCCAACCCACTGCGCCCATCAATCCATAGGCGGCTTCTCAGTCTTCGCCAGCTCACGCCTGTGACTGCACACGCCACACAGACACACGCGGGGCCTTCTCTCCACTTCGGCTCCCAGCCGTTTACCCAGTGAGCCCACACCTTTTCCTGCAGGCAGCTGCCGCGTTCCTCTTTATCACACACGAACCCCCTCTGCAGCTTCAGCCCGTCCGGTCCTTTTTTCTGCACCTCCTCAGCTCTCTGTTTGCAGCCAGCTCTTCTCAGGCTCTCCCTCCCGGCCGCCGCAGAATCCCCAGCTATGCCTAGCCCTCAGAGCCGCCTTCCTCTCTGCTCTCTGCAAGCCAGTTGCGCCGACCAGCTTCCAGAAGCATGGGTTGGCAGCCCCTCAACGCTCCACGTTCCCTTTGCCTTTTTGGCCACTTAATATTATATATATATATATATATATATTTTTATTTTGCCTAAGATGGCCACCTTATTCTCCTTTTCACACCAAAGCAAAGGCAACACCAATATTAATTGCTCCCCACTTTCCAAATGCAATCTGCAAGTGTCCACTCATTTCTTGGATGTGCACACAATTCAAGGCGACCAAACAGCTAAAACCACCTCCATCCAACCATATCCCGAACAAGCTTGTAACAAGCTCAGCACCAAACCATTTCACCTGTACACTGGCGATGCCCTCAAAAGCAAAATCCTCCACACGCCATACATCCCGTATGTACACAGACACTTAATCCATGCATCTGGATTTGCATTTGATGGTCTCACATGCATGGTTTCACACCATAGACGTGCCGTGGCACGACATCCACCCCCTCTAAACCTGCACATCCTCTGGTATGTGCCACACAGGTCCTGGAATTCAGTGTCCATGTATTATTTGCACACCAACATTGGTATATGTACAAGCATCCATTAGCCTACCTCCCCTAGCCTGCAAGATATTTATATCTTAGCAATCACATCTGAATGGTTCTGCTTTCCCACCTGGATCAAATACCAATCGCTTTTGGCATATGTGCCATATCCTTTGCTCATATGAAGCCCTATCCTCATTTAGATTCCCTGCATATGTATGATTACCCTCATCATTCAAAGTGGGATGCTCTTCAAAATGATTTGCTTCAAAATTTTCCTCAGGCCATGTTTGAAGCCTTTGCACCACATATTGTATGGCCACACCAAATAACAACTGCATTAACAGCATGGAACACACACTTGGTAACATCCCATCCAAATCTACCCTGCCTGGATCCAGCTCACCCACTGACAAACATTCATTCGTCTCATCCAAAGACGGAAAAGCATCAACACATACAAAGTCCAGCAAGGCATCGTCGAGAATAGCCTCCAGATCTGAATCAATCTCATCACAATCATTTGGCTTACATAACACCTGCATATCCTCACTTGCAACCAACAGTGGACTAGCATCAAGCATAGAAGAGTCCAAAGCTGATGGGGATCTATCATATACCATGAAATCATCCAATGCATCATCTAAGATAGCATCCAATCCAGGATCAATCGCATTGAAGCCATTATCATCTTGCAATCCCACATGTTGATTATCATGAACATTCATACCCCCATAACTATATCCATTTGGTTGCTCATATGCAGCCTCATGAGGCTCTGTGACCACACTTTGCATATCCTGCATGTTATCTCCCAGTTTTTCTTGATACCTGTCTGCAGATGGGTTTAGAATTATGGGTCCCTCACCCAAGTACCCTTGAATCTGTATATCATTGAACCCTGCATGATCCAAAAAGACAGATTCAATTTCCCTCTCCAAATCATCATCATAAACAGGCTTCCAAGCTCGAGATTGTTGCTCATAAATGTGGTTGCAAGGTAACCCTGACACTGATGACATAGCATCACCCTGTTTATTGTTGGAACACCCTGTTAGCATTCCAGAATAACCCAAATCCAAAGAACCTTGGCAACCAGCTTCAGAAGCAACATCACTGTTGGAATCACCCATATCACTCACCCCCTCTAAATCAATCACACATACTTGTGGCCCATCTGCATATTCATGTACATCATCCTGCTTATAAGCATCATAACCAGATAAGAATGCAGTAATGATAGCATCTTCTTCTTGTCTTAGATCTTCAAACTCTGCAATCATGCTTTCAGCAAGAAGCATTGGTTCCTGCTGTTCTTCACACATATGATACGACCCCTGAGGAATACCCTTCAAATGTGTTTTCTCAAGCATAGGCATACATACATCATGTGGTATGATTAAGGGACCCTGTATGTCTGCACCCAAGGAAATCAGATTATACTTGCACAGTTCACCCATTGCATCTTTTTGAGTCTGAAGCAAAGCATCACTTTTGGCACTGTGAAGGCCTTGTTGCTCACTAATGGCTTTTTGTAGCCCCAATTTAGCATAAACAGCCTCCACTATCTCTGTATCAGCCTTGAATAGCAATTGATTGTCCTCCATAAGACATGCATCGACAACTGCTTCTAAATTGGCTCGAATTGTTGCTGGAACACTATCACAGCTCACATTATACCTGGAACTCGCATAAATAAGTGCATCTGCAAAATCACGCCATCGTTTGGAGTGATACTCTGCTAGTTCCTGCACTTCATCTTTTAAATCAGGACTTACAAGGTATGCAAAAGATGCAATCATCATGTTTTCTGGAACCCCTTGATTCTTCATCTCTGTCTCGTAACACCTTAGATAGCTTTCTGGATCATAACCATCAAATATATTGACCCTGTCATATACCAATTGCATCACAATTTCCATTGCTTCCTGAATTTGCTTTTCTTCTTCAATCTTCCTGAACCGCTCTTCAAGCTCTTTCATCTCTGCATATAAATGCTCCATTTTGTACTCTCACCCCAGCGGTTCCACGTCGGGTTCACCAAAGCTGTCGTGACGTGGGCGGTGTCGCTGGGAAAGCGCGAGGCTTCTGGCTGTGAGAGTAAGTGGCTGAACTTCAAGGAACATCACCAGCAAAAGCTGGAACCATCATAAATTAAAGACTCAACCATACATGGGTAGTCAAAGCAAACGAAAGCCTCATAATCCAAGCCAAAAAACTGGCATTAACATAGCTTGATTCATAAAACTCAATACATCAAACCCCAGAAAAACATCTCATAGGTATATACATCCAGGATTCGCGGCCAGCATTGGCACCATAGTCCATATCAAAGACAAGGCTGACATCATCATAACATGTCATAAACATAGGACCTCAACTTTATGAACCATCACATCATATTCACAATACTGAGCCTTCAAGGCTTATGCATTCACTTTGCATTCCCTCGGATCATAGACACATCAACAGTATTTGCCACATGGAGGACCCGCATCAACCTCACAACTTTGCACCACTGTGGCTTTGATATCTAGTCAACGTGTGGTTCTACCCTCGAAGCCAGGTCCACATGCACTAGAATCTATGATTGCAGTCTGCTCATCCGCTTGTATCTGCCCGACCAAGGGCCGTGCTTCCGCCTTATTGCTCTTTGTTCGCTTGGTGCCTCACAGCCCTGAGCCCAGCACATACAACATGGGACTAATCAACATCACCAACCTGCCCACCTGTGATATGGGAGTTTGTCACTACTGCCCGACTAGACAGCCATCAACACCTGTGCGCAGCCCTGCCACGTGTCCATTGTGCTCAGCGCTACTTGCTGGACCGTCTACGCCAGCGCCGATCTACAGTAACTACACCGCCTGGCACCGCTGCTCAGCACGCTGCTGCCACTTTGTCGCTGTGACAGTACAACTTAATTCTCCACAGCGGCTCCCCAGAGAGTCCTCTTCCCGGCTGCAACTTCAGCTTCAGCCTGTCACCTTAACGGCGGCCATATTCACCACGTCCAAGCTGCGCCTGTGGATGCAGCTAGCCACCGCACACAATATCAGCGCTTCCTTCCTCTCCTTCTTGCAGCAGCTGCGCCAACCCACTGTGCCCATCAATCCATAGGCGGCTTCTCAGTCTTCGCCAGCTCACGCCTGTGGCTGCACACGCCACACAGACACACGCGGGGCCTTCTCTCCACTTCGGCTCCCAGCCGTTTACCCAGTGAGCCCACACCTTTTCCTGCAGCAGCTGCCGCGTTCCTCTTTATCACACACGAACCCCCTCTGCAGCTTCAGCCCGTCCGGTCCTTTTTTCTGCACCTCCTCAGCTCTCTGTTTGCAGCCAGCTCTTCTCAGGCTCTCCCTCCCGGCCGCAGAATCCCCAGCTATGCCTAGCCCTCAGAGCCGCCTTCCTCTCTGCTCTCTGCAAGCCAGTTGCGCCGACCAGCTTCCAGAAGCATGGGTTGGCAGCCCCTCAACGCTCCACGTTCCCTTTGACTTTTTGGCCACTTAATATTATATATATATATATATATATATATTTTATTTTGCCTAAGATGGCCACCTTATTCTCCTTTTCACACCAAAGCAAAGGCAACACCAATATTAATTGCTCCCCACTTTCCAAATGCAATCTGCAAGTGTCCACTCATTTCTTGGATGTGCACATAATTCAAGGCGACCAAACAGCTAAAACCACCTCCATCCAACCATATCCCGAACAGGCTTGTAACAAGCTCAGCACCAAACCATTTCACCTGTACACTGGCGATGCCCTCAAAAGCAAAATCCTCCACACGCCATGCATCCCGTATGTACACAGACACTTAATCCATGCATCTGGATTTGCATTTGATGGTCTCACATGCATGGTTTCACACCATAGACGTGCCGTGGCACGACAACGTGAATGTGTATGGAAAATAATGTGTCGTCGATATGAGTAAATGAATGAAAATGAATACTCATTGAATGGAATGTGGATTAAGCAAAGTGGATTAGGGATAATGTAGAAAGACGAGAATTCGATATAGAAACTGTATTTTATGACTGTTTGTAAATGACTGTTTTATGTCAAGAATGTTGGGGAAGCATTTTGACCGTCTTGTGGTTTAAGGTCATGGAGACCTAACTGATAAAGTTGCAACTGTTGACGGAGAGTCAATGGAGGACGTCTCGAGTAGCAAGGTCGGCCGAGGTCTTGACCAGCCTCGGTTCGATTTAAATGGTGAGCTTCCGGTACGGTGGATTAGGGACCAAGAAAGCGGCCTATGAGTGAAGCGCTAGGTCACCTGCGAAGGATCCTAGAGGGTGCTGACCATACGGTTCTCAGGCTCTGGGTCACCGAAGATACCCACACGTGCGTCGTGGAAGATATTGGAATAAGGAATAAGAGTTGTTTTCTGAAACCGGGAATGGATCTGGTTGATTGACCTTGCTGGTCCTCAACAGATGAGTCCATGGCCCTTTTATATGGATCTGTGGGTTGATCTTGCTGATCTTCCACGGAGATTCCATTCTATTATATGAATATATTGCCGGTTACTATGAGCTAGGAACTATGGAAAAGGCCCCTGAGTGAACAGGTGGTGGTGAGCGTTCTAGTTACCAATGATGCCATAAGTATACCGATGAATGAATGACTAGAAATAAGGATTCAACCAGAAACTATGAGTATTGTCATCAGTGATATAATGGTTTCATTAAAGGATTGTTTTAAAGTTAGCTGATGCTAAGAAAAAGGCAATTTCATATTGGGTGTGTAAGTGGTGTGACTAGTTTTATGTTTGCATGAACTTTTGGCTAGGGGGCCTAGGAACTCTTTTCCTTGGTACCCGGGACAAAACCTAACCAAATTCTTAATTGGATCCCATCACTACAGTGGTTGGGCAGTTGGCTAACCCATGGGACTGGATGGGGTTAGGCTGGACTGATGGATCCGTAAATCGAGATTTAATTTCTATTATTACGATAGATGAAGTAAATCCCGTATAATAATTGTTCTATGGATAGGAATCAACGGCTGTGCCTCTTGATGGGAAAAAAAGCGTTGATCCCATTGATCCAAGTGCAAGTTTCTTCCTTGATCTGACCAAGTACCGTTAGAGGTGCAGTCGGATCAGTTTGATCAGTAAAATGATCTTGACTACGTTAGAGTAAAGAGATATCCTGGTGGAATCGCCCGTGCTTTCCGGGTAAAGGAAGTTTTTTCGGTTTCGATTTTGGATAAACCGACGGATTAGTCTCTTGTTCGGATATCCGTGGGCGAAGCCCCGAGTGTGAGACCCCTGCCCCGCGCACGATGTGCTACTTCCGCTGCTAGTACCCCGAATCCGTTGCGCGGTGGAGACCGGGATCTCACGGTTGGTATCAGAGCGAAATTGAAAGCTAATAAAGATAATTAAATTCTTATCTGAAATTGGTAATAAGAATTCAGAAACAACATTTTCATAATGTATTTTCATTCCGTAAGCTTCTTTAATGAAGAAATTTTAATCAAAGAAATTGTTTTTATAGATGGAAGTTTCCCATTTATCTGGTATTCCCGACCTCACCTAGTCTTAAGATATGATTGCATTTGCCTTCGAGCACCTCATCTCTTCCGCTTCAACTCGAACAAGCCGAGCAAGACTCGCACGCCATTTCAAGGAATTATATTTTCCTAACCTAGTGGAGAGACAACAGCATAAGTGGTTTGCAGGGCTATATATATCCACGCCTCTTGCAACCGGCATGCAATGCTGAGGCAGAACCTCTCATTGGCCATGATTTTGTTAAAGCTGAAAATGACGCGTGGTGTCATTCTATATCATTCAACGCCTCAAAATTTCACACTTGCTTGCCGAGTTTATAGACTCTTTAGTCGATTTATCCCTAAGGAGAAAATAATAGCTCCCTTCGCAACAATTAGAGAAATTATGTAATAGGGCATGACTATGGCCCAGTACCGTCGTCTTATGTGTCTCTCGAGGAGATTTTGAATTTTGGAGCCGAGCCACTCTATGTACTTATTGCAACTTGTATATAAATATACAAATGTTTTTTTTTACGGACGATCGGATAAAGAAAAATCTGTTTATCAGACTTATGTCATAGGTCTCCAATAAGATCAACTGAGGAGCCAATTATGTCAAAAGTTTATCAAGACGCACAAAAAGGTTATAATTGTGTGATATAATTCATACAAATTGTTAATTCAAATTGAAATTCGTAAATTAGTAATTGGGTCTTCAATTGAAAGTACCACAATTGTATGGAACCCTGACTTGCTTGAGGCCTAGACATGATGGTATTTACCTTATAGTTTCGAGTATCATGACTATCCGTATATACCAAGGGTATAACTGCAGCTCTTTACCAGCAGTATATACGAGTAAATCCAAGACTTGAAATTATAAGCATTAATGCTATCCAGATGATGATTTCGAATGTGGTTTATATATGATTTTTTAATTCTGTTTGAGAACTGATGAGTTGATTTGGATTCTGATTGAAAAATGATGATCCCTGAAAATGGATTGAAATGTAATAAACTGAGCAAAACCACAATGTGGATGATTGGGACGAGTCCCTGTGATGATATTCATAACTAGAATGATGATAATGAATTCAGCAAATCACTATGAGATTAGTGGATTGTGCTGTCAATTTGCTACTGTTAACACTTGACACGGTAGATCAAGTTAAGGGATGATAAATTGAGAACTTAACTTGTGGAGGAATGTTCAGAAGGAAATTTTTCGGTCTAATGGACCATTATCGTATGAATGATATGATCTAAATGAATTATTATTTAATGATGAGTTTTATATAAGGAATATTTTTATCCCAGTATTCTGTTAGGTTGACCAGAATATAAGGAACCCAGAATAGATTGGATCTTAAGAAAAAGAGTTGTCCTCTACTTGTGAGATGAGGACATCTCGCACCTTTTTAAGTGGGGTAGAAGTTTGTAAGATTCCTCCCCCCAAACTTCGAGGTATACAGGAGTAAGAATCTCCTTTTCTGATCTTATAATTATTCCCTCTCTTAAAAAAAAAGATTTTGTTTAAAAAGGGAAGACACTTTACCCAGAATACCTTCTCAGGAGCCCACCTGTTTTAAAGATTCAGAACGATGAGTTCAGAAGTGAGAACCAGTGTTTTGGATGCCAAGGTTTTGACCATCAGTTAAAAGACTGCCCGACTCCTACCATGAAAAAGGCACAGGGAAGTCTAGAACCCAAATTCACAGACCAATTTCTTCATACCAATCTAATCAGGGTCCGTCTCGGACAAGATTGCTTAACTCCATTAACTAGGTCCGACCCATTGATTAGGGTCGAGATGACCAGTCAAATGCTTGGCGACTTAGAGCAACAGATGCAGGCAATTCATAAAGATATAAATGCTGCCTAGGATCAACAGAGACAATATACAGATAAGAAGAGGACAGTCAGAGAATTCAAAGAAGCAGTTATAGTCTTCATTTGAATACTGACCAAAAGAATTTCTTTATCTCTAGGGGAGTATAAGTAGTTATCCCCCAGATATTGTGGACCAAAGAAAGTAAGTGACTTAGCCTACGAACTTCTTTTATCTCCTCATCTCAAAGTTCTTAATACCTTCTATAGAAAAATGTGCCAAACCCAAATCATGGAAAGAAGATAAAACTTCAGTGGCAAGATACCGTTGGCTTCTAAGTTACGCTAACTCCTTCCTTTATATAAATCATAACTTTTACGTGTCGCTCACAGTAATCTTACTTCCATCGATCCCCCTTCTTCTTAATCTCCTTCATGGCTTGGCAAAACAGGAATTAGTTTTATCCGTGATGATTTCTCACCTTCAAGACGCAAGCGAGTCTATGAAGAAGGATTTTATAGAACAGTATGAGCGCTCACTTTTTCCTCACTTGGGAACTTCTGTAGCTCAGACCAAATGGCGGACCTATCAAGACATAACTAGGGTAACACCCTAGGGTCAGCAGCACTTTCATAACAATGTCCGCTTGATCATGGTTATTGAAGCCTTGGGTTTGGGTCCCCAATACTACTGCATCATGATCAAGACATCTTGGGTTTTCTGAGCGGGTCTTCTTGCTGGCGTGTTTTCTTCCTCATCAGAAGATATGCCTCTACCCCGTTTTTGGCTTGCCTCTCTCAGAGGTCCTTTTGTTAGATCACCTCATACCACTGAGATAGGTGCGGCAATAACCAACAGAATTATTCCCATAGATGAGTTACCTTATACGTGCGCAGCTTGTGAGTGCTGCTTTTGTGATCATATGATGGACGGGCTTATGGAAGTGTAAAGAGTTCTTCTATCTTTACTGTATATGTTCCAAGAATGAATAAAGTTTAAATCTTGTTCTTGTCTTGACCCTTACTCTCTTGAGATTTTTTTTTAATTGGTGGTTAATCTAGTTAAATTTTTCTCTAAGTCTCATGTTCGTGCATCTTGCGAAATTATCCCAAGTTTGCGAGATGAGGACATCTCGCGTTTTTCAAGTGGGAGAGAATGTAAGATTCCTCCCCAGCCTCTCAAAATGTCCAGCATATTTCCCTGTAATCAATTCGCTCTTCTAAAATATAAGAAATCTTATCTCTGACTGTTTTGGCATAGAGAGAGAAAATATTCTAGAGAGAGAATATTTAGATTTTGAATAATTCTGGATAGAAAATTATCTCATATAATTAAGATGAATTCCCCTGAAATAGAAATTCAAAAAGAACTTTCCAATGTACAATTGGAATTAATTGGAAATGGGTATAAAGGACAGCCTAAGGGTCTAGATTTTTAAAAAAATTTAGATTATGGTCCAATTAAGATTCCTATGGGCCAATTGGATCAATCCATGTGTAGGGAGGAGATAAATCCAATTTTGTAAAAGAAGATACCCAAAAATGAGTAAATGCTCACATAAGATGAAGAGTTGACTATGTACAAGGTTTATTAGTAAGAAACTATGAGCAATATTAAAAATATGAGATATTTTAGGTATAATGATTCCATTTTGACACCTATGTAAGGAAGGTGAGTCCCTTCAATGCTCACATAAGATGAAGAGTTGAAAATGTACAAGGTTTAATAGTAAGAATCTATGATAATATAAAAATATGAGATATTTTGAGTGTAATGATTCCATTTTTGACACATCAGTAAGGAAAAGGAGGGCCTTCAATGAGGCACCTAATTCACATGCTTGAATGAGTTTTAAAATCATAAAAATTGAGATATTTAATCTCTCCTCTCTCCTCATTCAAGTCTAGTTCCAAAAAGTTAGCTTAACTGACCTAAAAATGGTCAAAAATTGACCAAACTGATTTGGAAAATTCTAGAATCAGTTTGTTTGGTTAGGAGCTCAATTTTTCCTATAAATAGAAGTCTCCCCCTTGTTGAAAAAAATATAGTGTTTATGCATTGTTACTCTACTCCACCTAAGCCAAGAACTGTGAATTCATTAATAATTCAATAGTTTTTGACACTTCCCTCTTTCTTCAATTCCCATTGGTGGCTCCATCAACATACTAAACCAATTGATTGGTTGGGGGCCTCTACTGTGAACAAAGAATCAAGCAAATTGTAAGGTAAATGGTGAATTTTGATCTTTTCTATATTTTCTCAATGCTTCTCTCTTCTCAACCCCTCTCAAGCTTGAGAAGCTTAATTGGAATGGTTTTTGAATGCTATTGAGGTTAATTGATTAATGATAGTTAAGAATAACATAAAATTGATGAATGCTATTGAAGTTAATTGATTAATGATAGTTAAGAATTACATAAATTTTTATTTATGCTTAATTCAAATGGTTTTTATGTAAATGCTCTCTCTCACTCAAGAAATGGTCATACTCATGACCCATTCTCAATCCAAATGAAGCTTTTCATAAAGCTTTTCCTTAATCCAAGATTAAGCTATGCTTGAGGCCAAATTAATGGCTTTTTTTTATGCTTTTAAATTATGTATATTGATGATTCAATCCATTATGGATTAATGATCCAATTAGAGATCGTTCTAATTATTTCATTAATGATAAGCTTTATCCCTTAGAAAAATTGATATTTATCAGTCATAGCAGCGGAGCTATGGTAAAATTTTTATAAAAATTACGCATAAAATAATTTCATTCAAAGCATAAAAAGAGGACTTCCTACCATATCCTAGGAATTATCATCCTAGATTAATTGGAAGAATTTCATTGTAATCATGGAGAAATTAAATTTTTATATTATGCATAAAGGATAAGTTTTTATATCAAAAGTGTTACTTTTATCATTTTTATTTTCATGCATAGAAGTATGCATAATAAATAAATTTTTATATCAAAAGTGTTACTTTTATCATTTTTATTTTCATGTACATAGAAGTATGCATAATGAATAAATTTTTATATCAAAAGTGTTACTTTTATCATTTTTATTTTCATGCATAATGAATAAATTTTTATTTTCATGTACATAGAAGTATGCATAATGAATAAATTTTTATATCAAAAGTGTTACTTTTATCATTTTTATTTTCATGAATAGAAGTATGCATAATGGATAAATTTTTATATCAAAAGTGTTACTTTAATCATTTTTATTTTCATGAATAGAAGTATGTATAATGGATAAATTTTTATATCAAAAGTGTTACTTTTATCATTTTTATTTTCATGCATAGAAGTATGCATAATGGATAAATTTTTATATCAAAAGTGTTACTTTTATCATTTTTATTTTCATGCATAGAAGTATGCATAATGAATAAATTTTTATATCAAAAGTGTTACTTTTATCATTTTTATTTTCATGCATAGAAGTATGCATAATGGATAAATTTTTATATAAAAAATGTTACTTTTATCATTTTTATTTTCATGCATAGAAGTATGCATAATGGATAAATTTTTATATCAAAAGTGTTACTTTTATCATTTTTATTTTCATGCATAGAAGTATGCATAATGGATAAATTTTTATATCAAAAGTGTTACTTTTATTATTTTTATTTTCATGCATAGAAGTATGCATAATGGATAAATTTTTATATCAAAAGTGTTACTTTTAGCAATTGAATTTCATGCATAGGGATATGAAAAAAAAAATTATTTTATTGTAAAACCGTAAAGAAAAAAATGATTATTTTATTATAAAAATGTTATTTTTATCATATTGAATTTTGTGCATAGAGGTGAAAAAAAATTATTATTTTATTATAAAAATGTTCCTTTAAAATAATTATTTTATAGTAAAAGTGTTACTTTTATCACATTTGAAATTCTTTCATAGAGGTATACATAAAAGATGATTATTATATTGTAAAAATGTTACTTTTATCATAATTGGATTTCATCCATAGAGTTATGCATAAAAGATATTTTTATACTAAAAGTCTGATTTTCATCATAAATAGATTTTATGCATAAATTAGATGCATAAGAGAAATTCTTTTATTCTAAAAGTGTAATTCCTACTAAAATTGAATTTATGCATAAAATATTGATTTTAATTCAAAAGTATCATTCTCATCTAAATTGAATTTATGCATAAGAAGATGCATAAAAGATTGATTTTAATTCAAAGTGTCATTCTCATTTAAAATGAATTTATGCATAGGAAGATGCATAAAAGATTAATTTTTATTTTGAAAGTGTTAGTCTCCTTAAATAAAATTTATGTATAATTAGATGCGTAAAGATTTTTTATATCAAATATAAGAATTCCCTTGTATTCTATAAATAGATATGGGAAGGGATAGGATGTGATAAGAGATGTATGAGATGTGATAAGATGTATATGAGAAGAGTTAGGATGTGATAAGATGAGTTAAGATGTGATAAGAGACCTATGGGATGAGTTAGGATGTGATAAGATGAGTTAGATGTGATAAGAGACCTATGGGATGAGTTAGGATGTGATAAGATGAGTTAAGATGTGATAAGAGACCTATGGGATGAGTTAGGATGTGATAAGATGAGTTAAGATGTGATAAGATGTGTATGGGATGAGGTGAGAAGTGTATGTGATGAGATAAGATGTATATGAGATGAGTTGGATGAGATAAGATGAGTTAGGATGTGATAAGAGGTGTATGAGATGTGATAAGATGTGATAAGATGCATATGAGATGAGTTAGGATGTGACAAGATGACTTAAGATGTGATAAGATGTGTATGGGATGAGATAAGAAGTATATGAGATGAGATAAGATGTATATGGGTTGTGATAGGGCAAAAATGGTTGTGATGTAAAAGAATAAATGTGAAGGCGTATGAGGCTATATGAACGGAAATGTGGAAATGGATGAATGTATGTAGATGTAAGAATGTGAAAACGGATGTATACATGTAGATGTAGATGAATGGATGTGAATGTGATTATGGATGCGGATGTATGCTTGGAGATGTGGATGTATGGTTATGTATGTGGATGTGGATGTATGAATGAGGATGTGAAAACGGATGTATGCATGGATGTGTATGTAGAATAATGAACATGAATGTGTATGAAAAATAATGTGTCGTCGATATGAGTAAATGGATGAAAATGAATACTCATTGAATGGACTGTGGATTAAGTAAAGTGGATTGAGGAGGGATAATATAGAAAGACGAGAATTTGATATAGAAACTGTATTTTATGACTGTTTTATGTCAAGAATGTTGGGGAAGCATTTTAACTGTCTTGTGGTTTAAGGTCATGGAGACTTTACTGATAAAGTTGCAACTGCTGATGGAGAGTCAATGGAGAGTCAATGGAGGACTTTACTGATAAAGTTGCAACTGCTGATGGAGAGTCAACTGCTGATGGAGAGTCAATGGAGGACGTCTCGCGTAGCAAGGTCGGCCGAGGTCTTGACCAGCCTCGGTTCGATTTAAATGGCGAGCTTTTGGTACGGTGGATTAGGGACCAAGGAAGCGGCCTATGAGTGAAGCGCTAGGTCACCTGCGAAGGATCCTAGAGGGTGCTGACCATACGGTGCTCGGGATCTGGGTCACCGAAGATACCCACACGTGCATCGTGGAAGATATTGGAACAAGGAATAAGAGTTGTTTTCTGAAACCGAGAATGTATCTAGTTGATTGACCTTGCTGGTCCTCAACAGATGAGTCCATGGCCCTTTTATATGGATCTGTGGGTTGATCTTGCTGATCTTCCACGGAGATTCCATTCTATTATATGAATATATTGCCGGTTACTATGAGCTAGGAACTATGGAAAAGGCCCCTGATGAGTGAACAGGTGCTGAGCGTTCTAGTTACCAATAAGTATACCGATGAATGAATGACTAGAAATAACCGAATACATCAATAAGCCACACATGAGCTAGTGACTTGCATAATCCATGGTAGCTTCCACACCTCCAAGGCATGTGGTGTGTCCCATACCATGCAAGCCCGGTCTCCTCATGAGATTGCCCTGGTGTTTCTACCAATGGGCAAGCAGCTTGGACCCTTGGGAAGCCCCTAGGTAGAGCTCGAAGCTCCCTAACTAATGAGCCACAATTCCAACTATATAGCATAATGGCCATTTCACAGTGACTATTAACTATTTGGCCATGGTTATTACTAATCACTAGACATGGGACATAACATCAAGGGCCTCCTCTTTCTGTTATTTTTGAGGTTCTTCCATGATTCTTCCCTCCGTGGTGGCTCTACTCCATTTTCTCCTTTCACACTTGGAAGTCTTTTTGGACTTACTTAAAACTACATCCATTGGTTAATTATCATCAACTAGAACCCTGGCAATTTTTGGGTTTATTTTAGAGCAATTCTTCTCGTTTTATTTTGAAGAATCTTCCAATGAGAAACTCTATGATTGCTTTGATGCCTTCTACATGATGTAGATAGGACTCTTCATCTTGAAACTTTAGTGCTCTTGTGCTCTTGCCTCTATTTCATTCAAGAGGGCTTCTCGTTTCATTATAAATTCTCTAAGGAGCAATAAAAGTTCCCTCCTCATGCTCCCATCTACAACCGCTCTACAACCGCTTTTCATTCAAGAGGGCTTCTCTTTTCATTATAAATTCTCTAAGGAGCAATAAAAGTTCCCTCCTCATGCTCCCATCTACAACCGCTTTGTCCTTCTATGTGATGAACATAATTCATTTGTGAATGAGCGGTTGTATCTGATCCTAACTCATCGATGGTCATTTTGTGCACATCTTTGTAAGTATGGTCCTTTAGGTTAACCTCGTAATGGTACGTCCTTACAACAGAGGTATATGACATCATCCTCATGCTCCTATCTACATCCGCTTTGTCCTTTTATGTGATGAACATCATTCATTTGTGAATGAGCGGTTGTATCTAACCCTTACTCATATCGATGGTCATTTTGTGCACATCTTTGTAAGTATGGTCCTTTAGGTTAACCTTAATGGTTTGTCCAACAGAGGTATATGACATCATAGCCCCACAATCATGAATCATCTTCAATTGGTGCAAAAATGGGCATCCCAATATGACATCATAACTTGTGGGCCTTCCAAATTCAACTACGGCAAAAGTATGTCCCACATGAGTTTACCTCAACATCTTTCAAGATTCCCATAGGTCTTCCAAAATTTCCATTAGAGCTAGCTTAAGAACTATTTTGGTTGTTTTTTGGGACTTGCTTCCCCACCTTCACCACATATCTTTGGTTGCTATGCTCACTTCTACACCTCCATCAAGGATAGCAATCATGCTCACACCATTCAATTTGATCGGAATCGTGTCATTCATGTTGTCTCCTTCATAGTACCCACCACACTGATTGGTATGTCTTTGTAGATTTTTCGTGGGTTTTTCTATTCATCTTGGTCAGTCTCATCAACAACTCCTAAAAGTTGAGCTTGTTTTGCATCCATTGATGCACTTCTTCCCAAGCCTCTGGTCTACATGTCAAGTACTCAGCCCCACTGAAATAGTCATAGGGATAAAGAGAAGTGCTCTTGATGCCCCCATTTCCCTTTTTAGTATTGGCTTGAGTTATGGCACATTGGCCTGAGCTGATGTAAGAAGGCAAAGTCATTTATTCACTATCTATAGTCATTTATTCACACTATCTGAACTGATGTAAGAAGGCAAATTCTTCAAAATGCAAAGACTTTCACTTTGATAGTTGTGATCCCCAATTTCATTCAAACATGTTCCTATTTGTGTGTGCATCAATTACCGATTCATCAAGAGCAAGTTGCCTCTCGTGAATCTCCCTTTCTCTCAAAATGTGTTTGCGTAATGCTTTCATTCATCAGGTTGTATTGCTTCATGAAGTAATTCACTCTCCACACCTGGCCTCTCTTGCTCTTTTTGTTCTTCTAGAGTCTCCAACCGCTTCTCTAGTAGTGTCTCGTATAACCTTTCATGTGATTCATTTCATCAAGTTGTATTGCTTCATGAAGAAATTCACTCTTAACACATGGTCTCTCTTGCTCTTTTTGTTCTTCTAGAGTCTCCAAGGGCTTATCTAGTATTGTCTCCTCTAGCCTTTCTTAGGCTGGTAATCTAGAGACAATCCCTTTGTGTGAGGTTTCTTAGACTAGATCTAGGGTCATTTTTGTGACTCTTTTCCTTGGGATTAGTGTGATTTTGCCAATAAGTCCTATTTCTAGTTGGTGGTCTTATTGCACCAATTCTTGTGTTTTGTTTAGTCTCATGGTTTCCTCTCTTGGGTTTGGATATTCTTATAACTTTTTAGGAAGGGGATCCTCATGCCTTGGTTTGGCTTTATATCATCCTTTTGTAGCTTCCTTCCATAGCTTTCTTGGTCATTTCAAGAAGCTCGTCAATCCTCTCCATTAGTAATGGTCCCTCTTTACTATTGAGGCTTCTCTCCTCCTCCTCTAAGGTGGTCTTTTCTTAATAAAGGTCTACAAGACCTTCCTAGCTCTTTGCTTTTGTTCCTCTATTCTATCCATGAGGATTGGTCCATCGAGTCTAAACCTCGTTCTTCCTCCAAGGTCATCTATGTCGAGGACTCAAGAATATCCTCAATCTCAACATAGCTTGGGTAATCTTTTAGGTCACTATTTTTTGTTCCTTTATCCTTTTGTGGACCTTAAGAGATCTCTGGAGTTATTATCTCAGGTTATGGCTTATTGGATGGAGCTTTTGTTTCTCCTTTTTGGTGGCCTTTACCCCTTCTTTTCCCTTTGGTGCCCTTGGGCAATCCCAATGTCTCAAAGATGGATACTTATTTTGATTGCCCCATGGGAACACCCTTGGCATAGCTAGATGATTAGCTTAGGCTAATGGAGTGTGGAATCTTGTCATTTAAAGATGTCATATCAAGAAATGGCTACAAGAGGGCTAGTGAGGGGTTACACACATGTGAGCAATTATGGAAGCACAAAGGTTACATCATGGACACAGCCCAAGGGTCATATGGTTGATGTTGGCTATTTAAAGCCCCTTTATATGCATATTTTGGAGGTGGAATATAAACTTTGTTTTGTGCCCCCATGTTGTCATGTCTTGTTCTTGCTCCTTGTTTGTTAACCACATTTATGGTGGTTAACTGGGCGGTTGGCTTAGGCGGGTCCATCAATTAATTTTTCACAGGCTGTCTAAAGCGTAACAAGTGACATACGTCATCACTTGAGCGGGTTTTTTAATACTTTATTGATATCTTAGAGAAAATTGTTTGAGTTTTGCAGGTTGTGAACTCTCTGTAAGGAAACTGTGAGTTGAAAGCAACCTGGGAAAGCTCCTAACTCCTCAACCGGGCATCCAAGCGGGGATCGTAAGGCGGCTTTCAAAAATTCACTTAAAATTCTATATGGTTGAAAATTGCTTCTTAACAAGGTATATCGGAGTGGTTTTGGCTTAAGGATTGTAGGACCTAGTAGTTTGGATGGTCTTCACACATTCTGGGCAAGCTTACAAAACACCACCAATATGGTAAGTAAAGGTAAGAGTCCTAATTCAATATCTTGCAAGGAAAGCATTTTGTTTGAGGGCATACAAACCCCCTCAAACGACGCTTCTCCTTCGTAAGATATTAGAGTTAAGGCAAAGCTCATCTCTGCTGGATGTGTTACTGACTCACTAGGATCAAACCAAGGTGCTAGCAACACTACTAAGACCACAGGAGCTTCACCAACATTAATCTCAACCACTACGGTAAGTGCGGTAAGGCTCGTTAATCTCTCATCCACATCACTCGCACCTTTTTGCAACATACTCTTTCGAGTATATGTTGCATTGCTAATCAAAACACTCACATACGATATAGTATTGAAATGTTGTCAAAATTTCTAACTTTTATCTTAAGGGTTAGTATTTTGGAAGTTTAGAAACTTGTGAGGTCTTGGAAGCAAGTGCATGTGAGGAAAAAGGGAGACGCTCTTGGATCAACATTTGGAACGCTTTTAAAAGACATCGTGATATGTCGTGCCCTCCAAGTAAGCTCTAAACCCTAATCCTTGCATAATTTTATCTTAATTCATCGCATAAAATCTTATTTTAAGGCAAACAATCAACACGGCTCATAAAGGAACAAACGGGGTTGAAAAAATCCTTTAATAATAGGGTCAAAAAGTTATAATTCTCTGAACTATAATAACTTTTGACAGTGAATCCAAAACTATAATATTTTTATAGATTTGGATTCCTTATTTTTTGGAGTTAACTTTTGACTATTTGAACACCCCCATCGGAGTTCAGAGTCAAAAGTTACAGCTATACGAAGGTATCTTTGTCCGAAAAGGAGCAGTTTAAGAGGGGGCTAGAAGCCTCCACGTTTGGCTCTTACAGTCACATTTGGTATCCAAATTCATTTTTAACTTTTGCTTAATATTAAGGATACCTAAGACTACCTTCCTACCAAGTTTAATCCCCATCGGCCAAATTTAGAAAATTGCTAATTTTGGTACCCTGATCGAGTTAGTTTTTTCGACTGGTTATAATTAGCCATAGAAACCCTTGAACCTTAACCTTAAGAAAAAGGCTCATAGGCCCCATAAAGTAATACAACCATACCAAGCCGGGGAGCAAATTGACTCTTCATGATACATTCAAGAAAAACTTCAAAAAGGCAGCGGAGTGTGGTGGGACCCTATAGAAGACAAAGCAAAACCCTGCAAAAAGTTACAATTCTCTCAACTGCAATAACTTTTGACAAAGAATCCAGAACTACAATCTTTTTATATATTTGGATTCCTTGTTTTTTGGAGTTAACTTTTGACTATTTGAACACCCCCATCGAAGTTCAGAGTCAAAAGTTACGGCCCAATCAAGGAAACTCTGTTTGAAAAAGAGCAATTTAAGAGGGGCCTGGAAGCCTCCACATTTGGCTCTTATAGTCACATATGGTATCCAAATTCATTTCTAACTTTTGCCTAATCTAATGCTAAGGATGCCTAGGACCACCTTCCTACCAAGTTTGGTCCCAAATCAACCAAATTTAGAAAATTGCTAATTTTGATACCCTGGCCGGGTTGGTTTTTTTGACTGGCTATAATTAGCCATAGAAACCCTTGAACCTTAACCTTAAGTACTAGGCTCATAGTCCTCACAAAGTACTACAACCATACCAAGCCGTGGGGCAAATGGACTCTTCGTGATACATTTAAGAGAAACTCCAAAAAGGCAGCGACGAGTGGGACCCTATAGAAGACAAAGCAAAACCCTATAAAAAGTTGTAGTTCTCTGAACTGCAATAAATTTTGACAAAGAATCCAGAACTACAATATTTTTTTGGATTTGGATTCCTTGTTCTCTGTAGTTAACTTTTGACTATTTGAACACCCCCATCGGAGTTCGGAGTCAAAAGTTACAGTACTATCAAGATAACCCTGTCTGAAAAAGAGCAGTTTAAGAGGGGCTTGAAAGCCTCCACGTTTCCCTCCCACAATCACACCAGGCATCCAAACTCAGTTCTGACTTTTGCTTAGTGTTACTGACACTAAGGACTAGGATCCTACCAAGTTTGGTCATAAACTGCTAAAAATAGACAATTATCATTTTGGGCTTCCTGGATCATCGAGGCAAAAATGAGCTGCTATAATTAGTAAGTGGAAAATCGTAGTAGAAGTTTAAAGTGCCAAGCCGATTGATAGGTTGGACTATAAACATATGAAGCCACGCACGGATTGGACTTTTCTAGCCCTTCGCTTTTTGAGTGCTCCAAAAACGGACTTTGCAAGGGCTTTGGTTGAAATTTTAGTTCATTTTGGACTTATTTTCAGCCCATATTCACTTATTCGTCGTTTGTTAACTCCGTAAGAGTTGGTTTGGAGCAAGCACTTGGGTGTTAAGAATCTTTACTTAGATTTACAACCTTGCTTAATCAAAGTTGGCTTTTGACTGGCAATTTGAGAATACTGACCAGTTTAAAACCCTTCATCATACGGTTGGAAAGTTTTCCATAACTGAATAGTCAAGGCCCTTTTGAGTTATAGACTCGTTCAGGTATCCATTTTAATGCACCTGAGAAGTGGTAGAGTGATTGTTGTTGACTCTTTGAGAAGCGCCTCAGATAAAGCTTTGCATGCTCCTATGGCAGGAAGCAGCGCAAGCAAGAACCCATTGAAGGAAATTCATCCTGGGCAACAACTGACCTTGGGTGACCTTAGTGAGTCGGATCACCTTTCCTTATCGAGTGATGATTCTTGGTTCCAGGAACCCATTATTAGCCAGGGAACCAAAACTTCCAACAAAAGAGATAAAATGTCAAAAAATTGCTCAAATCCCTTCTTCCTTGAGATCCCTAGTGAGCATGCTCATAAAGCTTCGAGCAACGAGCCAATGTCACGAGATTGGACAAGAGTCCTTAAGGACACAACCATATTGAAAAGACACTACATGGCTTCATTAAGCAAATATGTTTATATGGACGAAGCCCATAGGGTCTTTAACATAGTACTTGCGAAGGATCTCGCAACATGAACCCAATGAATCCCACAATTTTCAAAATTGAAAATCCAAATTTGGGATTCTACTTTTACAAGGATGTTTGGAAGAATAGGTATCTTCCTTGTGAGGAACCAGAGATTGAGCAAGTCATTGTGCAGAGCTTATTGCCAAAGCTCACAATTTCTCGGTCATACTTGACTCAGTAGCAACTCAATCAAGATTTGGTGAGTCATTACCACCAGGAACAAGTAAGGGGAAATAAGTATTGCAAGAGGCACACTCCAAAGGTGCTTGGGGTATTGGTACTACTAGTGGATTTCCAAAGTTTTCATGTACCTTTGGATGCACCAATCTTGAGTATGCTTTTGCACCACTTGTTAGCAAAATGGTTAGAGAAGAAGGGATTCACATAGAGGGAGAGAAGGGACCAATTCCATATACTTATATTCACACAACGGTACCTCCTTTGTCTCATGTTTACCTTTGCCCCTGCCTTTTCGGCTAGCACGGGCCTATCGACCCCAACTGGACCAATCCATATGACTCAACCTATTGGGAGTGGGGTTGTAGATCTATTTTTTGCTACTCCATGAGTCCACGAGGTAGCTTTTAACCTATGGATGCACATCTAGGAGGAGGACTGGAAGCACCAGTTTCTAGTGGCCATACAGCTCTTCCAATAGGGATGCTTTCAACCAATGATGCCATTAGAATGGCTGAGGCTATTGCTAGAGTATTGGCAAGCACTAGAGATCTTGTGTTGCTAAATTTCATATGCGAGCTCCTTTACCTCGTGAACGAGAGCATGATAGGGCAACATCCAAGGTTTGGAGCGTATCTAAGGCTATGACCAATGACCAAGTTCAATGGCACGGGTGATGCTCATTGGTCATGTTGAAACATTCGAACAAGTGCCGCATTGTGAGTAAATGTGACGATCCTACCAAGGTCGGAGTATTTGGTTTCACTCTTGACCAAGGTGCTGCTAAATGGTATCGGACTCCAGAGAGCAAAGCCACAGATGAAGACTTGAAACAATCCTTTCTAATTGCTTACGTAAAAACTGGAGCCAAATGGAGTTCAGTTAATCAATTGAACACTCTTAAGCAAAAGGATGGTGAATCCATAAGAGAGTACATCAACTGAGCAAAGTATTTAAGGCCCAGCTAGACCCGATTGATTTCTCTATTCCTGGAAGGTTTACAGAGCGAGAAGCTTCATGATGCTCTCTATGCTCGAAGACAAAGAGAATGTGCTTTAGATGCCATTCACTATGATGACAATCTAATGGGACCCCCAAAGGAGATTACTGGTTCTGAAACATCATTCAAAACTCCTTCTAGAAGTGGATCTCAAAGCCATAAAATTGAAGAGAAGAAAAAGGACACGGATATGGACGACTGATGAAGCAACTCAAAGATGAGTTCAAATTAGTCCCAAAAGAGACGGGCAATCCCCATCTCTATCCGCAAAGGGAAATGGTTTGGTGAACTTACTGTAAAGTAAATCATACAACTATTGAATTCCCACATCTCAAACCAAGACCCAATCTATAGTGTGGATATTGTGCTTGCATGGGCAACCATGACACCAACATGTGTTACAGGCACAATCCTACCCTAAGAATGAATCAAATAGCTGGAGCTCCTACTTTACCAGCTCCACAAAGACCATTGGCTTTACCTGCACCACAAATGCAGTCCCATAGTCAAGTGCAAGCAGGGGGAGGTACAAACCCTTTACCACCTCCAGTCTTGCCACCACAACCAATCCCTTCCAAAGTGCCCTTCCAGAGTCACCCCCATGCGTCAAATGGAGGCAGACTCTGATAGTGATAGAGAGAATGTGTCCCGGGAACCTAACTATGATTCTCCTATTGAGATCTCTGAAAACAAGGAATACTTGGTTACGCCTCCTAGTGGGGCTATACCATTGTTAACTCTGAGGAGTATTATGTATACCACCTTGTTAAATATGATTGCAACCAACAAGAGCAGGGACATCAACTCTTTTACTTGTCAAGCTCCACTCTCTTGCTATGCTTGTGGAGGCCCTCATTTAAAAGCTGAATGCCCTAACAACATCCTAAGGATGCTCCTATGGTTGTTACTCCTACTCCTTTGGAAAGGTGGTGTCTAGGGTGCGGAGTAGATCACCTACTCAAACATTTCCCCTACAAAAAAAAATAGACTGCCAATGCTAGTAACTTGTTTTGCTGACTACATGATTGAACATGATGAGTGTACTTCAAAATCAAGACGCGGAACATTTTGTTCTATGTCCTGTCCATGCTGTAACCACAAGAGCACAGGTTCAACATGCCAAGATAGGGGACTTGGAAGCTTCAACTTCCAAGAGTGCTAAGAGAGTAATGGCTAGGAAAAAGAAATCCACAACGGTAGGGAGAGGAAAAGACAAAGTGAAAATTTTGGAGGGAACTAGTTCATCTTCTAGTGAGTTTCTTCCTTTGATCCTTGAGAATGAAGATTTGAGGTTTGTGAAAAGATCAATGGAAAATAGGTTCGAGGTAGACCCTCAAAAACTTCTAAAGAAGCTTGAGCAATATCCAAATCCTATAAAGGAAAAGGAACAAATTGCAGAACCCATTGAGATAGTCCAAATCTTATAAAGGAACAAATTACAGAAGCCATTGAGATAGTCCAGCAAACTCAACATGATTTGGAAAGTGTTTATGGACCCATCAGGGCTCCAAAACCTTGTCCTCCGCCTCCACTATTTGTCATCCTAGAGTCTGGAAGTGATGTCATGCCTAAAGATGATGAGGACTGTGCAACAATGATAGTTTCAAATTTTGAGGAACTAGACCTCTTTGAATTACCCAATGATGTGATGAGGTCATTGAAAAACCTTTGAGAAATACCCAAGGACAAATGTGGAAAACTTGGTAAGCCTTGTGCCTAATCATCAAAATTAGCCAGAGTCTCATGATTTTTGGCTGAATCTTCAAAATACATCTCCTCAAAGATCTAGAGTTCCCTCTATCATCAATGCCACTGAACCTCAAGAAGGTTATGTAAAAGGATCTATTCCTACACTTCTAGAATACCTGGAAAGTAGTAAGAACTTTAATGATGGTTGTGGACAAGAAAGGGGATTCCCACCAGTAAACGGGGCGAGATCTATTAGATTTCCAAGGCTTTTTGGAAAAGAGAAAAATGCTAAATAGCCTAAGGCGCCCGATATGATATAATCTATCTTGTTAACTCCAGTGAAGTTGACATTGGGAGAAATCTTGCTAGGTAATCGTGCCTTGTGGGGGTCTGTTCAACATTGGTTAAAGAATAAATGCCCAATTGAGTCCTTGGAAATAGAGCCACAAAGTGAATGCGACATTGATGGGTGTGACAATTCTGTCTCTTGTGATGAGACGAGAGTATTCCTGAGGTATCCACCATCAACAAACTTGGGCAATACTAGTATTATGAGGAGAGGATACTAATACCACGATTCCCATTTCCTACAAAGGATTTCAAGTCTCTGCCATCCTTGATGGTGGAGCTGGTGTTAGTATAGCAACCAAGGCCTATTAGATGAGATGGGGTGAACCACCTCTAGAACCTATGGGTGTATTAGTCAAAATGGTGATGGCTCCATTGACAGGCCTCTGGATAAGATTAGTAGACAATGGATACCTATGGTATGCGCTTTTTCCATACATTTGTAATCATGGATTTCCAAAATCCTACCAATTACAATATAATATTGGGAAGGCCATTCATGAGACAATTGCAAATGATACATGATTGGGGTACGAACCATATTTACCTCCGTAATAAGAATGAGCAAATCATAAAGGTAGATTTGATAAGTCATAAAGCCCATCCAGTGAGCCAAACTCCTTTGGAGTTGGATTCAGATATTACTTCTCATACTAAGAAATCTACAGAGAGGAGTGTTTACATGGTGTGCAAGCATAAGGGTTCTAAACTAGAAAATAAGATCTTTGCAAAAAAGAAAAGGTTCATTGATGAGGGAGTAAACATAGGCCTAAGGAAAGTTGAAGCAGGAGCTTCTGAACTACAAAAAGAGATTGCTTCGATTCTAGACCCCACTTATTATGAGAACTAGATGCAATTGTTGGCTACGATAGACATAGTTCCTAACAAAATTGGAACTAAATTTATGGATGCCAATAAAGAAAAAATATTTCTTTACATGATGAATGCTTCTTCACATGATGGTGGTGACCCCTTGCTTTCTATCCTGATAGGACAAGTTCAGATGATGAACTTTCAAAGTGTATTCATAAAGGCAAGAAAAAGCTTAGAAAAATATGGAGAAGACCAGTCATCATAAACCCTACTCCCCATCCAAAACTAGAAAATAAAAAGCATTTCCTTCGGTAGGTGTTGGAGCTATGGTAGTTTTTGACACTTTGACTGAAACCTTAGGGGATGACATGGATTGTGTCATTTCTCTTCATAAAATGGAAGTGGCACCTCTTAATCAGCCCTCTGATTCTGAGTCTGATGACCAAACCTCATAAAAGTTGTCAAGATCGGCTTGAGAGAAAAGGAATAAGCTTCTCAAAGAAGCTAAATTTGAAACAAAACGAAAGGCTCAAGAATAAGAACAATTGGAAGAAGATGTTTCCAAAATTCCTGATTATTTTAGGAATTACAATCTGGGTGAGCGTCTCATGCAGGATGCTCGAGGAACAAAAAGTGAGAGTTCGGAACCATCATTTGAAGGTCCAGAAGTAAAGAAAGTAGACATTGTAGATCTTAGTGAAGATCCTAAGCCAGTCTACGTTGCCACTGACTTAACATAATAGGAAGAGAAGGATCTCATAGATTTTCTCATGGAATTCAAGGATATATTTTCTTGGAAGTACTCAGACATGAAAGGGGTCCCTCCTAAAGTTTGCAAGCATACAATTCCTATCATGGATGATGCACGACCGGTGTGACAAAGATCTCATCCTATTAATCCCAATTATGCTAAATTGGTTAGAGGAAATTGATAAGTTGATCAATGCAGGTTTTATTTATGAGACAGGTTACACGGAGTGGGTTTCTCCTAGTGGTAGTACCCAAAAAGAATGGAAAACTCTGAGTGTGTGTTGACATGAAAAAGGTCAATGCTGCAACAATCAAGGATCACTATCCTTTGCCATTCCCCAAAATGGTATTAGAATAAGTGGTAAGGAAAAGAAGCTTATAGCTTCTTGGATGGCTTCTTGGGCTATAACTAGGTACATATAGATCCTGCTGACTAGCATAAGACTGCATTCATCAACCAATGGGAAACTTATGCCTATAGGGTCATGCCTTTTGGTTTGACCAATGCTCCGGCTACTTTCCAAAGACTTATGTGTACTGCTTTGCTTTTAAGGACTACTTGGAAGAATTTCTTGAAATATTCATGGATGACCTTGGGGTACACTCAATTTGGAAGGAACATTTGAAGTGTTTACACAAAGTTTTCCTACGATGACTTTATCGAATCTCTCTAAATCCATAAAAATGTCAGTTCATAGTCAAGCATGGTGTAATTCTTGGACATATTGTATCCAAGAGAGGGATCTCCACTGACCTTGGCAAAATAAAAGTAATCATTGACCTCCTCCTACTAACACCAAGGGAGTACAAAGGTTCATGAGTCATGTTGGCTACTACAGAAGATTTATCTTCATGTATGCTTAGATAGCCCGACCTTTGTACAAACTATTGATAGTTTTTGTCTAGACAAAAGAATGCCAAGAATCATATGAAAATTTGAAGAAGGCATTGGTGTCAGCCCCTATTCTTCGGACTCTTCGTTGGGATGATGTGATTTTTCATGTCCACATTGATGCATCAGCCTATGCTATAGGATGTATACTTGGACAGCTAGGTGAACACAAAATGGATTTTCATATAATCTTTGCAAGTAGATAATTGAATGAGGCTGAGGAAAATTATACAACTACCGCAAGGGAAGGCTTAGCTATGGTTTATGCGGTCAAGAAACTTAGACACTATTTTTGGCAAACAAATTTGTGTTCTTTGTACACCACCAAGCCCTTCTCTATTTGGTTAACAAACCTTGCACCACAGGAAGAATCACTAGGTGGTTGTTGATCCTCATGGAGTTTGATTTCTCTATCACACGGGTAAGAAAAGGATTATCCCATGTTCTTCCCGATCATCTATCTAGAATCACCAATGTGGTGAAGCCCCGAAGATGATCTTCCTGATGCGCATGTCTATTTCAAATAGACATAGTCCCTGAATGGAGCTTGGATAGCGTGAACTCTTTAACAAATGGACTACCAAAACAGACCCTGAATTGTCTAAGGATGTAAATGCTAGGGTTAGTTTTTAGGAGGTGTAAAACTTTAATTTTTTATAATTTTTTCTTGCACTTGTTGTTCTTTTTGAGCGTTCACATGTTAAACTTGTTGCATTGTTTTGTGATTTGGACTGATTTTTGGATTGAGATGATGGTTGTTCTTGGGTAACTCATGTAATACATCTCGACAAGGGTTTTTTGGAATTAGTGTAGTTGCTTGACATGGATCAAAGGAAAGAAGGACGAGTCATCGGACATATTATTGGAGTCTTTCCTATGTTTAGTGCCATGTGCAGGAGATAGCTAGAGATGGAGCTGTCTGGAACTTTGGAATAGAAGTAATTTTGTATACTAAGCAAATGTTCTCCCAGGTGCATTCAAACCTTTTTTTCGTTTCCTTGATGTTGTTGGTGTTATGTTTGATTTTGGAAAAAACTAAAAAACTAAAAAATACAAAAATAAAATACAAAATTATGTGATGATGTGTATGGATGTGAAACTGTGGATGTATGCTGTGAGCATAACTAGGGTTACATTCCTCGTGCACACTGAAGAGGGAAGAGACCCCTAATGCTTTGCCATTCTTTTCAAGGCTAGGTAGTTCTAGTTATATTTGGGCTTTATTCAATATATGTTGAAGGAGTATGCCCAATGCTTAAGCCATATCTTGAGTGAGACTGTCTTGAGGTGGCATTGTTGAAAAAGCATTTTGCTCAATGCTCCACCCTCGTGATTGTACTATGGGTGTGTCGGATGTGCTCAAGCTGTAAGGCCCCCATTATGAGGAGAAGCCACTTTTGGATGAGCACACGGGCACTCGACAATTTCCAGTTTAGACACTGATGGTGGCCAAGTGTGGCCAGATGGTTAGGAGATGGCTTGTGTAGACTTAGCAATTAGCTAAGTAGGATGCATGTTTATGCGGGCTATTGTGACCGCACTTAGAGGGTGTTTCATAGCATCTTGAGAATATTAGTTCCTTGAGTTAATAGTGGCCTCGAGCGTCAGACGAAATATTCCCTGGAATACTCCCTCGCTGATAGTAGGCCTTAATATAGCATGCCGGGTGACATGTTGATTGGGTGCACAAGCACTCGCGACGTAGGTTGGCTAACCGAGGCTGACCGACGTCTCGACCTACCCCGTTGGCTATATAAAGGCCTCGTTGTGGTAGCCATTGAGGTAAGTTCAGTTCACTGTGTTCAAGCGGCCTTGCATGCAAGAAGTCCTCCATCTAGAGTCTGTTCAAATCGCCATCGAAGCTCCTTGCTGGAGCACACGGGTGGACGGATAGCCATCAAAGTTGTAAAAAGTTTACAATCAGTAATCTTGTTTACTCTCCATATCTTTCTATATTTCATTGTCTTGTGTTGAGAAGATTCTACTTCCGTTGTTGCTGTGTTTTCTTACAAGCATATTCTAGGTTCATAGGGGATCGCAGTGTGAAGGATGACTCACCAGAATGTGAAATGTTAACAGTACAATAAGAATAAGAATTTTAAAAAAAAAGTGGCCAAGAAGATAACTGTCACCATAGGGGTACTTGGTAGGTCTTAGAAAGTAATTTCCTTGGACCGATGCCCTGGTCTCTATGGGGTAGGACCTTGAGAGATTATTATTTGAGTGTAAAAAGAAATGTGAATGATGAAGGAGTGTTAGAGTGAGAAGAATGTGAAAAATAAGAATAAGACCAAGAAGATAACCAGCACCTTAAGGATTCTTGGTAGGACTTAGGTATCTTTTGAAAGAGTTTAGGGCCGATGCCTTGGTTCTTATGGGCTGGGATCTTGTGTCGAAAGAAGGTAAAGTAAAATGGAAATAAAAGGGAAGAAGTGCAAAGGAAAAAATAAAGAAGAGAAAATGTTGATAGTGAAAATGTAATACTAGAGGAAGTCTTGATTGCGTGAGGTCTTCCATGAGCTTAGCATGTGTTTCCTTGAGGTTGATTTTTATGATTAGATGTGGGCCAAAGACTAGGGTCATAAACTGGAGACATAGTTGAGTAGCGCATGAGTATGATTGGCAACTATTCTAGTATTGAAAATGGTCTCGTTTTGGCGGTTATCTTTCCTTGGCAGGCCCTATATGGACATGTGGTTTAGTTATGCTAACCAGCATTACAAATGTTTTGTGTGAGTAAGTGATGAGGTGTGTTGTGAAATAAGCATTGCAAATGTGTATGATGTGTGATAATTGGATATATGATGTGCTCTCATTGCAAATGTGTATGATGTGTGATAATTGGATATATGATGTGCTCTCATTGCAATGTTATGTGGTTTTTATTTTTGTTTTTTTCTTTTGGGACTAGTGGTTGTGTTGTGTGGCAGATTCCATGGACAATGCAATGGACGCATTGGAGTTGATTGAAGATGTACGAGAGGACACTTTACCAAGAAGATTTGACGGGGCAGATGATGGGTTTATGTTGATGACATGTGATCGTTAGCATGCAATTTTTAGCATTTTATGTCATGAGCAAGATGATGTCATTTCTGATATGGTGCATAATGTTATGATTATGGAGGAGTCTCTCATGGTGATTGGTGATGCTCTAGATGATGATGGTATGGTTCATGAGAGTAGTCATTCTCATATGGATGAGCTAGTTCTTCATGATTGATGATCTGAGTTTAGAGGCTTCTCTCATTGGGACTATCTATGATGCCCTTGTTGATGATTCTTATCATCATTCATGTGACGATCTTACTTGATGGGTTCCAAGGCAATAAAAGTTATGTGGTCATGGTTCTGTAGCTCAAAAAATGTTGGAAAAGTTTGCCTTATATTGTTCGGTGATCGGAGTTATGGTTTAGGAGGGCAAAGAATGGTGGAAATTGCAATTTATTGTGGCTATGGTTGCTTGGGGTCTAAAGTGTTGTGGAGTAGCAATGTCATAGGTCACTGTTCCATGATTGGAAGATCCAAGGAAAGGGTGTAAAAGAAGGAGATGCAGATGGGGGTTGACGAGAGCATTAATGCCATATTTTTAATGAGGGTGTATTCCAAAGTTAGATCTTTTGGGGGGTTTTCTCATGAGTTGATGTGCTTCATGTTGGTGGTGGCATTGTTCCTTTGTTGCTGAAGATTGTGAGCATTTTTGTTGGTTTACTTTTGCCCCCAATTTTTTTCAAAATGAATGGTTGAAGTTTTTTTGAAGTGTGGGTGGAGTTTTTGTTGATGATGATGGGGTTTTCTAAGGTTAAGTATGTGATTAAGGTGGTTATAGGGAGGAAAAAAACTAGTTTTTTGGAGTTTATATGGGCTGGCCCCATTGGAGAGAACAGAGGCGCGCATCATGGGGAGATCAGAGAAGAGAAGGGCATGCGTGATGAGGGAGAGGACCGCGACTTGTGTGAGTTTGCATGGGGCTGTTTAGCGAGGGAGAAGGAGGCGAGCACCGTGCTAGTGATGAGATGGGCTGATTATGCAGGAGAGAGGGTGAGCATGCTCGATGGTTGAGGGGTCGGATTTTGGAAGATTGGAAAAAGGAGGATGGGGGTTAGGAGGATGGTGTCATGGATAGGGTCTGGTTGGCGCGTGAGCGGGAGGCATTGAAGAGGGCACCAGATAGCATGGGAGAGGTTGGTTTTGTGGGGGATCGGGGCGGTTTTTTTCATCACAGGAGGGCACATGGGTGAGAGAGGACATGGTTGTTGAGCGCATCGTATAGGTTTGTTTATAGGAGGGGAAGAGAGTGCGGGTGGTTGGTGAAAGGCAAGGACCAGTGGATATAGCTTTGGGAGATGAGAGAGTTGGTGAGTAAGAGAGAGAATTGGGAGGAGAAGCGTAGAGAACCCCCAGCATGTGCGGCAAACAAAATGGCATCGGTTAAGAAGCAAGGAAGAAGCGCCGACCTGCAAAAAACAAGCATAAGAAAAGGTTTAATTACAAACAAACATAATTTTTTCTTCAAAGGTTAAAAATAAACCTTAATAGAACTAAGATCATATGATGCAAAAATTATTATCTATAATGAAAAAACCATATTTGTTCCAACTTAATTTAAATCAATTATAATAAAAAATGGATAATTCAAATGATGTTGAAAAAAAGAAAGATGTTTATTTTGTTGAGTTTGATTTATAAAAAAATGTTAGTGGATGATTTCGAGATAATGGAAAAAATGAAACGATTTAAATTGATGCTGTGGGATTAATTAAATTGGTTTTGGATAGTCGATAATTTGGAAAATTTTGATTAATCGAAATGAGATTAAGTAAAAAATGGAAGAAAAATAATATTTTCTTTGTTATTTATCATATGAATGTTAGTTTATAAATTTGTAATAAAAGGAATGCAATATGATTTGAGGAAATAAAAAATTTAGGTGATAGATTTATTAATGTGATGTTTTATGTGATGAAGTGTTGAAAAGGTTAGTTTTTTTGTGTGTGTACTACGACGATGAGACGACTTTTGTGAATTGTGTTTGCACCTTATTAGGATATATTTTCCTATCTTAAAAGAGCATGGCATCTTTGTGTGTTGCTTTTGGGTTAGGGTACTCTTAATCTTCACATAAAATTTGGTGCCGCTGCCAGGGAAAGAAAGGTGCAAAAATGGAAGTGTTAGATGTAGGAGGAGCTAGATTTAAATGGGGATGAAGGGGATGTAGGAAGTGCCGAAGTTGTGATCGTACAGTATGTATGCCCATGAGTTGCTTTGGAGAGGAAGGCTTGAGACAGGCACCCTCCTAGATCCATGTGTTTTATGAGACTGACGAGCAACGGGAGCAACAGATTAAGTCAAGAGAAGAAAGGGCAGCCAAAAGGCATGCTGAGAGAATAGCTTTGGGAAGGTTGAGTACTTCTCCACCATCTCGAGTTAGAAGTCCAAAAGTTAGACCAATCAAAGTACATTGCACCGAATAGGAAGAGATAATCATTGACCTTTCACACTTGTTTAGTCCAAGCTCACCTCAGGCTGGAACTTCCAACAACGTGTTACCTAACATTTTACAAACACCAACAAGTATCCCAAGTGTAACTGTGCACTTGTTGTTGTTTTTCAGCATTCACGTGTTAAACTTGTTGCATTGTTGTGATTTGGACTGATTTTTGGATTGAGATGATGGTTGTTCATAGGTTAACTCATGTAGTACATCTCGACAAGGGTTTTTTGGAATTAGTGCCGTTGTTTGACAGGGGGATCAAAGGAAAGAAGGATGAGTCATCAGACACATTATTGGAGTCTTTCCTGTGTTTAGTGTCATGTGCAGGAGATAGCTAGAGATAGAGTTGTTTGGAACTTTGGAATAGAAGTAATTTGGTATACTAAGCAAATGTTCTCCTAGGTGCATTCGAACCTTTGTTTCTTTTCCTTGATGGTTGGTGGTGTTATGTTTGACTTTGAAAAAAACTAAAAAACTAAAAAATAAAAAAATAAAATACAAAATTGTGTGATGATGTGTATGGATGTGAAAGTGTGGATGTATGCTGTGAGCATAAGTAGGGTTACATTCCTCGTAGCACTGAAGAGGGAAGATATCCCTAATGCTCTGCCATTCTTTTCAAGGCTAGGTAGTTCTAGTTATACTTGGGCTTTATTCAATAGATGTTGAAGGAGTATCCCCAATGCTTAAGCCATATCTTGAGTGAGACTGTCTTGAGGTGGCATATTCTAGGTTCATAGGGGATCGCAAGTGTGAAGGATGACTCACTAGAATATGAAATGTTAATAATAAAATAAGAATAATAATTTTAAAAAAAAGTGGCCAAGAAGATAACTATCGCCACCATAGGGGTACTTGGTAGGTCAAGAAGATAACTATCGCCACCATAGGGGTACTTGGTAGGTCAAGAAGATAACTATCGCCACCATAGGGGTACTTGGTAGGTCAAGAAGATAACTATCGCCACTTGGTAGGTCAAGAAGATAACTATCGCCACCATAGGGGTACTAAGTAGGTCAAGAAGATAACTATCGCCACCATAGGGGTACTTGGTAGGTCTTGGAAAGTAATTTCCTTAGACCGATGACCTAGTCTCTATGGGGTAGGACCTTGGTTGGAAGGAGAGATTACTATTTGAGTGTTAAAAAAAATGTGAATGGCTAAGGAGTGTTAAGAGTGAGAAGAATGTGAAAAATAAGAATAAGACCAAGAAGATAACCAGCGCCTTAAGGATTCTTGGTAGGACTTGGGTATCTTTTGAAAGAGCCTAGGGCCGATGCCTTGGTTCTTATGGGCTGGGACCTTGTGTCGAAAGAAGGTAAAGTAAAATGGAAATAAAAGCGAAGAAGGAAAAAATAAAGAAGAGGAAATGTTGATAGTGAAAATGTAATACTAGAGGAAGTTCTGATTGCTTGAGGTCTTTTATGAGCTTAACATGTGTTTCCTTGAGGTTGATTTTTATGATTAGATATGGGCCGGAGACTAGGGTCATAACTGGAGACATAGTTGAGTAGCACGTGAGTATGATTGGCAACTATTCTAGTATTGAAAATGGTCTCGTTTTGGCGGTTATCTTTCCTTGGCAGGTCCTATACAGACATGTGGTTTAGTTATGCTAACCAGCATTACAAATGTTTTGTGTGAGAGTAAGTGATGAGATGAGGTGTGTTATGAAATAAGCATTGCAAATGTGTATAATGTGTATGTGATGTGATAATTGGATATGTGATGTGCTCTCATTGTAATGTTATGTGGTTTTTGTTTTTGTTTTTGTTTTTTTATTTTGGGACTAGTGACTGATAGTTGTGTTGCTTGGCAGATTCCATGGACAATGCAATGGACGCATTGGATCCTATCGATTGAAGATGTACGAGAGGACACTTCACCAAGAAGATTTGACGGGGCATTTGATGGGTTGATGTTGATGACATCATGTGATCGTTAGCATGCAATTTTTAGCATTTTATGTCGTGAGCAAGATGATGTCATTTTTGATATGGTGCATAATGTTATGATTATGGAGGAGTCTCTTATGGTGATTGGTGATGCTCTAGATGATGATGGTATGGTTCATGAGAGTAGTCGTTCTCATATGGATGAGCTAGTTCTTTATGATTGATGATCTGAGTTTAGAGGCTTCTCTCATTGGGCCTATCTATGATGCCCTTGTTCATCATTCATGTGATGATCTTACTTGATGGGTTCCAAGGCAATAAAAGTTCTGTGGTCATGGTTCTGTAGCTCAAAAAATGTTGGAGAAGTTTGCCTTATATTGTTTGGTGATCAGAGTTATGGTTTAGGAGGGCAAAGAATGGTGGAAATTGCAATTTGTTGTGGCTATGGTTGCTTGGGGTCTAAAGTGGTGTGGAGTAGCAATGTCATAGGTCACTATTCCATGATTGGAAGATCCAAGGAAAGGGTGTAAAAGGAAGAGATGCGGATGGGGGTTGATGAGAGAATTAATGCCATATTTTTTATGAGGGTGTATTCCAAAGCTAGATCTTTTGGGGGGTTTTCTCATGAGTTGATGTGCTTCATGTTGGTGGTGGCATTGTTTCTTTGTTTGCTGAAGATTGTGAGCATTTTTGTTGGTTTGGAGGAGCACTTTTGCCTCCAATTTTTTTCAAAATGAATGGTTGAAGTTTTTTTGAAATGTGGGTGGAGTTTTTGTTGATGGTGGGGTTTTCTAAGGTTAAGTATGTGATTAAGGTGGTTATATAGGGAGGAAAAAAAAATCATGTTTTGGAGTTTTTATGGGCTGGCCATTGGAGATAACAGAGGCACGCATCATGGGGAGATCGGAGAAGAGAAGAGCGCGCGTGATGAGGGAGAGGGCCGCAACTTGTGTGAGTTAGCATGGGGCTGTTTAGTGAGGGAGGAGGCGAGCACCGTGCTGGTAGTGATGAGATGGGCTAATTATGTAGGAGAGAGGGTGAGCATGGTTGAGGGGCTGGCTTTTGGAAGATTAGAGAAGGGAGGAGCAGAGAAGAGTGCATAATGGAAGAGAGCGCATGGCATGGGAGTTAGGAGGATGGTGTTATGGGACAGGGTCTGGTTGGCGCGTGAGTGGGAGGCATTGAAGAGGGCACCAGATAGCATGGGAGAGGTTGGTTTTGTAGGGGGCCGGGGTTTTTTTTTCATCACGGGAAGGGCAGCGCAGATCGCATGGGTGAGAGAGGGCATTGTAGAGCAGGAGGGGAAGAGAGTGCGGGTGGTTGGTGAAAGGCAAGGGAGCAGTGGATATAGCTTTGGGAGATGAGAGAAGAGAGAGTTGGTGAGTAAGTGAGAGAATCGGGAGGAGAAACATAGAAGAAGGTTGAGAACCCCCAGCATGTGCGGCAAACGAAATGGCACCGGCCAAGCTATAGAAAACAAGCAAAAGAAAAGGTTTAAAAAACATAATTTTTTCTTCAAAGGTTAAAAATAAACCTTAATAGAACTAAGATAATGTTCATATGCAGAAATTATTATCTATATTGAAAAAACCAGATTTGTTCCAACGAATTTAAAATAAAAAATGGATAATTCAAATGATGTTGAAAAAAAGAAAGATGTTTATTTTGTTGAGTTTGATTTATGAAAAAATGTTAGTGGGGATGATTTCGAAAAAATGAAATGATTTAAATTGATGCTGTGGGATTAATTAAATTTGTTTTGGATAGTCAATAATTTGGAAAATTTTGATTAATTGAAATGAGATTAAGTAAAAAAATGGAAGAAAAATATAATATTTTCTTTGTTATTTGTCGTAATAAAAGGAATGCAATATGTACTACGAGGATGAAGATTTGTAATAAAAGGAATGCAATATGATTTGAGGAAATAAAAAATTTAGGTGATAGATTTATTAATGTGATGTTTTATGTGATGAAGTGTTGAAAAGGTTAGTTTTTTTGTGTGTGTACTACGACGATGAAGACAACTTTTGTGAATTGTGTTTGCACCTTATTAGGATATATTTTCCTATCTTAAAAGAACATGGTGTTGCTTTTGGTTTAGGGTACTCTTAATATTCACAAAGGAACACACGAGAAGATTGGTTAAGTTGGCTGCTCCATATCAGTTTTTATTGCAAGACAACTATATCGGTTAGGCAAGGACGAAGTTCTTTGCAAACAAGTGTGTACTATGTAGCTATCCTTGAGGAAGCTCATAATGGACTAGGTGGTGGACATTTTGCAGCAGAAATTACTAGACAGAAGGTGCTCAATGTGGCTTATGTTGGCCAACTCAATTTGGAGATGCCTCAAAATTTGTTAAGAGGTGTGAAGAATGCCAAAGATTTGCCATAACTCATACTAAGGATCGTATTCCCTTGACATTAGTCTACTCTTTACAAGTTTTCCAAAAGTGGGGAATGGACTTTGTTAGACCTATCAGTTTTGTAGCTAAGTCAACTCGAGCAAGGTACATTATTGTAGCTACATGCTATTGTTCCAAATGGGTAGAAGCCAGAGCCACTGTGAAAGCTGATGCTCGAAGCACCGCCAAATTCTTGTATGAGAATATTATAACAAGGCATGGGTGTCCACTGGAACTTGTAAGTGATAGAGGAACTCATTTCATAAATGAGGTGATCACTTTTCTTTTAGAGCTGAGTTCATGGTTGTTCATAGAAAGTCTTCACCATGCCGTTGAGAGTACAAACAAAACTCTATGCAGCACCATATTGACTAAAATAGTAAAAAAATGAAGAAAGGATTGGGAACAAAACTCCTAGCTGCTGCTATTTGGGCCTATAGAACAGCCTATAAAACTACCATTGGAATGACTCCTTTCCATCTGGTGTATGGGTTTGAAGTTGTCATGCCTATGGAATATATTGTGCCCTCTTTGAGAGTGGTAATATCCGAGAAGCTTGAAGGCAATGGGATATCCAAAAGGTTATTCCAACCGAAACGTCTTGATGAGACAAGACTTTGTGCAGCCTATGGGTTGTATGTTGAAAAGCTTCGAAGAAAGAAATGGTTTGATAACCATCTAGGCAAGAACAAGTTCAAGGAAGATGACTTAGTACTTATGTACGCACTCAAGAGAAACAAAGGGAAACTCAAAATGTTGGGGATAGGCCCATTTAAAATTTATGAACTCATTAATTCTGGCTTGGCCAGGTTAGAAACATTACATGGAATACCTTTTGACTCCTATGTAAATGGGAGCAAATTGCGAAAGTTTTATGGACTACCTATCGAAAACATGCTGGAGTCAGGATTGTAGCTCCTGGATTTACAAAGGGGGTTAACATAGATAGTGGGCAATTTCTACAAGGAAAAAGCCCTTGATAGCAGGCAGCACATCATTGATAGCCAAAATGCTAGGATAACACAATTAAATGCCCAATTGTAGAAATCAGCCACCCAAGCGGAGCAGATCAGTGAACTGGTGGTGGCCAGAGCCGAAGAAGAGAAGCTGTTATCTCTAAAATGGGCTGCATATGCCAATATGTTCAAAGGGAGGTATGAAAGAGCAAAAATTCAAAATCAAGATATGTTAAAAGAGCAAGAAGCTGCTCTAAAGGAACTTGCATTGGTATCATCAAAAAATGAGCAAATTCTATACAGGGTTAATGTGGAAAGAACTAAAGTACAAGATCTAACCGCATAGTGTAGTGACTTGGAGGACAGACTATAGAAGGCCAAAAAAAGTCTAGTGCAGCAGCTCCAAAGTTAACAAGAAGAAGAACTAAGGTTACATCTAAAGCACAAAGAAGAAAAAGATGGCTTGTGAGCAGCTCTATGAGGCACAAGAAGAGTGCAGAAGATGTCAAAGGGAAGCTGAAAGCTAGAGAATTTGAGGCTGCTCTTCTGAGGCAAAACCAGCATGATAAACAAGGGTCTTCTCTAGAGGAGCAAGGGGTAGGTACATTACTTGATGCAATATCTAATTATGCCTCTAAACTAGCTACCTTGGCACTTTCCTCAAGATCTCTTGCTCTCCTGCTCTGCTGAAACCCAAAGTTTTTACACCTCCACACTTTTACTGTCTATGACCTATAAAAGACATAGATTTTGAAACACCCTTGAATAGTGAGGTGGTACAATGGGTCTTCAAAATAATGTCTAGACAGAATGCCCCTACTTTTGTCATGGTTATTCTTCATGGGCGACATTAGTCTACAAAACCCTAGAGACATCTTCTCTACACCTTTGCATCCTATTGTTCTTAATTTCAGGGCTTGGACTAGGGTACTTCTAAACTCCCAAAATTTCTTTGAAGAGGATGAGATAGTCAGTTTGGGTTTGCTAGAATACTTGAGCTTTGAGATACCAACTACTGGGAAGTACTTAGAGCACAGCCTAACATGGATGTAGCTCTATGGGTCTTATGAGGCCAAAGACTAATACTTTTATCTAAGGGCTAAACAAATCCACATCTATCACCCCTTAGGCATTTGGAAGTTATTTCAACTTGTCACTTTGCACTTAGAAAGCCTAAAGTAAGGGGGCAGTCTTTAGCATTTGACTTACACCACATTAACTACCCTTCAATTAAGGAAGATGAAACTGAAAAATGGGAAAGTGATTTCTCTCAGTACTTCAAGGGCAAGCCACCCAACCCAGAGGACGATGAAGGCCATGGTAGGGATCTAGACAGGTTCACATAGTTGTATGTGCATGCATACTGCTAAACAGCTCAGCCACCACAACGTTTGTCTAAAAAAGGTCCCCCAAAAGAAGCCCAGGGCAAAGAGGAAAGTAGCAGGAAGGAAGCCGAGGGAACTTTAAGACTCGGTCATGCAAAAGAATTAGATTTGCCTTTAAAGGATCTGCATAAAAGGACTAAGGATTGAGCCTATGAGGTACAATGGGTACTCATGGAACTCACAAACTTGCTAAAAGGACTAATGCAAAAAGTTGAAGAAAATGCACATGAAACTTTGGAAAAATTTGTTAGCAGTATCAAGGGAATTGTTGCACAGTTGCTAACACAGTTAACCAAGGTGGAAGTGGAAGTCAATAGCCTTACCTCTAGGTATTCCCAATATCTGCATACAATATATGATTCTATGGACAGTGAGAAGGAAGTGTGGGGTACACAAAAAGATGTTGCTGCCAGGCAGATAATGAGCTTAGAGCACTCTCTGGAGACTATGAGAAGTGAAAGACCATGCTCAATTTGGGACATTGGCCTTTCTGATCATTATTTTTTGGCTGGAGCACCTGTGGCTCCAAGGAACCCGTTCACTACAATCAAGATGGTGATGCGCTGCTTGAGCCCCTGTCCATGGTAACCTTACAATACGATGACTTCAAGAAACTCAAGAGGGAGGATGTACATATGATTTTATCTTTTCTACCACATTATGCAATTTTCTCCTTTAACTTTTGGTATTTTTTGTCGAATATGGGTTGACGGATATCCTAAGGCTCATGGGAAATGACATCATGGTGGTAGTGGATAATGATGCAAATTGTCCACTAACCAAAGGCTTAGGTTCTATCTTAGTTATTTTTAAAGATGACTATTCAAAAAGTCTTTCAAATGTTCTTTAGAGGAACCTCTTATCTATCTTGGCTATCATGGATTATCTATCTTGGCCATCATGGGTTCTTTTAAATGTTCTTTAGGCCCTTAAATCTAACATGGTTGGGTGACTCATAGGCTCTTTGGCTTGGACACTCTCTAGCTCAGAGGTTATTTTGGAGGTGCTCAACATAGGCATCTTTGGCCTTACAACATAACTAGGCATCTTGGCCTCATAATACTCTACCATGGCTACATCATCGGTGCCAGCGGGGCGGGAAGAAACAATACAAGTAGTACCCGGGTTTAGGTGTTATTCCATAGCTTACAAAAGTACTTCAATGTCCTCCTTATAAGAGGCTTCTTCCAAATGTGTTTCTCCCACAATTTTTCCCACATACATTTTGGAGCAATGCTCCCCCTTTGATCCAAACAAACCCAAAACCAAAGACAACATAATGCTAATATAAATTTTTGTCGATGACGATGAAGAATCCATTGATGCCTTCAAACCATAAGGCCAACATACTGAAGTCCATGCTTCCCATGTGAATAAGCCCTTGTGGTTGGTGAAAATTCCAAAAATGCTGAAGCAAGGCTTCCCATGTGAATAGCCTCTTATGGAGGGCTATTTTATTATATATATATATATAACCTTAATCTCAAAGGTTTGTTTTCTTTTCAAAAAGAGATTTTACCAGCGTGCGAGTCTGTTAGCTGTGTTGATTTCGAATCTGCTGGCCGCACCAAGTTGGAGCGCACAGTTCGAATCTTCCTCAACTCTCTGCTCGTCTGCTGATGCTCATGTCCTCTGCTCGTCTGCTGATGCTCATGTCCTCTGCTTTGTTACACGCTTCGTTGATGCAGCGTTGTTATCACCTATAGGTTGCCTTGGAGATGCGCTACTTTGATTATCACTGTGCTTTGCTATAGAGCTGGTTCTCTCCACCACTTGGGGCTACTCAGCTGATCTCTGCCCCACGCTGAAACAGGTGATACGCCAGGCTACTTCGCTACTCTCTCTGCTCAAGTGATAGTGTGTAATGCTATCTTGAAGTTTGTTCTACTCAATCCTTTGAGCTGTTACATCTTTGGTGGTTGTCTTCTACTCCGTTGACTTTATCTTGCTATATGCGAATGTGCTATTATAGCTCCAGGAGATGGAATGCTATACCAATTGTATTGTTGGGGGCCACTTATGATGCACACTGTGTGGCTTTGCAAAGCTCCTCTCTACTCATGTGGTGTAAGACTCCTTCAATAAGTCTTTTCCAATCACACCCTGTGTGATCAGCTATAATGTTGTCTCCTTGTTGATGCTCATAGAAAGCTTGGGCTACCTACTAGACTCTTGCACCTCTGCTTCTACTCTCTCTTTCTCAAGCTAGCTAAGCTCTAGGAAGCCTTAATGACACATGGAGAGACCAATGCAATCTAATCCTTCTCTCCTTCTTCTTGTCAATGGCACTTCACTTATGGGCACCATTTCCAAGCATGGAAGAGAGAAGACCTAATCATAATGCAAGTTCTAATCAACCCTAAAACACAACAAGAGCAATCAACAAATTAATCTAATGGAAGAGATAAGCAAGATCTATTCTCTAATTACTTACTAATCCTCAAAACCTAAGCTAAGCTTGCTAGCTAAGAGGGAATTAAAAACTAAACCTTGATCACTAATAGCAAGTAAGAACTCCTAATTAAGATCCACCACTAATCTAAACACTAACCTACACTCTGATACCATGTTAAAATTCATGGTGGATCAAATACTAAGCACAAAATCATAATGTGAATGTGGAAAGTAGTGCAATGGACTCAAGTTCAGTTAGGTTACAAGATGGAAACTTGTACTCATAAAAAGACTTGAGATGTAAGTGCTTGTATTCCATTAAATTGAAATGAGCCTTTATATAGGCCCAAGTACAATCTAGGCCTTGCCTTTGCATGTGGGATAATTATACTAAGTGATGTGTCTCTCTAGCAACACTCACAACTTGTGCTCTTTGGCACCACAACTTTCAACACCCCCCTCTTGGTACACACACTTTGTGCATCTAGGCACTACTATTTCAACAGAGACTTGGTTCAACCCCTAATGAACAATAAATAGCTCACTTGACTCATTCACACACAACCCATCAATGACTCACCATGTTATCAAATGACTAAAACAAGAGACTTGGTTCCCTAATGAACAATAAATAGCTGACTTGACTCATTCACACACAACCCATCAATGGGAGCAAGAATCAAACTCTATGGGAGCAATAATCCATCAATATAAGGCTCATAAATGATCAAAATATCACTAACAAGAAGAGCAAAGATCTATGCTTTTTTCAGCTTGCTTGGAAGGGAGAATTGTGTATGATCAAGTGCATGAAACCTTGATTAAAATCTATAAAGAGCATAGTCGAAGCCTATGGGAAGGGGGGAATCATACCTTGTGATACTTGAAAGGAAGGAGAGAGCTTCAACAAAGATTCATAAAAGTAGAGTGGCTTCACTTTTTTATGTAAAAAAAATTACCATGCAAAAAGGCTTATAAAGGCTCCTTTTATAATAGAATATTTAATGCACCTTGTTTTTAGCATTCTTTTAATACAATCACATGGGTTTGTTTATTGAGGTTATTGGTGTGAAATTTTGAGCCAAGTGCTAGATTTATACATAATAAACTCTAAGGTTATTCCCTTCTAAGTTTATATTTTCACAACTCTTTATAAGATTCAAGGGAGGCTTGAAAACTCCATCCTTTGCTAAACCAAGGAATCCTTAACCAAGTCCTATGCACACCAGTTCACAATATATTTTTAGGGTCTAATAGAGTATAAGAAGTTATGAGAGCCCTATGACTCATTTATCTCTCTAATGATTTCATTAGGCATTTGGTTGTTATCTAGGTGGTCCTTGCCCACCTTTTCCATGCTCCTAGGTGGTAACAAGGGCTAGATACACACTCCACATTTGGTTGTTATCTAGGTGGTCCTTGCCCACCTTTTCCATGCTCCTAGGTGGTAACAAGGGCTAGATACACACTCCGAATCCCTCAAGGTGGTGAAACGACTCTTGTACTCTCTACAACTTATAACAGGCATTGTAATCCTTAGGCCTTGGTCCTGGGGTCTTAATACTTCATGAATAGGACACACATTTGTATTACCATGAAGGGAGGGCACTTATACAGACTCGAGACAACTAATGCACACTCTTTATACTACAAAGCTCAAATGTAACCTTTACACTACTCGAGTAGGTTCAGTGGTTCAATTTCACATTTCGTCTTTTCCAATTTTCCTAAAATATTTAGACAATACATTTTGAGAGGCTACATGACCCTTTTTTGATCCCAGATGACCATTTTGTGAAGTTTCCACCACCTAACTAGCTTACTTTATGGTTCGTCTCACCAACTGTGGTACTCTAAAAATCTCTCTCGTCTAAGATCCAAAGTGAGTTCTATTTTCTCATATAAGTTACTTATATCAAAAGAAAATTTTTCATTAAATAAGTTTCTCATTCCTAACTTTATCTCTCTAGAATAATTATTCTCTCTCTAAAAATTTAACTAGTAAAAGCAATAATTTTTACATATTATTGGTCAACTTACGGAGAAATCTTAGAGTTTGCATGATGATCGGCTAGGCTGTAAGATTGTTTCCTGTGTGTTGCTTGGTAGACAACACGACAGTGCAGTGAAGAGTCGGATCTGTAGATGTCCGACGCGCCTTGCGCAACAGGGTAAAGATGCGGTGTAAGTTTGCAATTGAATGTGAATGGAGAATTGATCCATTATCATCCCGGAGTAATCTATAGCGAGCTCCTGAGCTCCCACGCAAGCAGCTGCCCCCGCACCCTGCGCCCCCCCCTTGCCCCTGCCTCCGCCGTCCCCCCCCCCGAGCCCCCTGCCTTCGCCCCGCCTCCGCCGTCTCCCCCTGTCAGAAGTGGCAGCGGAAGTTTACAGGAGTCTGACAGTACCGACAGGAACAAAACAAACAGAGAGGAGAGAAACAAAACGCAGTGATAAGAGAAAGAGCAGAAACGACACCGAAGGTAGAATTGAGGGCGAAGAGCCCTCTACTGTATTCTTCACTACTTGGTGGTGATACACTGCTCTTCTGGATCAATCTCGTGGGCAAAACGCTCAGATTGATCCTTCTCAGCACACAGCAAAAAACCACACTGTGAACAGTGTGTGATACTTTGCTTCACTTCTTGTTACACAACACACAAGAATGCTACGCCATCACACCAGGAGCAAAGGCGCTTCCTTCCCTTTATACTACCCTGGATGATTGACCGAATGACCCACTTTTAGTGGTCGGATACCGAAGAATACGGCCGGGCACAGCCACAAAACAGCCCTCACTCACTCCCTAATCCCGTCGGAAGATACTGGAGATGAACTACGTAATTCCAGAGTGGAATTATGTAAGAGCAACGTCCGCAACGTTCCGCAATGTCTGGAGCAGCGACCGGAACCGCATCCGGATCCGGAACCACCGTGCAGAACAGCATCCGGATCCGGAACCTCCAGCATCCGGAATCTTCATCCGCTAACACCCCCTCTCAGCTCCTGGATCGGGAAGCAACCCAAGGGAGCTGGAGTGAATCAACAAAAGAGTCTGATGAAGAGGCTTCGTGAAAAGATCTGCAGGGTTGGATGCCGTAGGACAGTACTTCAGATGTAGAGTACCATCCAACACCTTCTCCCGAACAAAATGATACTGGATCTCGATGTGCTTGGTCCGAGCATGAAAGACCGGATTCCGAGCAATCGCCATGCAACTCAGGTTGTCGGTGGAGAGAACAGTCTGTTGCTGGGGGTAACCCAGCTCCTCCAAAAGATGGCGCAACCAGATAACTTCACAGGTGGCGGAACAGGCAGCACGGTACTCCGCTTCCGTAGAAGATAGAGCGATAGTAGGCTGCTTCTTACTTGCCCATGAAACAACAGCTGATCCGAGAGAAAACGCGTAACCTGTGGTAGACCGCCTGTTATCCGGATAACCTCCCCAATCGGAATCACACCAACCGTGTAGTGTGATTGAGGAGTCTGGTCCTCCTGCTGCGTACCACAAACCAAGATCCGGAGTATGTCGCAAATACCGGAGGATCCTGAGAGCCTGCCTCATGTGAGTCTGCAGAGGCAATTGCATGAAGGAACTGAGAATGCCAACAGAAAAGCTCAGATCTGGCCGAGTGTTAAGAACCCAGATCAGAGATCCGACTAGCTGTCGATACAGCACAACATCCGCAGGTCCGGAAGAGTCAACTGCGGAAACTTTGACATTCACATCCATCGGAGATGAGATAGGACGAGCCGCACTCATCTGAAACTTCTCAAGCAACTCTTGAACATACCGTGTTGCTGAGAAACAAACATTCCAGCCGGGGACTGCTTGATCTCCAAGCCGAGGAAGAAATGCAACAGACCCAAGTCCGTCATTTCGAAACGTTGGCACAGAGCGAATTTAATCCGCTCAATCTTCTGGAGATTACTGCCAGTAAGAATAAGATCATCAACATAGAGGATAAGACAGCAAAGGTGATCCCCCTCTCGATGATAGTACAGGTTGTAATTAGCTAAGGAACGTGTGAATCCTTCGATCTTCAAGAATGCATCAATCTTCTTGTTCCAGGCACGCGGAGCTTGCTTCAATCCGTAGAGAGCTTTGTAAAGTCGGAAAACATGATCTTCTTTTCCTGTAACAACAAAGCAAGGAGGTTGAGAAACAAACACCTCTTCTTTCAGGTCACCATTCAAAAATGCGGATTTGACGTCCATCTGGAAAATAGGCCATTGCACATGAGCGGCAAGGGAAAAAACTGTGCGGATCGTCGTCATACGGGCGGTCGGAGCAAAGGTCTCATCGAAATCAATGCCGGCCTTCTGGGTGAATCCTCGAGCAATAAGTCTGGCCTTATGTCTGTCCAGACTGCCATCAGACTTGTACTTTGTCTTGTACACCCAACGGGTTCCGATTACTTTCCGCCGAGCCGGACGAGGCACCAACTCCCAAGTAGCATTCCGCTCAATAGACCCGATCTCGATCTCCGCATCCATAGCGGCCTTCCACTGGGGCTGTGAAAGAGCTTCTTCAATGGTGACTGGTTCTTGTGACTGCATAATGGTGGACATTAATGCGTAGTGCACTCGCAGACTCAGATTGCTGTGACGTTCGGGACCGAGTACGGGGTCCGAAGGAAGACACAATCTTTGAAATACCTGAGTCCTTCAAGGTTTGAATGACCTAGCGAGGATACCGCACAAGCTGTTCTGCAAGTTCTTCTTCCTCTTGAAGATAATCCGAGCGGAAACCCGGATCAGTGAAGGACAACTCTTCAGGGCCGTTGTCTTCATCTGCAAGAATACTTGCCGAAGCCGGAAGAGGGACTTCGGGAACCGGACGCAAAGAAGAACGCAACTGGCGGAAAGCAGGAACAGAAATGCCGTCTGAGGGACCAGCATCAGAGTCCAGAGGATGATCGGACTCATCCGGAACCAAAGAAACCGGAGGAGAAGCTCCCTCTTCAAGTAGACCAGAAACTCCTTCCAAAACTGAAGACTCATCAAAGATGACATCACGACTGTGCTCAATTTTCCGCAAATCTGGATTGTAAAGACGATAGGAAGCGGAAACCGAATTATATCCCACATGGATCAACTTGCGGGATTTCGCATCAAACTTGGATCGATCTTTCTTGGGAATATGAGCATAAGCATCACAACCAAAAATGCGGAAATGACTTATCGAGGGTTTCCGCCCAAAGTAGGCCTCATACGGAGTAGAATGGGGAACTGCGGTGGTAGGAGCGCGATTGAGGATGTGAACGGAAGTTGCAACCGATTCAGCCCACCAGAAGCGAGGTAAATCCCGATGCTCCAGCAAAGTCCGTCCCATCTCCTGCAACCGTCCGGTTCTTCCACTCTACTACTCCATTCTCAGACGGAGTGCCGACATTTGAGAGTTCGCGGCGAATCCCGAAACTCGCACAATAATCCACAAACTGATGCGAAGTAAATTCCGAGCCATGATCGGCACGTACAGCCTTCACTTGGTATCCGGATTCTTTCTCAACATGTGCTTTCCAGCAAATGAACGTAGAAACAGCTTCGGATTTGTGAGTAAGCAAGTATACCCACAAGAATCTGCTATAATCGTCTCGACAATGAGCATAAAATACTTGGAACCGCCCAGTGAGCTCACGGACATGGGACCGCAAAGATCCGTATGAACCAACTCCAACAGCTGAGTGGCTCTCCTGGAAGCCTTCTTCGGAAAAGCTTCACTATGTTGCTTCCCCCGGATGCATGGAATGCATCGTCCTTCAGGATGTCGAACATCTGGCATACCCTCCACTAGCTGCTGATGAGTGAAGGCACGCCGAAAAGCATCTGCATGTAGATGTCCGTAGCGGTAGTGCCACAGAACACCTGAATCACCAGTGACTGCTGAGAGAGCATGTATCTTGTACAAGCCTCCCGAAGAGAAGCCCCCTCTTACTTCTTGTCCAGTCTCCTTATCCCGAATTGATACAGAATCTTCATCAAAGATGACCTGCTTCCCTAGCTTGCAAATCTCATAAATAGAGAGTAAGTGAAAACCAAGCTGAGGACAATAGATTACCCGAGAGGAGTGCATACCTCCCTTTCCATCCGGAATTAAATTCATGATCCCCTCACCGCATATAGGGATCTGAGACTTGTCTCCCATACTCACCGCTCCATCCAGAGGGGAAAACTCTGTCAAATCCAGATACGATGGAGTCATGTGACGAGCTGCTCCGCTATCAATGATCCATTCCCGATCGGAGGGAATGTGGTCGCCCACCTTTACTGCCGTCGAGACAACAAGCTCTCCGACAAAAGCGGGAGCCATAGACTGTGGGTTTGCCGTAGCTATGAGCGGAGGAGAACCGTAAGTGCGCTGTCGTCGCTCGCGGACACTTCCTCCAGTAGTGGCCTCTCTCGCCAAAATCGTTGCAAGTTCTTTGGGCACGTAGAGTGTCTCTATCTGATTGAGAACGCTGCTGAGTAGGCTGAGGACGTGGGTTCCCTCGAGCCGGATTTGGAGAAACCGGAGGCCGTGGATTACTTGAGCCAGTTCGAGGGGGAGGTCTAGGAGGAGTAGATACTGCTAGAGCCTCGGTGGTAATGGAAGCTGCTCGTCTGAGTAATCCGCCTGCTTGCCCAGAAGTATTGCGGTCTTCCTGATCAAGCACTTGAGGAACAAGCTCGTCCCAAGTGATGATCGTAAGTCCCCCAGAAGTGATGAGAGACGTGTAGAACATGGAATAGCTTGCCGGTAACTGAGACAGCAATGTAACCGTCATGTCCTCATCAGTGAGATTCCCTTCTGCTTGCCGAATCCTATCTCGGAGATGCTCCATCTTTGTGATGTGCTCCCGCATACTTCCGGATTTGGCAGGGTCCAGCAACCGTAGTTGCACATCCCACGACACCCTCTTCATGGGTGTAACTCTATCATGACTTGCAGCCAACTTGTCCCACATGTCCTTCGCATTCCTGATGGTTAGGACAGAAGAGAGAATAACATCCTTACAATTATTAATAATGAAGGATCGTACTTTCCCGTTAATGCGAATCCAGATGTAGTGACGAACGTGGTTATCTTCGCCAGGCTCCGGAATCCGCTCAAGGACAAAATCTTGCAAGTCATAGGAATCCAGTACCGAGAGCATCCTCGCCTTCCAGATGCGGTAGTTGCTAGTACCGGCGAGATGTGACTCCCTCGGGATAGTCGGAAGAGTCGGAATCTTGGCATCCATCTTCTCTTCGAATGCAGATAGCCAATCGCCTTGTTGACGATTAGTGATGGTTGTCCCTTGACTTTCTTTGACTGTAGACATAGGGAATGAAGTCGTAGACGGGAAGAAACCGCTAACTTCAAATCAGCCCCAGAAAACGCAGTCGTGTAACCTCCTCAAAAACTTTGTAGATGTCGGAAACGTAGCCAAGCAACGGGTAATCACCTTGGCTCTACAAAACAAACAAAGAGGAGAGAAACAAAACGCAGTGATAAGAGAAAGAGCAGAAACGACACCGAAGGTAGAATTGAGGGCGAAGAGCCCTCTACTGTATTCTTTACTACTTGGTGGTGATACACTGCTCTTCTGGATCAATCTCGTGGGCAAAACGCTCAGATTGATCCTTCTCAGCACACAGCAAAAAACCACACTGTGAACAGTGTGTGATACTTTGCTTCACTTCTTGTTACACAACACACAAGAATGCTACACCATCACACCAGGAGCAAAGGCGCTTCCTTCCCTTTATACTACCCTGGATGATTGACCGACTGACCCACTTTTAGTGGTCGGATACCGAAGAATATGGCCGGGCACAGCCACTTTTAGTGGTCGGATACCGAAGAATACGGCCGGGCACAGCCACAAAACAGCCCTCACTCACTCCCTAATCCCGTCGGAAGATACTGGAGATGAACTGCGGATGAACTACGTAATTCCAGAGTGGAATTACGTAAGAGCAACGTCCGCAACGTTCTGCAATGTCTGGAGCAGCGACCGGAACCGCATCCGGATCCGGAACCACCGTGCAGAACAGCATCCGGATCCGGAACCTCCAGCATCCGGAATCTTCATCCGCTAACACCCGCCGACCCCTCTGCCTTCTCCCCGTCCCCCCTGCCTTCGCCCTCTCCGTCTCCCCTGTGCCCCCCTGCGCCTCCCCCTCCCCCCTTCCTCTGCCTCGCCTCCCCCTCCCTCCCCTCTGCCTGTTTTCTTTCCTGCCCCCCGCCTTCGCTCTCCCCTCGCCTCCCCTCCTTCCTAGTTCCCCCCCCCGCCCCCTCTCTTTCTGCTCTTCGCTGCCTCCCGCCCCCTCTCTCTCCGCCATTCGTTCCCCCCCTTCCTCCCGCCCTCCCCTCCCTCCCCCCCCCCGCTCCCCTTTCCCCCCGTTTTTTCCTCCCCCCCGCCTGCGCTCTTCCCCCAGCCCGTGCGCCCCCCCCTTCGCCTCCCTCCCTCCTCGCTCCCCCCAACTTCCCTTTTCTCCCCCTCGCCCCCCGGCCCCCCGCTCCCCCCCCCTTCCTCCCCCTCCCTTTCCTCTCTTCCCGCCTTCGCTCTCCTCCCGCCTCCCCCTTAGCCTAGCCTCATTCCCCCCCCCTTAGCCTAGCCTCGCTTCCCCCCCCCCCTCCCCCCGCCGCTGCCCTCCGTCCTTCCGCCTCGCCTTTTTTTCCAGCAGGGCTGTGTCCCTCCTTTTGGTGACCCCGATATCTGGCTTTTCCCCGTATGGAGGACTCCATGGAAGCCGCTCCGTCTACCCCCGCCGATCCCGATCTCCGTTTGGAGTTCACAGAAGCAGAGCATCAGTTGTTTGTTTCCACAGTTTCCGCTCTTGAGGCCTCCTCCTTGGTCTGCAAGATAGTGGGTAGCCGTCCGATGCGGAGAGAGCTTCGCGACCTTCTGCAAGGCAGCCTTGTTGGCATGCCTGCCAAGATCGTCAACGTCGATTTTTTGGGACGTGGCTACTACTAGGTGGATTTCGAGTCCCCCCAGGCAGCTCAGACGGTGCTGGCTCGGAGCCCCATTGCCCTCCGCTCATCCCGGGCATTCTTGGCGCGATGGACCCACGGTTTCGACCCCGCCTCTGACCCGTTAGAGCAGGCGGACAGGCTTCCCCATCACTATATGCTTTCCAGGACTCCGTAGGGAGTACATGCCCCTCTTGCCATCCATTGGCAAGGCATTTGGTCAGGTGGTGGAGACTCCTCCGACAGCGGCTTCAGTGGTAGCTCGGGCAGCAGGACTCCCAGCCATTCGGGTTGTGGTTTCATCTCCGGAGTCCCTCCCGAAGATGATCCTTCTCCCATGTCTTTCAGGAGGTCATCTGATCCAGCGCGTGGAGTATTCAGGCCTCCCCGGACAGTGCTATCTATGCCGGGAGATGGGCCACCTCGCGCGCGCATGTCCCTGCAAGGGGGTTCCTCCCTCTCGCTCTGTCGCCTCTGGTCCCCCCCTAGGAGGCCCGAGGGGTGGCCATCCTCCTTCGAGGCCGGATATCCGTGGCTCGTCTCAGCAGGCGACATCTTCTGATGAGCAGGTCCCGGCGGAGGACTCCGCGCAGACCCAGGAGGATGGCGGTCGACAGGAGGTTCGCAAACGCCCGGCCCGCAGGGACCGACGCAAACGCCAGCAGGCAGCACAGGCTGGTGGACAGGCTGGCGGACAGGCTGGCGCCCAAGCACCTACTCGCACTTATGTCCCAGTCAGGGATAGGCGGCCAGCAGGCCCCACCCCGATGGACGAGGATCCAGTACCAGGGCCCGTTGAGGCTCCCAGTGGAGCCCCCCATGCGAAGACCCCGCTCCCGCCTCCCCCCGCGGGGGGCCCACCCCCCTTCCTGGAGCAGATTCCCGAGGATCCTGAGCTGCACTCCGCGACCCTCGGCCCCTCTTCCCCCCACTCGGAGAGCACTCCTTCCTCCCCCCCCTCCCCCCCCCTCCCGCCACCCCCGGCGGCCCCACCTGACTCCTTGCCTCTCGCAGATACCTCTTCATCCTCTCCATGCTCTCCTCCCCCCCCCCTCTCCTCGAGCCCCCATCCGTCCCTCAGCCTCTCCAAGTTACTTCTCCAGACCACCCACTGCCCCTGGGCAGCGCAGCTGGGTAGGCCAGAGCTCCGTTCAGAGGTTGTTCCACCGCCACTCCGGGCCGGTGGAGATGGTGATCCTGGCTTCGCCCACCACAGAGTTCTCTCCCAGCCTCCCCTAGGGGGCCCCCGCGAGTGATGGGGCTCCCTGTGGATTACGGTTTCTTCAGGTGTCTCCCACTGGATGCTGGACCTTTCGAGACACTGGTCGCGCCTCTGCGCGTTTGTGTGGTATGTCACCCCTCTCGCAGTGGTGAGCAGCACGGTGGCCTTCTCCTTTCCTCTCAGTGTTGCCCCAGACATAGCATGGGATTGCAACTCTGTAGAGGAAGTTTTGAGTGATCAGATACTGGAGTTTTCTCACCACTTCAGTGACTTGGGGCTCACGGACCTTCTGCAGACCCGACTTCACACAGCCCGCATGAGCTTATTCGGTATAGGAGATTGGCGGGCGGATCTGGTCCACACCCCAGTTGAGGCGGTGCTGCTGATTCTCATCCACGTCGCTCCGAGTATGCAGCCCACCTTTAGATATATATATGGAGAGGATTGGTCTCACGCTTAAGCTCTGGATAGGGCAAAGGTGGAGTGGAGCTGGACACAGAGACAGGTTACCCTCTTTTTGGAGAGACTCCGCACCCGGACAGACAGTGACTATTCTCCCTCCAAGCCGGCACCCAAGACTCATAGAGTGGACGGGCAGCTCATCCGGGCCCGCTGAGAGGGGAGAGCCAGTGGAGGCTGTTTCTTCTGCCACAGCTCATCCATGAGGATCCTCTCATGGAACATCCTTGGTCTCGGCGGACCTCGCTGCTACATTGGCAGGGGCAGACTTCGCCAGGAGATCCAGAGGGCTCTCGTTGGAGGGCCCATAGATATTCTTTTCATCCAGGAGCACCATCTTTCTGCTGGGCGCACCCGCACCTGCGGGAAGATCTTGCCAGGCAGGAGCCACACTTTCTGGTCACTGGCATACGGCTCCCAGGGGAACCAGGGTGGAGTATGCATCTCAGTCAGTGAGCAGCTTCTTTCCGAGGTTGTGGACTCTGGCACTCTGGTTCAGGGCCGAGCACAGTGGATCATCCTTAGGGTTGGGGAAGACCGCATTGGCTTCCTCAACTTTTACGCCCCTAATGGGGCGACGGGGAGAGCTGAGTTTTGGAGCACCATCAGGCAGTCCCTCCCCATGGCAGACCATTGGTGCCTAGGGGGGGATTGCAACATGCTGGAGGATGCAGTAGACAGGATGGGGGGCAGCCAGGAGACCATTCATGGTCCGGAGCTAGCTGCCTGGGAGGAGCTAGTGCTTCAGGTGAGAGGCCAGGACCCGTGGACGCTCTCGGAGTTCGGCAGGATGCAGGGGAGTTTATCCTTCTCACGCTCGGATAGACGGGCCACAGGAGTTAACCTCCCCCGCATCGACGGGTTCTACGTTGATGAGTGGGCATGCGATAGAGGTGGCTCTGTGGGTATTCTCGCAGGCTCTTCTTTTTTAGACCACTTTCCAGTGCTTCTCCAGATCGAGGACCCTATGAGAGGAGAGAGAGCCCAGAGCGTCCGGATCCCAGATTGCCTCATAGAGGAGCCCGAGATTGCGGCCAGAGTTGAGCAGGTCTGGTGGGAGCTCCAGTTCAGGAGAGGTTCGGCAGCCAGCGATCTTGATAGAGGTTTGCAGGAGATCAGTAGGATGCTCAGACAGGCTGCCCTGGACCGCTTGGAGGCTTTCAGAGAGCAGGAGAGGAGCCTGCAGAGGAGTCTAGCTTCCCTTCAGAGACTTCAGGAGAGGGATCCCTCGAGCCCTTGGATTCTAGAGCAGATGGAGACAGCTCGCACAGAGATCAGATCCATCGAGGAGAGGAGGGTGGAGTTCTGATTCCACGCTCGTGCATCTTTTTTGACACAGGCTGGAGACAGGGTGACGCGGGATTTCTTCGAGGCGACAGGGCCGCGTTTCAGACGAGAGGGTCTTAGGCGTCTGCGGCGGCAGGCCGATGGCCAGGTAGTGGTGGATCCCCCTAGGGTTCAGGCGATCGCCACAGATTTCTACAGGGACTTGCTCTCAGCAGCAGCGGAGCCAGCAGATGACAGGGTGAGGGAGGCTCGGGAGGCAGTTTGGAGCTTCACGAGGCCGGTTGTGCCGGCCCACTTATTACAGCACTCCCTTCTCTCCCCTTTCTCGGATGCGGAACTGGAGGCGGCTCTTCAGGCTCTTCCTTGGGGCAAATGCCCAGGCGAGGACGGTCTATCAGTGGCCTTCTTCCTGAGTATTGGGATCTCTTGCATAGGGGTTTCAGATTGGCCTTCCAGGAGATCATGGAGTCGGGTGACATGCCGGACAGCATGGCAGAGGGGTTGATTCACTTGATCCCCAAAGAGGGAGGAGACAGACTGGAGATTAGACAGTGGAGACCGATCACCTTGCTAGGCACGACCTACAAGGTCCTAGCCAAGGCGATCAGCAGGCGTCTCCAGCCTCACCTCCCGGACATCATCCACTCCACTCAGACAGGTTTCATCCAGGACAGGAGCATCCTGGATAACATCTTCTCTTTCTGGGAGGCTACAGCTTTGGCTAGATTTCGGCAGGAGGATCTGGCAGTGCTCCTTCTCGACTTCGAGAAGGCTTATGATCGTGTGGACTGGGCCTTCTTGGAAGGCACTATGGAGAGGATGGGCTTCCCCCCCAGTGGATCCGTGGGGTCTCAGCACTATACTCTTCGGCCCATAGCCAGGTACTGATCCAGGGCGTGCGCGGAGAGAGGTTCCAGCTCTCGCGCTCGGTGCGGCAGGGGTGCCCCTTGGCGCCCTTTCTTTTTCTTTTTGTGGCGGAGGCCATGAGCTCCTTCTTGACGGCACAGGATACAGGTTTGCGGGGCCTCCAGCTCCCCATCCGCACCTCGGAGGAGCTCCTGGACTCGGAGTTTGCGGATGACACTGCGGTCTATCTTCAGGGAGGGGAGGAGAACCTCCGCCGCTTCGCCTCAGCCATGGACAGGTTTTGTAGAGCTTCGGGCACTTTGATCAACTGGCACAAGTCGTGTGGGTTGCGGGTTAGTTCAGTGCCCCCCCCGGCTTGGCAGCCAGTTGATGGGTTCCAGTGGTTGGCCCCAGGCACTACCGTGCGCTATTTGGGATGCTATGTGGGCATTGACATATCTCCGGAGCAGCAGATAGCCCCCCTTCTTTTGAGCATTCGGAAGAAGCTTCTATATTGGAGTACCGCTCGTTCGCTGGGGCTGGCCGAGTGGTCGTGGCCAACCCAGTTTTGCTCGCTACCATGTGGTACATCACCTCCTACTGGGCTTTCTCGCGGGCATGCATTGGCCAAGTGCAGAGGCTCATCAGGAACTTTCTTTGGTCCGGTGGCGATGAGCGGCCCGCCAGGGCCAAGGTGGCGTGGGCTGTGATCACTCAGCCTAGGGAGAGAGGAGGCCTGGGCATAGTGGATCCTATATGTCAGAGCCGAGCTTTGCTTGGCAAGTTGGTGGTTCGTGGCCTCCTACCAGGCGGCGCTGAGCCGTGGAAGGAGTTTCTTGTTTCCAGGATTCTCAACCGCACTCCTTCTCTCAGCGGCCCCTGGACTCCCAGCATCAGGTGGATCTTTACAGAGCAGCGATCCCGAGGAGTGGGTTTTGGTTTCGAGGAGTGTTTTGCAGCTAGCCTCCTGAGGGCATGGGAGCATCTGAGGCCATCACTCTTCCAGATCCCCCCGAGCACCGATGAGGAGAGCCTCACGCAGCCATTGATGTGGAACCCCTTGGTCCGTCTTCCCAGTGGCCATATGGTTGGATCGCGATCGCACATGTCATGGGGCCCATTGAGCTCCGGCCCAGCCCAGTCCTTAGATGACTGGATATGTTTTCAGCAGCTGCCTCTGGAGGTTCAGGAGAGGAGACTCAGCGGGATGAGGGGCAGAGAGCTGATGAGACAGGACATTGAAGCGGCCATCCCCCGGGAGTGGCGCTCCAGTACAGGACCCTCCACCTCCACAGTGGATGGGCGTCTTTACTCGGCATGAGATACTTCTAGCGGTTTGTGGTGCAGCAGAGAGAGTCTCCACACTCACCTTCGAGGTGGGAGAGGGAGGCCAGCTTTAGAGGACCCAACTAGATTTGGATGAGTTCCAGGGTTGTACCTTCCAGAGGGTGCGGGTGGTCGGTTTTCATTAGAGACAGTGGCATATAGACCCCTCACCGGCCTCTATTGGGGAGGACTTTTCTTGGAGATTATGGGCTTGGGACAGCAGGCCTCTCAGTGGGATCCAGGCGAGTGGCTTTGGAGAGATCCTTATTCAGCCCCGACCAGCCCAGGCACCCCCTTTTTTCAGTACACAGCGAGGCTGGGGAGGCGGATTCAGAGGCACAGGTTAGCAGGCACCCCGGCGGCGGCGGGCAAAGCATTGGCAGCGAGGACAGGGGCTCTCCCCAGCCTTCCTCAGGGACTTCTGGCAGCGCCTCTGGGACAGTTTCCGGCCCCGGAAGGTGACTATGTTTCTCTGGCTTACAGCGCATAGAGGACTGGCGGTGGGGGCTTGGCTAGCTGTTGGGCAGACACCCGACGTCCTGCCCTAGGTGCAGCCATGCACTGGAGTCCCAGCGGCACTGCTTATGGGATTGCCCACAGGCGCAGCAGGTCTGGCAGCGCGCTCTCAGGATAGTCTTTGCAGGCTCGCCACCACAGGTGCGATGATGGTGACATGGGGTGCGGTGGCCTGGGCCACGGACAGCGGCCCGGCCCTTGGCTACGAGGACGCCCCTGGCAGCGTGACCATCCAGGTCTCTGACAGGGCGATGACTGTGGTCCCGACGCCAGACTTCTCTTCTGTTGTCTCCCAGGAGGGGGACAGACACAGATGGGAGTTGATCAGCAGCATGACGGCTTGGCACATATGGAGAGCCAGATGCAGAGAGGCTATAGACCGCCAGGTGACTCCTCCGGCGGAGGTCATACAGGCTCTCTGGGTGGACATCATTCACACCTTGAGAGGACACTGGGGGAAACTCCAGGGAGACTCAGAACGCATGAGGGATCGCCGCAAGGCGTTCCTCTGCACTTGGCAGCCTGGCCCTTTCCTCACAGTGAGGGGCGAGGACGTCACTTGGCATTACAGGCCTCCAGTTTGGCTCTTCTCTCCCCCCACTTGTACCACTAGGTAGCCCCCCCTAGAGAGCGGCCAGCCACGAGGGTGGAGCTCTGATTTCTACTGTCTTTATTATCCCTCCTTGTGAGGTGAGCTTTGTAGCCTTTTGGCGTTTTTCTCAGTAACTAATAGAAGGAGCGTTTTTCTGGGAAGAAAAAAAAAAGACAGGGTAAAGATGCACTCTCTCTCACTCTCTCTGCTCACTCACACACACTCACTCTACACTTCAAAACACAGATGTACACAAGATACGTCAAACTGCAGTATATTAAACTTATTACAAGAGTCGGATGGTATATCGATAGCCAAACTCTCTGCTAGACTCAAAAGACTCTCTCCCTTGGCCCTTTGCTACTAAGTTTCTATACAATATGTCAATTACTTTACAACGGACACATTCAGTTATGTTAGACCACTCGCCCACTACTCAGGGGCTGGCCGACATCCATCTGCAGAGACTGGCAGACAGTTACGACTGGGCGCACATGCCTCTTCATGGAATTATTACTGGTTGTTGTTACAAAAATGTGTGGTGTTGACCGACTGGCCAGGCCGTCCGCCGACCGCTGTCAAGTTAGCCGCCCAGACTGCCCATAAGTACATATGGGAATACACATTTTTGTAACAACAACCACTAATAATTCCATGAAGAGGCCTATGCGCCCAGTCATTGTAACTGTCTGCCAGTCTGCAGATGGATGTCAGCCAGCCCCCCTGAGTAGTGGGCGAGTGGTCTAACATAATTGAATGTGTCCGTTGTAAAGTAATTGACATACTGTATAGAAGCTCGGTAGCAAAGGGCCAAGGGAGAGAGACTTTTAAGTCTAGCGGAGAGTTTGGCTATCGGATATACCATCCGACTCTTGTAATGAGTGTAATATATTGCAGTTTGACGTATCTTGTGTACATCTATGTTTTGAAGTGTAGAGTGAGTGTGTGTGAGTGAGCAGAGAGAGTGAGAGAGAGTGCATATTTACCCTGCTACGCAAGGCGCGTCGGACATCTACAAATCTGACTCTTCCACTTTAAGTCGGACTGCATTGTTGTGTTGTCTAGCAAGTAACACTTTTGGCGATCCTGCTGGGGATACTGAGAGTCTCTGGGGAAACAGTGGCCTAGAAGGAACGGCCAGAGAAGGAGTTGAAGATGGTCTGCTAAAAGAAGCAAGCCGACGAGGAACCAGCAGCGCAGAAGTAGACTGCACTGAAGTAGACTGCTTGCGAGCTGCTAGGAAGACAGTGGTAAGAAGAAGAAAAAAGCCTAGAAGAGAAGCCTAGGAAGAATATGTAAAACCATCTGAACCAAAGACCCCACTAGTCTCACTTTTGAAACTCACTCTGTATTATCAAAAAATGTCTTGTTGCCACCACTCTCTATCCGATAACTGTGCAAACCCTACAGTTTAACAAACTGGCGCAGCCGAATAACCCTCAGAATCCAGTGCATGCCCAACAAATTGCTGAAGCCTTAGTCCAAAACGCCCTTTTCCGTGCTTTCCAACAAGCTCAACAACAACAACAAGCACCTAATGGATTAGGAGTAGTTCAGCTACCGCGCCCACAATCGATCAACCCCATGGCGCACCAGGGAGCACATGTCAAGTGGCCAAGATTCAATGGAACGAAGAAGGATGATCTGGACACACACATAGCAAAGTTTGAATCTGCCTCGAAAACTAACTGCAATCGGAATGTGGCAGACGAAAGGAAAATGAATACCTTTCAGTCCACTTTTGTGGGGACATTCCAACAGAGTGGTACTCTCAATATGTTGAAGACCACTTCTAAACCTATGCAGAACTAAAAGAGGCCTTCTTACATAGGTTCCAAACCGTGAAGACATCTTCACAGCTACTACTGCTGGATAAAATGCGAAGGCTCAAGCATAATGATCTACCACTAATGGAGGACTATGCTACAAAGTTCAGATCAGCTCGAAACACGCTAGACCCAAATAAAAAACCAACGGATAAAACCATGTCACAGTGGTTTATCCGAGGGCTCCAGTCAAAGCTCAAGTTGTCAGTTGCCTCACTCAATATGGAAGATACTGGCTTTGACGGACTTGTGGAAGCTGCAAAACGGTCAGAAGAGATACTGGACAAGAAGAAGTCTAAGAAAAAATCCAAGAAAAAGGTGGAATCAAATAGTGAATCTGACGAGGAAGAGTCAGAGTCCGAGGAAGAATCTGAAGAAGAGGATTCGGACGAAGAAGAAAAGCCAAAGATGAAAAAGAAGAAAGGCAAGAAGGCTGACAAAAATGTCACAATTGAAGATTTGATGGCTGCAGTTGCAAAGCTCAACTCTGGAGGTATCTCTAAACCTTCCTCAACATCACAATTTAGAAAGGATGTATTCTGTTCACACTGTAAGAATGAAGGGCATATACAAGAGGACTGTAAAATGGTTCCGACCTGTGCAATCTGCCAGACATTCACACACAATACAAAAGTGTGCAGATACAACAACAAAAATAGGGGTGCTACGGCTGTCAATGCTAATGTTCCCACTCGAATAGCAGCGCCTACCCAAGACCATACTACAATCAAGGAAGAGGCAGATGCCGATAGCCATCGAAAGGTGGATTTCGATGTTATTATTGCAAGGCTTTTGGTCACCGCAAGTCCGACTGTCCGTTGTGGCAAAAGCACAGCAGCATTGAACTGCAAGGAGCACCTTCCGATCAACCGAGTATTAGCTCAACCCCGACTGTGAACATGGTTCACATACAGCCAATGGAAACAACGCCTGAAGTAAATCCAGTGTGACAAGGTCTATGCAGAAAAAGTCTGACAAACCAGGGCTGAAAACCACCAGACAACTGGATTTGGAAGAGCAAGCCAGAATCAGACAAGAAGCGACCAGGGAAGTGCAAGAAGCATAGAAGATGCAAGATGCACAGGGTCGGAGAACGTCGATTCCGACATGGCAACCCAAAACAGTCTCCGGACACTAACTGCAGAAGAGATCAAAAAGGCTGAGATAGCCTTTGGAAAGTTGAAGATGCATGGTGAGGAAGGACAAACCCTCGAGCATGCTGACAACAAGAGAGCTAAGAAAGTACACTTCAGATTGGACCCCATGGCTGAAGAAGATAGTCTGCCAAGGAAGAAAAGCCCGAAAGCACAGAAGAGCAGTAAAACTTTGTTCAGGCCAGAATACTGGATGAACACAATATCAGATGCACCAAGGGTGCAAGCAGGAGGAAATGTGGTAAAAATGCCACAAGCAAGACAAGGCGGAAGCGAAAGTTCTTCCGACCAAGAGAAAATAGGAACAGGTGGAAGCGAAAGTTCTTCCGACTTGGGGTGTACAAGAGGAAAAGATCTTTCTAACAAAGAGAAAGGAAGCAAAGTAAGTGATTCTGTCAATTTGACAAATGGAACATAGAACGGAAGTAGGAGTTCTTCCGAGGTAAGCACATCAAGAAATGCAAAAGCTTTCAATTACGACTTACGGGAAGAACTAATCAATCTGAAGCTAAGCATAATGGTGGATCAGTTGCTCACCTTAGTACCCAACTATAGGCAACATCTAATTCAAAAACTTTCAGGAGCAGATCAAGATGCAAAGGAAAGTCTGCCAAGCAAGGTGAAGGAAGTGGAGTGTCAGACAGTCAGGGTCGAAATAGTGCCAGAAGTTGACACCACAGTCACACTGAAGTAACAGTACAGATCCATGGACACACAGTGCCGGGAGTGCTGTTGGATGGAGGATTCGGAGTGAATATCATCTCCGAGACTATGGCTAAAGAACTAGGCATCACAAAAATGCAACCAGCCCCTTTTGCAGTAAAAATGGCGGATCAGAGAAGAGTCCGACCATTGGGTAGCTCGACATGAAGAAATTAGCATCGAAGGATGCAAGTTCCTTGTGGCATTTGTAGTGCTCAGAATGGAGCAGATAGCTGGGGCATACAAGATGCTACTAGGAAGACCATGGCTTAGGCATGGTAAAATCAAGCAAAACTGGCAAACGGATGAGATCACCATCCGTAAAGGGAAGAAGAAGGTCCGCATCTCCGTTAGACCTACAACAGTAGGTCAAACAGGTGGACAGGCTGATGTATGCAGAAGGACAACCTACTGGACGGCATGGAAGAAGATGAGGAAGAAAGGATCCTCAGAGAAAATCGTGATATTTGAAGTAAATGTGTGCTGAATATCTAGCCAGTTAAGGTAATGGAGCATCAAGAAACACAATCGGATGATCTGAGCTATGAGGAACAATCCCTAGAAGAGCTCCGAAGATGGATTAAATCCGGAGAAGCTAAACAGATGCTATCTAAAAAAAGCATCAGGGTCAAGGAGGATGAGCGGTCAGATATGGACATCGGAACTACTGATCCAAAAATACTGAAGGTCAGTGCCAAGCTGAAAGGAAAAATCCGAGAAGAACTGCACAGTTTGAAGGACTACAAAGATGTGTTTGCATGGAGCTACTTAGATATGGAAGGTATAGATCCGAGCTTCTATCAGCATCGGATTAACCTCAAGGAAGATGCAACTCCAATCCAACAGCAAAGGTATGGGATGAATCCGAACTATGCTAGGCAAGTCAAGGAAGAAATTGATAAACTGCTAGCAGTAGGATTCATTTATCTGATTGAGAAGGCAAACTGGCTATCTCCAATCGTGATTGTGCCAAAGAAAAATGGAAAACTCAGAGTCTGTGTGGATTATCGGAAGCTGAATGCAGCTACAGTATCCGATCCGTTTTCGATACTGCAGATCTTGAAGAGTGTTCAGTGCCTCGTTCCACTTTCTGCTCCTTGGATTGAGCTGGAGGAAGCAAGTGGTTTGTCAAACACCAGCTACTTTTTAGCAACAGACTCCTTTGTTTGTTGCTACTATTTTTGCCTGCTGCTGTTACTGCTGCTGCTTCTTCGGACACTGCTTTCTGCTTCCGTGATTCTTCAAGGATCTCGTCCTTTATCCTTTTCTCTGCTGCTTTTTCCTGAGCAAGCTTTTCTGCTTTTTCTTCCTCCTGTTTCTTCAGTGCAAATGTCACTTGTTGCAGTTCGGTGGCTGCTAACTTAGCCTTCTGTTGCTTTTTTGGTGTGGTGCAAGATTTCTTTAGCAGTGGGTTGAATGTTATTGTTTGAGCACCTCCAAAATCAAAGGTTCTTTTCTTGCTGGTTGTGGTGGGCTTTGTAGCTGTTACCATTACTGGGGGATTTGCTGTCACCCCTTCGGTTGCTGTCTGATAGAGTTGATTTAAGTGGGCGGCTATCTTCACCTTTCCCCCTTTTCCTTCTATCTTCTTCAGTATTTTGTTGAGGTTGTTGTATAAAATAGAACCCCAGGCCACTTGGTGACCTTGCTATGCTTCTCTTATAAGCCCATAAGTCGATCGGTCCATATAGTTGGACTTTGCCAACAACATGACATTCTCTACCAGGAACTTGTATTGGTCCCTCTTGGCATCATCTGGGCAGGTTCCTATGTTGAACTCCTTGCCCTTCTTCTCCTTGAAGACTTTGAGCATATCCTACTCGGATGCCATTTCTGCTTTGGTTACACCTTCCAAAGGCAGGTTGAATGCTTTTGCTACTAACTCCTCATTGAATGGAACTATTGTTCCATCGGGTCCTTCGAAACCTTGCTTTTGAGCAAGTTCGTGCAGCACGAGGTCGGACCTCAGATTATTCTACAGCTTCTCCCATGGTAAAGCAGCTAGTCCTGTGAGTTTTGTTTTCCTCATCCAGGACCTGTGAGGGGCTATATCGGAAGGGATGAGATGTTGTTGTGGTTCGAAGGTGATTTCCTTTGCCACCATAGCTAGGGTTGTGTAGAAGTGCACTGGGGAGTTCTGGTTGTGAAAGCAGATGAGCTAGGAGATTGAGGCAGAGCGGAAAAAGAGAAGTAAATGTGAGGTCAGCTTGGTCGTGCACCCTCTTTTGGCTTTCGGGTTTCCCATTTGCGTGATTTGACCGCCTAGATTTGGGTGGATCCTCATGAATGCATGGCATAAAGTGTGGCCGGCGATTGGAAATGAGTGGGCGGTGGTATTCTAGAAATGTGCTCAACGTGGTATAAATACCCACGTGACGTTCAAATTTTCTCGCCTCCCAAAATAGGCAATGAGGATATAATAAGATATGCATAAATCTGGCAGATAACTGTAATACAGTGCTTATTTTATATAAGTCATGTGTATTACTATGTGCTGGCGGATCTATGTCTATATGTAATGCATTTACCTCATTGGTCGGATCGGATGGTATCGGATAGGTGGATGTCGATCGGATCGGACATCGGATTTGACGATGACAACACACCCTTGTATGGTCTCAATCGGAACCCATTCACAGCCTTTGTTACGGTGAGCCACAATCCCAACTATATAGTATAATGACCAGTTCACACTGAGTATGAATTGTCCAATCGGTTACTAAACACTAGCCTCGTTATATCCTAGACATGGGACATAACATTCTCCCCCTCTTTTTGAGAGGAAGACCAGGAGACAAAATATGGATATTGGCATCAAAGTGAAGCAGCATTCTCCCCCTCTTATTGAGAGGAAGACCAGGAGACAAAATATGGATATTGGCATCAAAGTGAAGCAGCATTCTCCCAAGTGTTGTCTTCATCAACACAATCCTTCCATCTAATCAACCACTTAGGAATAATTATATTCCTAAGGATGTGATCCCTACTACGATCCACAATAGACACTGGCTCGTGGGGGAACAAAGATAGATATATCCTCGAGTCTCGAGAATTCTTGGTTAGAAACCAAGTTATCTCCTGCACCCAACACCTCTTTTAGTCTACTAACATGAAAGACAGGATGCACATGGACTTCCTCAAGAAGACACAATTTATAAGCAACCTCATTAATCTTGCTCAAAATAAAATTAGGTCCAACAAATCTTGGAGACAACTTATAGACTTTTCCAGTCCGCATTACTTGAGAATCTTTTGGAATTCTCAAGTAAACCATTTGACCTTCCTCTAGAATTCTAGGTGATCTGTTTTGATTAGCATAAAACTGTGCTCTATCATGGGCACATTTTATGCTCTCTCTTGCAAACTCCAACATCTCTTGCTGCTGTTGTTTCAAGAAATCGACCATTGCAGCATCTACTCAGACTCTCTCTAAGCGAATCATCCATGGGGCTCTAGGTTGATATCCATACATGAGTATAAAAGGGCACATCCTCTAGTAGCAGAATGCTTAGCACTATTGTAAGCAAACTCTACTAATAGAAGATACTCTTCCCAATCAGATTGTCTCAAAGAGACATATACACAAAGTATATGCATGAAGCATATCCTCCATGATCTGATTCACACGTTCAGTCTGCCCAACGGAAGATACTCTTTCCAGTTAGACTGTCTCAAAGAGACATATACACGAAGCATATCCTCCATGGTCTGATTCACACGTTCAGTCTGCCCATCTGACTCAGGATGGTCATACGAATTCATACTCAGCCTCGTGTCCAATTTTTTGCACACATCACGCTAGAAATGTCTAGTGAACTTAGGATCCCTATCATTGACAATATCTACTGGCAAACCATAAAGGCTAAACAACTTCTCAACAAAAAGACGAGCAAGTTACGCAGCTGAGATACTATCTTTCATAGGAATAAATCTCGCCATCTTAGTGAGTCGGTCACAATGATCACCCATATTGCATTATTGCCCCTCAAAGTCCGTGGTGGCAGTCCAACCACAAAGTCCATAGAAATACTCTGCTATTTCTTTTCAAGTATTTCCAATTTGAAGCAACAAGCCACCACGTCTTAAGTGCTCTGCTATTTCTTTTCAGGTATTTCCAATGGAAGCATATTGTTCGGACATCGGCTTTCAACTTTGGCCAGAAGAAATCTCTTCTTACCAAATGCTCAGTCCTTCTCAGTACCCCCCCAGGAGGCCCAGCAGAGCAGCAGACGGGGTGTCATGACACTCAAACAAGATGGGGTTCCTCGCACAATCCACATAAGGTACACAGACATTCCCTTTTCGGAAGAGCAAACCATTCCGAATAGAATACTCTCTTAAACCAACAAAAATAGGGGTCGTCCCAACTTGCACTATATTCCAAAAATAGGGGTCGTCCCAACTTGCACTATATTCCAAAAATAGGGGTCATCCCAACTTGCAATATATTCCAAAAATAGGGGTCATCCCAACTTGCACTATATTCCAAATTCTATCAAAGAATCCATCTCTTGAATATAAGCCCTTAAGAGAGTTAAAAAGGTCAGACTAGATCTTTGTAAATGAAAGCTGACTCAAATGTCCGATTCTACTTAAGGCATTTGCCACTTTATTGGTAGATCCTTTTCGATAACGGATCTCAAAATCAAACTCTTACATAAGCTCAGACGAATAAGCTTTTCTCCCCCTCAACTAAAAGGAATTGCAAAAGTATTTAAGAGCTTTTCTAACCCATTGGAAATAATAGTGGGAAATCCAAACTTTGGTGGTAATAAACACATCCTTAGATTTTGCAAGGTACTAAATTGATAGGTATGTAACATGCTAGAATTGTGAAAGGATTCCTACTTCATTTAGGCTTATGTTTGATTAGCAAAAGATCAATTTAAAGAATCTCCAAGTAGTAATTATAGCCAAATTAGGCATTGTCCTCCATGCTAAGCTAGTGTTTCTACACCTTGGATCTCTTAACATATGGGTGATTCCCAAATCAATTAGTTTAGCAAATTGCTCCATCGATGACATCTTTTAAGCTCATAGCTTCTACAATGGGGCCTAATTGATGCTACTCTAGGTTTTGTTATTATTGAGTAAGCCTCATGCCTCTTGTTGTGGACTATCATGTTGTTAATTGATGTATACTACTCTAGCTTTATGGCTCTTGTTGGTGGACTATCATCCATATCTAATGCATGCTTGTATAGTGGTCCCATAGGCCATATATGGCCTCCCATAGACCTTAGTATCATCCTCTCTCTCTATGTGTGTGTGTGTGTGTGTGTGTGTGTGTGTATTCTTTAGAAGAGAATATAGCGAAAGCTATACAAAGTATGTGTAATGCATGACTATATTCTTTATACAACATCTAAAATCTAACTTGTGGCTTAACAAAGACTTATAAATAAAAGAGTTGTAGCTTGTTTCCTTTTTAATTCTTGAATTTTAAATTTCTTTGAAATTGAATATCTCATATTTGGAAGCTTGATTAGCTTTTTTAAGCGAGTCACATATTTAGGTGTTAGGGTTTAAACTTACACCCACTTTTGGGAAATGGAGTGTGATAACCGCTCAAGCCTTCCTTCAAAAAAAAAAAAAAAACCTTGATTCTCTTTAAAGAGCACTCTACTTACTAAATAATGAACTCATTACATTGATTTTTTTAAATGGGCATCTATGTGAGAATTTATTTATTGTTTCTTTAGCACTATGTGCTCCCTTAATCCACAAGAACATTGTTTATATTCTCACATCAAAAAAACAATGTTCTCGTGGGTTAAGGGAGCACAGTGCTAAAGAAACAATGCTATGAGCACATAAACTTAAGTTTGGGCCATTGAGAGGAGGGGGAAGAGGAGGAGGGAGTGTTGAGGGCCTAATTTAGATCTTGAGGTGGAGTTGCCCTAACTTTTATTTTTTAAAAAAACATTATGCCACTACTTATTCTCTTGATAGTTGCTCACAATCTTCATATGTTTATAAGAAATTTACTGGATAGTTTTTGTAAGAAAGGAAAACTATTATATGGACGATGCCATACTTTTCTAAAGCCCACTAGATTGGATGTTTATGGTCTTGGGTTGTGGAGCACGCTTCTGCTTATCAAAACAAAGTTTTCCTTTCAAAGATAATAAGATGGCAATTCCATCATTTGATTTGATTGAATTTCCCTTAATTTTTTGGCTTAGTAGAGACTAAATTGGATTATATGTTACACAAGTTTGAAAAGGCAGTGATAGAATATGCCTTCTTGAAAATTAAACACACTAATTGTTTAGTTTAAGAAAATAAGCATTATGTTGTGGAAGCACATTATACCTTTGAGTGTGTGAGGCATAGCTATTCGTAGATTCAATGTTGCATGAGGTAAGAACCGTGAATTTCATACATAAGGGCAATGTTGTGATTAGCTAGAAAGTCATTATATTATGGTATTTATTAAGGATTGACATATGCGGTATCACTAGAAAGTCATTATATTATGGTATTTATTAAGGATTGACATATGTTGTATCACTAGAAAGTCATAATGGTATTTATTAAGGATTGACAAATGTTGTATCACTAGAAAGTCATAATGGTACTTATCAAGGATTGATGTACAAGATATGTTTAATTGGGACCATATTATTGAAAGTAGACATTTACTATTGGTCGTGAAAGGTCCTTTAGGGACATTATCTTGCAAAAAGGTAAAGATGAAAACGAGCATGGTACACATTCATAAATTTTGGAGGTAATAGATAGATTAACTAGTGAAAAGCTTTTCCTTAACATTGTGATTTGTGAAGTCGGGAGCCCAGGGCCAGCGGCACTTTATCTAGAGGAATGCGTCTAGCATTCTATGAAAAAGGGCTAGCTTGACCAGTGTTCAAAAAAAAATATTTTTCCAAAAAGTGGAAAACCTTCATCTAAAAATTAGGAAATTATTAGCAAAGAAAAATTTCACAATTTGAAGGTTTTTGCTCTATAACCTCTCAAAATCTGCAGGTATTTGTACCTTCAAATTTAAAATTTGAAGGTATTTTTCAAAATCCAAGGGTTCAATTACACTAAACCCGGGTTTTTTTCGAACACTGAGCTTGACTTGAGGACTAGCTAGTTGTCATGGACATCATGAGAGAAAAATGTCTTGGTCCAATAAATAATGCCATGTTGACCAAGGTGCACGCAAAGGGCCTTTACAAATATATATATATATATATATATATATAGAAGAGGCTTTATTCCGAGTAATTTTCGACCCTGTATTGCCGAGCGTCATGGCGTGCTCGTGGATAAGAAAAACGAGTGGGGGCCCCTCTCAGTAAAGGCAAGTCTATATAAGCCGCGTCACTATTGCCACGTGTTGTGGCTTTCGTCCCAGAGCGGTCCCACGTGGCCTCTATCTTGTGGCTGTTTCATGCCTACCGCATTATCCGGAAGTCAAAGGCCCAAAAATCGTGAATTTTATGGCTTCAAAGATTCCCGTGAATTAACCCCCTCTCCACATAGGACGAGAACAAGGCCTTCTCACGCTTGTCGCTATGAGTGAGAGAGGCTCTATCTCGTGGGGTCCCATACAACGAAGCTCGAGCTGCCTTTTGCCTTTTAGTGTATTTTTTACGAGCATTTCATTTTTTATTTTTTATTTTTAAAGGGGGAGATGGGAATGCATATATTAAACAATGTTTTTAGTGTATTTTTTATGAGCATTTTAAGATCTTTCCTATAAAAGAACGTTGAAAATGGGTTAAAACAAGTGAAACAACCACCAAAAAAAGAGGCATAGATAATATAGACAACTAGAAGCAAAATCATTGCTTGTGTGAGTCTTGGTAGTTTGATGGCCTAAGACAAACATTAAAAAAATGCTTTTGTGCCACATTGCACTCATCCACAGTACATGTGAACAAGTCTCATTTTGCCCAACCTAATCCAAGGGTTGTATAGTTCACTTAGCTCTAAACCCATGCTTAGACCTATTCACAAGATGAAAGATAGTAAAATACTTGGATCAATCAAATGGGATTCTCATGGCCAAGTCAACCTCGTCATGGAGCCCTACACCATATTGAATGCTCTAAAAAGACGCTCTACCATGCATTGCCCATTTGAAGGTGAATTTCAAGTATGGTGCTTTTGGCACAAATTGTAAACCTTTGGCTATGTGCTTATTTTGGCACAGTTGGAAAACTATTTGGCTTAGTTGTTACCATATTATAGTAGTGATGTGTGTGAACACACTTAGGACCGCCGGGGCACTTTTTCCCTCACTAGGAGGTTTTTTCCCCCGTGCATTGTATATACGCCCATTATCTTCTAGGGCTGGTTATCTTTCATTTTTGGCACTCATAATACACTACTGTGTTGTGCTCAAGCTTCCTCATCTTCTTGAAGTTGTGTGTGCATTCCTGCAACCCTAATTCCAACAATTGGTATCAGAGCAAGCTTCCTCCTCCCGGGCAGCATCACCGGCACCTGCCGCTTCATCTCCTCCGATTGCGACGAGGTTTCACGAGCGTCTGCAGGTTAGTATATGCCGTGGGAAAGCCTGTAGGGCTTGTTCGTTTCAGAATTTTGATCTGAAGTCATTTCGCCCTCCGTTTTTGCATTCCAAGTACTGCGCAGGCAAAATCGTCCTACTGTGCAGATTTTCTGTCAAGATTAAAATCTGCAGGACAGGTGCCCATTCGTCTGTTTTGGGCTGTGCTACATAGCACAGGTCGATTTTATACAGGTTTACCTCTTACAGACAGCATTTACATCTAGTAGTACAGTCATTGGCCATGGCTGACAACAATGATGTATTCCGCATGTTGGCTGCTGAGGATAAGTTGGATGGCACCAACTATCCATTGTGGGCATATATGATGCGACATGTATTGGTAGCAAAGGGGTTATGGAACATTGTGCAGGGTATTGATGCACGTCCTATTGTGGCTGGGAATGCTGCAAACACATCAGAAACAGGTACTGTTGATGATGGTGCAGGCACAAGTGCTGTAGCAGCTGTTCGAGAACCACCACTTTCAGCAGAGCAGATTCGTTGGGATGGTAGAGATGCGCAGGCTCATGCCTTGATTGCGCTGTCTGTCAAACGTACCATTATCCCACATATTCGCTCCTGCAGGACTTCTAAGGATGCTTGGGATGTACTTGCCACATTGTATCAGGCAAGAAATGAGGCTCGTGTTGCTTACCTCCGAAAACAGTTGGAGAGTGAGCATATGAACGAAGGTGATTCTATGGATAGCTTTTTGACAAAGATCAAGGATTTCAAAGAGCAGCTCATTTCTGCAGATGAAATCCTGTCAGACAGTTCACTTGTGCAGACTGTTTTGAATGGTCTACCATATTCTTATCAGGGTTTTGCTTCCACTCTTCGCTTGATGATGAAAGGCAATCCCAATGCCTTATCATTTGAGGAGTTAGTTTCTGTTTTGCTGCAAGAAGACCAGTCAAGGCAAAACAGGAATATTATGCGTGTCGCAGATCAAGCTTTCGTTGCTAGTCAGAGAAGCGGGAAAGGTAAAGCTGGCTTTTCTTCTAGTAAGCAGAAATCTGCAAATGCTGCGCAACCAAAGAAGGAAGACAAAGATGAGAAGAAGGGTGACAAACAGAAGACATTTTGCAAGTACTGTAAGGGAAATGATCATGTCATCAAAGCGTGTCCTAAGCTGGCTGCGAAAGAGGCTAAGAAGAAAGAGGCTGGTATGGCTGCAGATGCCTCTCCTTCTAACAATGAATCTGCTAATGTTGTTCAAGATACAGAATGGGCATTCAATGCGCAGTGCAGTTATGACCCATCTTTGCATGACACATGTATGTCTGCAGTAGATTCAGATGTATGGTACTTTGACAGTGGTGCCACTAAGCATATCACCTCGCAGCGCAGTTTATTCACTTTCCTTGAGTCTGCTCCCACAGGGAATACTGTCACTTGTGCCAATAACTCCTCTTATCCCGTTAAAGGAGTTGGACAGATTGTGCTGAATGTTGCAAATTGCAACACCTTTACACTTTTTGATGCATTGTATGTGCCAGGGATCAAAAAGAATCTGCTGTCAGTCTCCGCATTTGCCAAAACAGGTTTGGTTGTAAAATTTGTGGATGACAGATGTACTGTTCATGATCTCTCTTGTGGTGACATCATTGTAGCATCTGGTTCACTATGTCGAGGGCTGTATAAGCTCAATATGGATGGCAAATGTGTAGAGGATTCAGCATGTGCTATTATGGATACGCAGGCTATTTCAAATGCAAAACTGTGGCATGCACGTTTTGGTCATCTGAATTTTGCAAGTTTGCTGCGCCTGCAGAAATCTGAAATGGTGTCTTCTTTGCCTAAGCTTGAGGCACCTGTCAAGCATGTTTGTGAGGGCTGCATATTGGGTAAAATGCAGCGTGCTTCCTTTCCCAAAGATGGATCAGTGAGAGCTGAACGCAGATTGCAGCTTGTTCACAGTGATGTTTGTGGTCCCATGCAAACTCCATCATTTGGAAACTACCTTTACTTCGTGACTTTCATTGATGATTTTACCAGGCATGCATGGGTATATCCTTTGAAGGCAAAGTCCGAAGTGTTTTTGTGCTTCAAACAGTTTTTGGTTATGGCTGAAAATGTGTCAGAAAGTAAGATGGGCACCCTCCGTTCAGATCGAGGGGGGGAGTATATGTCTTCAGAATTTAATGCATTTCTGGCTGAGCGTGGGATAAAACACCAATGTACAGTGCCGTATACACCACAGCAAAATGGTGTGGCTGAGAGAAAAAACAGGTCTCTCATGGAAATGGCAAGATGTATGGTTAAGAGTCAAAGTCTACCACATGGTTTTTGGCTTGAGGCTGTCATGTGTGCCACTTATGTACTAAACAGGTGTCCCACCAAAGCATTACAGGTTGTCACTCCATATGAGGCTTGGCATAGCCGCAAGCCATCTGTTGGCCATTTACGTGTTTTTGGTTGCCTGGCATATGCATTAGTGCCTGTGCAACATCGCAGAAAATTGGATGACAAAGCTGTCAAATGTATTTTTGTTGGATATAGTGCTGAGAGCAAAGGCTATCGTTTGTATCATCCACAGACAAAGCGCATTTTGGTTAGCCGTGATGTTGTATTTGTGGAAGATGCAGTTCAGCCCTTGGTTTCATGTACTAAGGAGACAGATATCAGCTCACGTGATGTCTATGATACATTGTTGCCTCTTTTCAGTGGTGCACAGTCAAGTGCAATACCTCATGAGGCAGTTTTTCAGCCTATGCAGGTTTTAAATGATGGCACAGATCAGCCTATATCTGATGCAGATGTGCATGATGCACTTGAGGATGAGAGACAAGAGATTGAGGGCTCTAGGAACATGCCTAGATGGCTGGTGCAGACTTTGCGTGACAGCAAGTTGGATGCCCCTTTGTCTAGTCGCACTCGTTCTGGCTCTCATGGTGCCTCTTATGCGTCAGATTGTTATGCATTGGCTGTTTCTAGTATGTGCGATGAAAGTGAGCCTGTTTCATTTGATGAGGCACAAAGTTCAGAAAATTGGATGGCTGCTATGCAAGCAGAATACGATGCTATTATGAAGAATAGTACATGGTCTTTATGTGACTTGCCCCCTGGCAAGAAGGCCATTGGCACTAAGTGGGTATACAAATTGAAGCGTAAGCCTGATGGCACAGTGGATCGCCATAAGGCTAGGCTTGTTGCAAAAGGTTATGCTCAAGAGAAGGGCATTGATTTTGATGAGACTTTTGCTCCCACATGTCGTATGACCACTGTTCGTAGCATCTGTGCATTAGCAGCTCATAATGGTTGGAATGTACATCAGTTGGACATAAAGACTGCGTTCTTAAATGGAGATTTGCATGAGGAGGTGTATGTATCGCAGCCTCGTGGTTTTGTTCAAAGAGGGCAGGAAAACAAAGTGTGCAGGTTAAAAAAGGCTTTATATGGTTTAAAGCAAGCTCCACGAGCTTGGTATGAAAAAATACATGCATATTTGACTGCACATGGGTTTCAGAATAGTCCAACAGAAAGCACTTTGTATGTTAAACGTGTGGATGGTGTACATCTAATCATTGCTCTCTATGTCGATGACATGCTGCTCACAGGACCAAATGAGAGTCATATTGCTGATTTTAAGGCTGATTTGAATGCCTCTTTTGAGATGTCAGATTTGGGGCATTTGCATCATTATTTGGGGATACAATTTAAGCAGTGTGATGGAGGTATTGCTTTGTGTCAGACAAAGTATATTGAAACATTGTTGCGGAGATTTGGCCTTGAAGACTGCAAGCCTATTGCTACTCCAATGGAGACAGGTTTGAAGTTGAGTCTTCATGATGCTGGAGATCACTTTGATGTCACACTCTATCAGACAGCTGTTGGTTGCCTCATTTATGTATGCATTACGAGGCCAGACATTCAGTTTGCAGTCTCACAGGTGAGCAGATTTATGCATAGCCCAGGCATTAAGCATTGGCAGGCAGTGAAGCGTATCTTTCGCTATTTGAGTGGTACTCGGCATCTTGGGTTGTTTTATCCCAAGAGGGGATCATTGCCGCCAGATTTACATGCTTTTTCAGATTCTGACTGGGCTGGTTGTTATGACACACGCGTGTCCACGAGTGGTTTTTGCTTCATGCTTGGAAGCTCATGCATATCATGGTTGAGCAAGAAGCAGCCTACTGTGGCCACTTCTAGTTGTGAAGCTGAGTACAGGGCAGCTTTCACAGCTACGGTTGAGTGTGTGTGGCTCAGACGCCTTATGGCTGATTTGGGTGTTGGGCAGCCATCTGCCACCACCATCTTCACTGACAGTCAGAGCGCATTGGCAGTTGCGCGGAACCCAGTGTTCCATGCTCGTACGAAGCACATTGAGGTGCACTACCATTATGTCAGGGAGAGACTCTCTGCAGGAGAGATCAGTTTGGCTTATGTGCCAACACAGGATAACCTTGCAGACCTTTTCACAAAGGCTCTGCCTCGTGAGAAGTTCGAAGCTTTTCGCAAAGCTTTGGGCTTACTCCCTTTTGTGGATTCGTCCACATAGCTAGACACTTCCCTATACATGAGTGCTAGCTCTTGTTCACCGCATCACTCCAGGGGGGATTTGTTACCATATTATAGTAGTGATGTGTGTGAACACACTTAGGACCGCCGGGGCACTTTTTCCCTCACTAGGAGGTTTTTTCCCCCGTGCATTGTATATACGCCCATTATCTTCTAGGGCTGGTTATCTTTCATTTTTGGCACTCATAATACACTACTGTGTTGTGCTCAAGCTTCCTCATCTTCTTGAAGTTGTGTGTGCATTCCTGCAACCCTAATTCCAACATTAGTTATACAATTGGGCCAATGGGAACCCCATCCAATTTGTGTCTGACATGACTCAATATGCAAACCATTGACATTGTCACAATTGAGTCCTCTTTAAATTAACTCGTCGCATCATGATAGCTACAAGAAGCTCACATTGCTAAAGCATTGCATTTGAAAGCAAAGTCTAACTTTGAAAGTAACCATAACCACACCATACACATTGATATTAATAAGTCTACTTATAAACTTTGAAAGTATCCATAACCACACCATACATGTTGATAATAAGTCTACTTATAAACTTTGAAAGTAACCATAACTACCATACACATTAACAATAAGTACATTCATGCAATAAACTTTCAAAGTCTACTTATAAACTTTGAAGGCTACCATAACTACTATACACATTGGCATACAATAAGTCCATTCATGCAATGACTTACTTTCATGGAATTGACCTCCTATCAACTATCATGAGCCTACATCACTTATGCAATTGCACCTTGAAGAGGGATTTATTGTTAACCTTCAAAACCAATGTATCATTTCTTTCAAGTGTGCAAGATGCCTTGACAAGTCTAGCTCCTAAGCATTGTTAAATACATTCACACTCTAAACCACTCATAAAAATTCATGCCAATAGTCTTCTAGCGCCCTTAAGATTATGTCAACATATAATTGAAGCAATGCACCAAGTGGAGCCTATTAGGCGAGCTGCTTTGAAACTAACCAATGCATCATATCTTGAAAAGGAACCCATCGATGCACTTGATATTCCTTTGTAGGCTTGACATGGAAGAAGGTGTGAATTTTGCACTTAAATTTTATGGAGGGTAGGTATTTATTTTGAAGTGCTTTTTTGCGTTTGAGATGATTCTTGACCCTTCAAACAATCTTGCAACATCAACATATTAGTGTGCAAATAAAATGTTTTTCTTTTCTTACTTTCCACCTATCTCACTTGCCTTGCATAAGCTACAAACATGTATCATCTCATCTTTGAGATGCATTTCTCAAAATAAACAATTCAAGTTTTTTTCCGCCAAAGAAGCAACCATGTTATGTAAATAAAAGCATCAACAAACCCACTCCTAAGTGATGAATATTTATGTGAACGCGAAGATTAGTATGCAATTGAACTAGTTTACTTTCTATGCATTTCATGTGCCTAAAAGAAAACACCAAATACTTTTTTTTCATGCCAAAATCAACAAGACCAACAAACTTCACTCCACAAAATGATGACTATTTTATAAGGTATTGATTTAGTGATTTGTGTGATATGACATGCCTAAGTAGGTAGTATGTTTGCATATTACTTTGAAATGCCTTCTAATATTATAAACATTATTTAAGATTCTATACTAATACCTTTTTATACCAACCAACAAATGCAATATTGACAAGGAATTTGTAAGTATGTACCCTTTTATGGTTTGAGGTTGCATATTAGAGATTAAAGAGTGTAAAGTACAATTTTTGGCAATGAAAGGGTTTAATAGCCATTATACTAGAAAGTGTGATAAATATTTTAATGACCACCAATGATGTCCACCAATGACTAGCTTACTTTAAGATTACCCACATGCTAAGAAGAAGAAGAACATTTAAAAAAACATGCAGGCTCACTCCCACCTACCTTCGTACTCTCTCTCATGTTGATGCACCCGCGAACCCTCCTCAAGAAAGTGAGGAAGAAGGAGATGGCAGGTTTCAGGCAAGTGGCCCGCGACATCGAGAGCAGCAGCCTAAAGAATGGGAGGTAGCCATGAGTAATCGAGAAGGGCAAGCAATTAATGATGACTAGCACAGCTGATGTCCTCTGGAGTGGAGAACCAGTGGGAGAACCCTGTTTAGGAGGTCGTTGTGCAGTGTGCTGATGATGACACTCCAGATGAGGAGGGGAACATGGCGATTCGATCCTTTGCTATGGTATCTCCAGACTATGGCAAAGGGTTGGACAAAGGCTGGATTCAAGACAGACTGTCACTGCCCCAAAAATGTCTACCGCTTCCTTGGTACATGCACATATCCCCCGCTGATCTGATTGAGTCTCAACTCTCCCTCTTTGCATCTTCAAGTGTTATCATATTCTGTAAACGGGGAAAGTCCCCTCTAAGGTGGACAGGGCAAATTGGCTGGATAGAGAAGTGTTCCACTACAAAACTGTATCTCATGTGTTTTATATGGGTAAGGGCTTTTTCAATGTTTTGCTTGCCAATGCATAGTCGGTTGGTACTTTAATGGCCAAGTCTCCTCTCTTCCTTGATAGGAATCTACTACATGTGTTGCCTTGGGATCCATCTTTTGATATTAATACCAGTTTACTCTCTTCTTGCTTGGTATGGATAGACTTCATTGGCCTCCCCCCATGTCTTTGGGCAACTGTTCCTTTGTTGTGAAGACAGCTTGGGATGGTTATCTATTCCCCTAAGGCCCATTATGTGTCTGCATCTCCGACCAAGGTCTACATTGCTTGGGACACAAGCATAGAGACCCCCAAGTCCATGGCTATTGACCTGGGGGGATTAGGGAAGATGGACATTGCTCTCAAGTTTGGCACCTTCCTGGGACATTCCTGGGAGCTTGTTTCTCCTATGGCAATTTTGGCCACTTTGCAAGATTTCGTCCACTAAAAATCACCAAGGCGGAGTGCGTTGTCTAGTAGGGATTCAAGAAAACCCTCTACCCCAATAAAAATATTGATGTGGCAGAGTCCAGGATGAGAAAGCCGAAGATAGCCCGATGTCTAATCCTAATGGAAAATTGAAAGGGAAAATGGTGTCTTTTGGGGGGACTACTTCTGCCCCCTACTTGATCCCCTTGGACTCGCAGAAGGATTTTCGACTACTTGCTAAACCCCGGACCCAGGTCTCTCAACCTACCCCTCCCAAAGCTCCTCCTAGAACCATAGTTTCATAGGTGTCTAACAAATCAAAAGAAGGGAAAAGTGACTAGAAAACTGTAGGAAGGAGAGGGAAGAGCTCTACAAACTCTCAACTTGCTCTCCCTTCCACACCTACAGAGAACCCCTTCAACTCACTGATGAGTGAGCACTTTAGGACTTCCTCCCAATTGGGATTTGACAGACAGGTGGGCAAAGCCTGGCTACATGTTGACAGTACACCGAATATAAGCACTCCCTCCCCCCCTTCCTCGCATGATAACGGGGATGATGAGATGGTTTCTGATGAGGTGGTCCATAGCACTTATTAATCAATGCAGGGAATCTCCTGGAATGTAAAAGGCAACAAAACTAAGGGGAAGAGCTTGGCCTGTTGGGAGCTTGTCAAGGAAGGGATGGTGGCTGATATATGGGCTATTCAGGAACACAACCTATTTGGCCCTAAAACTCCAAGAAAACAAAGATTTAAAGACTATAGCTTCTTCGATGGAGGACTACAAAACAGATTCAGTGGGGTTATGACCCTAGTAAAAAAAGGACTCCAACCCATAGTTGTTGCTAATCATCCTAGTGCCAGGGGACTGGTGATGATTGAGGTGAATGATGACAAACATAAATTCTGGATCATTAACATCTATGATTGTCATAATGCCAAAATCAGGAGAGGTTTGTGGGACTGGTTGGATATGCTTGACTGTCAATGTAATTGCATGGTCATGGGAGATTTTAATATGGTGGAATATGGGAAAGATAGAAGAGGTGCCTCTTCATTTCTAGCAGGAGCTGAAAAACAGTCTTGGAATATGTGGAATATGGGAAAGATAGAAGAGGTGCCTCTTCATTTCTGGCAGGAGCTGAAAAATAGTCTTGGAAAAAAGTGGCTGACACAAGTGGGGGCTTGTGGATGGTTGGTCTCTTGGAGATTGGAGCTCCACGCCAGGCCATACATATTTTAGTCTTAAATACCCCTCATCCTCCTCTAGACTTGACAGGGTCTTGTTCAGTCCTGTTCAATAACAAGGCCAACTGGCTGCCTCACACCATCAAAGAGTGGGTTGATCATGGATCTATCCTGTCTGACCATGCCGCCATGCTCAAATGGTTGTGGGACAAACCTAGTTGGTGGGACAAACCTAGTTGGTGGGGAAATGCTCCCAGCAACTTCCCAAGAAAGCTCTTATCTGTAAACAACTCACTACTCAAAGACCATCTGATGGTGGAAATGGTGAAGAAAGCTACCCTAAACCTAGAAAGGAATCAAACCTTGTCTAATGGGTGGAACTTGTTCATTCAAGAAATACAACAGGCCATTAGAAAAGTAGGCAAAATTAGAGCCGAGGAAAAAAGAATCTCTCTTACCAATAACATGGAGATTGTTAACACTCTCATGAATAAAAAATAGATCCTTCCCTTGTCCTCCCAAGAAATCAAGGCTTTGAGAGAAGCTCAGGCCAAGATCCAAGCCTTAGAAATGAGCAAGGTTGAAAGGAATAGAATCATGTCCAGGAAAATGTGCTTTAAATCTGACCAAGTCCCCTCCCATCTTTTTATCAAAGCCCTTAAAGAAAAGCACAGTTAATGACCCCATCATGAAAGTGGAAGATGGTCAGGGGAACTGGATCTCCAACCCTCAGGAAATGGCTGACAGATGGGTAAGCTTACTTTAGTAGCACTATTTCCCTACCTGAAGACATATTTACCAATAGATTTGAGGCTGAGAATGAATTACTTAGGATGATACCTCAAGCGTTGGATTCTGATAAGGCCAAATGGCTTGAAAGACCCATTGTGATCAGGCTGAATGTATTGATGCTGCCATGGCCCTTGGTAAGGAGAAAAGTCCAGGCTGGGATGGTCTCACATTTGAGTTCTTTATTGCATAATGGGACCTTCTTAAAAATCCTGTCACTTTTATCATCAACAGATCCTTCAAGCAGCATGTGTGCCCTGTTGGAATGAAAGATGGCCTCATTAAGTTGATCCCTAAGCAAGTGGCCTGCTCCACCTTTTCCCACTGGAGACCTATTACCCTTCTCACTATTTTGTACAAGATCCTAGCCAGGGTGATTGCTTTCAGAATAACCCCTTCTTTACAAGCCATAATCTCACATAGACAGCATGGCTTCATCAAGGGTAGGTCTATCTATGACAACATCTTCTTTGTGTTAATGGGTAAAGAGTTTGCTGAACACTCAAATCAATCCTGTATAATGTTACAACTTGATTTGGAAAAAGCCTATGATTCATGGAGAAAATGGGATTTGGTCCCCTGATGGACAACAACTGATGGACAACAACAATATTCATGCTAAGCATGGGAGCACTCATCCTTGCAGCTAAATGGCCTTATTGTGGGCAGTTTTAACTTGAAGAGATCTGTTAGGCAAGGCTGTCCCTTAGCCCCCCTACTGTTTGCTATTGCCACCCATCCTTTAATCCTAGCTCTTGAACAAGCCTCTGCTAGGGGAGAAATAGTGGGACTGAAGCTCAAAAACAACTCGCATATGCTCATACAATGTTTTGCTGATGATTCCCTTTTATTTCTGCAAGCTGATAATGAGATTACATGAGAGCCTCTTTGCTAATGATTCCCTTTTATTTCTGCAAGCTGATAATGATTACATGAGAGCCTCTTTAGCCATCATCCAAGCCTTTGATCTAAACCTTTGCTGATGCTTCAAGGTCCAAATGTAACATAGCCAAGTCCAGGATCATAAGCTTGACTAAGGATTCCTCTTTTGACATCCAAAGATGGGGGTGTCAAGTGATCAACAAGGGAGAGGTCTTTAGACACCTTGGATGTCCTATGGGGGTTGATGTCTCCAACAAGCAGTTGAGTGACTGGGTCATTCAGCAGGGTATCCAAGAAAATGAGCAAATGGTCATATCTTCTCATCCCTTTCCACCTCATACCCTTTATCATTAATACCTTCATCATGGCTTACATCCAGTTCTTGAGCCCCTTAATCACTTTCAGCAAAACCCCTTAATCACTTTCAGCAAAACCCAATGGAAGAGAATCCTCAAGCTGCCTAAAGCCTTTTTGTGGAAACAAAACTCTCTTAAAAGACCCATGCATTCAGGTGGGCTACCTCAGCCTCTCCAAGATGGGCTGGTGGACTGGGTATTTTACAAATGAATCTTCATGGCCAAGCTAGAAGCACTAATATGGTCACCAAGGCCTTGGCCAAAGGTCAAGATTGGTTAAGCTTGATATACGAATGCCTGGAGGATACAAATAACAGACTGCATGGTAAATGGAAATTCCTCTCCCCCTTTGATAACTTCTGGTCATTAGCCCCCCTACCGATCAAAGGTCTACCCTTTTTCAAACATGTTATGGTGAACTGGAAGAACAACCTCTCTTTACTACAATGGCAAGGCTCTACTAGGGTTACTGGCAACTCCTTGATGCTGAATTCTATCTGGTGGACCCCCATTTTAACCCCCCTCTTGCCTATCTGAACCCCAAAATCGCCAGGATATTGAATAATAAAGGAATTACATTCATAGGGCATCTTTGGGATGGGCCCTTATTGGCTTGTGCATTGATGGGGCTAAGAAGATCACGCCTTATCATTATTGGACTAAAGTAGTTTTGAGTGCAGTTTACATCATGAATTGGACCCCCAAAGCAATAGTGCATGGTGTGACTCCAGAGGAGAAGTACACTGGTAGGAAACCAGATTTATATTCCAACAAGATTGATGTATGATGGTTATGTAGCTCGCCATTTGTTCACCAAAATGGGAATTCCTACCTTGCAAAGAAAGCTAACTAACAGGAAGGAAAGAGGAAGGGTTACAAGGGTTATTACCAAGGGTTAGAGTATGACGTCACAAGCTACTTCACCACTCCACTCGTCCTCTTGTGTCACTCAAGAAGAGGTGAAGGAGCTACGGAGGTGGGGAGCTTTGATGGAGATGAAGCTAGAGAGCTTCACTCAACACCAAGCCAAGCATGTATGGTGGTATGACAAGAGAAAAGAGACTGGGAAGACTAAGAAGGGACAGGGGTAGAAGTAAGCCAACACACATACTCAAGACATTCAAGCAAGAAAACAAGCAAGCATGCAAGCACACTCAAGCTCAAGCTCTCTCTCTCTAAGATTCCTCCCCAAGCTCTCAAGATGTCCAACATCTTCCCCTGTAATCAAATCCCTCTTCATAAATATAAAAGATTTTGTTTCTACCAATTTTAGCCTAGAGAGAGAAAATATTCTGGAGAGATAATATTCAGATATTAAATATTATTGGATAGAAAACATTCTTATCTTATTAAAATAAGTTTCCCTAAAATAGAAATTCAAAAAGATTTTCAGAAGGTGCATTAGAAATTAAGTATAATCAAGAGGCATTATCCTGGGGGTGAAGATTTTTTGAAAATTTTAAATTAAGATTCCAATGGACCAATAGGATTCATCCAAATGTAGGGAGGAGATAAATAGAAGAATAAAAGAAAAATCTCCCAAAAATGAGTAAATTCTCACATAAGATGAAGAGTTGACAAAGGACCAAGAAAATAGTTAAAAAAGGGAGATATTTAGGTGTAATGATGCATTTTTGACACCTCTGCAAGGGGGAATGGTTGTTAGACTGAACACCTTCTCAAAGATTTCCGGGTGAGACAGCTGTGATGACAGTCCTGGACTATACCACGGGGACCAATTAGACAATTACACTTGGGACGACCAGCACCAAAGAGAGAAAGAGACAGAGAGACTTGAGACGAGGAACCACTGATGTATTCCAGACCAATTGCTTAATTACAATAGGAGTGAGCCAACACTGGCTCATCCAGACTTTAAGCTAGAGATATTACAAATCAGATGATAATCCATGCTGTTTACAAGGCTAAAGTAGCCCACTCACACACACACTCCTACTGCAGTTGCTGTCAGTAATGCATTGCCCAATCCCCAGGCCTTCGCCGCTCTGTCCTTTATACCTCCTTGGTCCTGCCCGTTTGGACTCTAACTGCTTTCTTGATCTTGGACTGTTACATGCTGACTGGGCCAGCTGTCGTGCTGAACTTATGAAATGGCGGGCCAGCCCACTTTTACCCTTAACATTCTTCTCTCTTTTTTTGAATTGGCTTCTACCTCCTGGAGAAAATTGAAAACAATTGGGAGCCCAGTGTGCTTGCCTTTGCCTGGCCGCCTGGCCGCCTGGCCGCTCCTCAGCTCCTCTCTTATCCCGACCCTCCTGTGCCTGGGTCCGCACTTTCAGCTGCTCCTGCTCATGATCTGGGTGTAGTCCCCTGGCCACCTATTCATCATAGGGTTCTCCCTTTTTTCTTTCTGCCGCCTCCATTTCATGAGAAAATGTGGTGCTTCGTACCCCAGGCCTCCAGATTTCTGGGGCCCTCATCCTTTTGAATAAATGCACCCTCTGTCTCCGGCGCTGGCCACCCTTGATGTCTTCGATTACATGTGGGTCGCTGCTGCTAACTCTTGCCTTGGCCAGTTGTGTACACCAGAAAGCTGTGGCCAGCCAGGACCCATAGGCCGATCGATTCACTTGAATTATGGCCTCCAAAAATCTTTTAACGAGCCACTGAACTTCCAGGTCCAAACTTAGCTTTTCATGCTTGTTTGGTGGCATTTTCTGGGCCAGTACATGGTATCTGAGCAACTCATTACTGATTTTGATCAGCTTCTTTTGGTGGCGGGCCCAATTGTCAAACACGTCCTTGCAAAGATCCCGATCCTGAGCTTCCATGTTCTGAATCACCATTTCCATTGTTTTATAAATTTCCTCCATTTGTTCACTCCAGGTGGTATACTGTTTTGCCAGGGTCACATAAGCGTCGGCATCTAGTGGCTCCGAGATTTCCGGGAATAGCTTCTGGTGGGGGGGCTACTCGACTGTTCGGCAGTTGAGCCACCACCCGTTCCATGTATCTGACTTCTTCCCTGACCACCTTGAACCACCTCTGAAGCCACCAAAGGACCTGGGTCAAGCACTGCTCCCAGCATTCAGTCCCCTCTCCTAGAACCAGGATTTGCTCCAACTCGTGCTCTAATTCAGCCTTCAGGGTTTGAGCCTGTTCGATAATGGCCTAAATCCCTTTCTTGCACTCTTCCACACAAGCATACTTGGGCTTATCTCCCAGGTATGAATGTAAGTGAAATAATGTGATGTTGATACGAGGGAATGGATAAGAGGTGATGGCATGTGAATTGGGATGTGAATAAATGATAGGTGAGGTGAATGAATTTGATGTGAGGAGATGGAAAATGATGTGATTCGATAAGATATTCAGACTATTGACCAAGACCTAACTCCTTCGTCAATCAAGGATGATATGTTCAGTTCATGAAAACTACACTCAAAACACCGACCGAATCTGAATCTAAGTTAAGACTTTTGATTTTAATCTGAGGATCAAGTTATCAAAAATTGAGGAATTCTGTTTAGAATTCATACTGGGATCTAGAAGTATTGGGATATGAATTTAAGATTTATGCAAGGTATTCAAACAAAAACAAAATTGAAAACTTGTATTCAAATAAAAACCAAAACTGTGAATTTGCATTGAAATACTGTTTTCTTAAAGGATTGTATTACGCCAGAATGCTGGAGGAAGCATTTGGCATTTATGTTTATCTAAGGGAAGTCAGTTGCAATAGCTGGCGGGGAGTATTCAAGGGATAGCTCACACGGCGAGACTTGCCGAGGTCTTGACTAGCCTCGGTTGGTTAAAATGGTTCCGGTACGATGGACGAGGGCCGACGAAGCGATCACTGAGTGAAGTGTCCAGGACACCTAAGGAGGATATTGGAAGGGTTCTGACCAGAGTGATGCCGGGCTTGCGGTGCCAATGAGACCCATTCGTGCGTCGAGGAAGATATAGTGTGACAGACAAATGTTATTGTGATCTATCATTGGGTCTCGTTGATTGACCAGGTCTCAACGGAGAGTCCAGAGTGATACTGTTTGTGAAAAACAAAGACTCAATGGAAATCTATTACTGGATCTCGTTGATTGACCAGTTCTCAATGGAGAGTCGAGAGTGATACTATTTTGTGAGAAACAAAGACTCAATGGAAATTTTGGAATTATGTCATGTGAATTGTTTTATCAAAGAATTGTTTTAAAGTTAACTGATGTTGAGAAAAAGGTAATTTTATATTGGGTGTGTGAGTGGTGTGATTGGTTTTATATTTGCATGAACGTCCATTGAGGGGGCCTCGGAACTCTTTTTCTTGGTACCCGGGACAAAAACCTAACCAAATTCTAAATCGGGTCCCATCACTACAGTGGTTGGGAGGTTGGCTAACCCATGGGAATGGATGGGGTTAGGCTGGATTGATGGATCCGTAAAATGAGACTCCTTTCTGTTATATTACGTTAGATGAAGTAAACCCGGATAATAATTGTTCTATGGATAGGAATTAACGGTTGTGCCTCTTAATGGGGAAAAAAGCGTTGGTCTCTATGATCCAAGTGCAAATTGTCCTTTGTTCTGACTATGTAACTTAGGAGTTCGATCAGATCAATTCAATTAATTAAGGGTTTTGACTACGTTAGAGAAAAAGTTATCCAGGTGGAATCGTCCTCGCTTTCCGGGCATGGAAAATTTTCTCGGTTTTGGTTTTCGGAGTGACCACCCACCTAGTCTCGTGCCCGAACATTCGAGGGCGAGGCCCCGAGTGAGAGACCCTGCCCCGCGCACGAGAGGGCTGCTTCCGCTGCCAGCCGGCTGCCGAGAGTTCGGTGCGCGCATGAGGGGGCAGGGGGACCTCACATTTGGTATCAGAGCCAATTGAAAGAGGGATACCACAATTGGTATCAGAGCTAATTGAAAGAGGGATACCACATTCGGTATCAGAGCAGAAATTACCTAAACTGATACCACAGTTGGTATCAGAGCGGAAATTACCTAAATTTTAATGAAAATCTGGAAAAGAATTGATTTTCACTTGTTAATACTATATGAATGAACTTCAAAAATTGAAAACTTATAAATTAAATTAGAAATTTATAGATGGACACCCCGAATCTATCTCCAGATTTTGCGAAAGTCCAAACAATCATAAATTTGCCTGAACCAGAGACAGTGAAAGAAGTCAGAGGATTCTTGGGAATGATTGGTTGGTATAGAATTTCTATACCAAATTATGACTAACCTTCTCAAAGAAAATACCCCATTTCAGTGGTCAGCCGAGTGCCAAAGTGGTCATTTCAGTGGTCAGCCGAGTGCCAGAGTGCTTTTGATAAGCTGAAGACCACCAATACCGTTTTGAAGCTGCCAAAATTCTCTATACATAACAGATTATATTTTTATATTAAAAGTGTGATTTTTATCAAAATGATTTGTATGCATAAACATATGCATAACAGATTATATTTTTATATTAAAAGTGTGATTTTCATCAAAATGATTTGTATGCATAAACATATGCATAACAGATAAATTTTTATATTAAAAGTGTGATTTTCATCAAAATGAAATGTATGCATAAACAGATGCATAAGAGATAAATTTTTATATTAAAAGTGTGATTTTCATCAAAATGAATTGTATGCATAAACATATGCATAAGAGATAAATTTTTATATTAAAAGTGTGATTTTCATCAAAATGAATTGTATGCATAAACAGATGCATAAGAGATAAATTTTTATATTAAAAGTGCGATTTTCATCAAAATAAATTGTATGCATAAACATATGAATAAGAGATAAATTTTTATATTAAAAGTGTGATTTTCATCAAAATGAATTGTAGGCATAAACATATGCATAAAAGATAAATTTTTATATTAAAAGTGTTATTTTCATCAAAATGAATTGTATGCATAAACAGATGCATAAGATATAAATTTTTATATTAAAAATGTGATTTTCATCAAAATGAATTATATGCATAAACATATGCATAAGAGATATTATTTTACATTAAAAGTGTGATTTTCATCAAAATGAATTGTATGCATAAACAGATGCATAAGAGATAAATTTTTATATTAAAAGTGTGATTTTCATCAAAATGAACTGTATGCATAAGAGATAAAGTTTTATATTAAAATGAACTGTATGCATAAACAGATTCATAAGAGATGAAGTTTTATATTAAAAGTGTGATTTTTATCAAAATGAATTGTATGCATAAACAGATGCATAAGAGATAAATTTTTATATTAAAAGTATGATTTTCATCAAAATGAAATGTATGCATAAACATATGCATAAGAGAATAATTTTTTTATATTAAAATTATGATTTTCATCAAAATGAATTGTATGCATAAACAGATGCGTAAGAGATAAATTTTTATTTTAAAAGTGTGATTTTCATCAAAATGAATTGTATGCATAAACAGATGCATAAGAGGTAAATTTTTATATTTAAAGTGTGATTTTCATCAAAATGAATTATATGCATAAGAGATATTATTTTATATTAAAAGTGTTATTTTCATCAAAATGAATTGTATGCATAAACAGATGCATAAGAGGTAAATTTTTATATTAAAAGTGTGATTTTCATCAAAATGAATTGTATGCATAAACAGATGCATAAGAGATAAATTTTTATATTAAAAGTGTGATTTTCATCAAAACGAATTGTATGCATAAACATAGGCATAAGAGATAAATTTTTATATTAAAAGTGTGATTTTCATCAAAATGAATTGTATGCATAATTAGATGCATAAGAGATAAATTTTTATATTAAAAGAGTGATTTTCATCATAAATGATCGTATGTATAAAATAGATGCATAAAAGATTGAATTTTTAATTTGAAAGAGTTATTCTCCTTCAAAGGAAATTTATGCATAAATAAATACGTAAAGAAATCTTATATCAAAAATAAGAATTCTCTTGTATTCTGTGAATGTGAATGTATGGATGTGAATGTGAATGTGAATGTGGATGTATGTGAATGTGAATGTGGATATGGATGTATGGATATGAATGTGAATGTGGATATGGATGTATGGATGTGAATGTGAATGTGGATGTATGTGAATGTGGATGTATGTGAATGTGAATGTGGATGTATGTGGAATGTGGATATGGATGTATGGATGTGAATGTGAATGTGAATGTGGATATGGATGTATGGATGTGAATGTGAATGTGGATATGGATGTATGGATGTGAATGTATGGATGTGAATGTGAATGTGGATATGGATGTATGGATGTGAATGTGAATGTGAATGTATGGATGTGAATGTGGATATGGATGTATGGATGTGAATGTGAATGTGGATATGGATGTATGGATGTGAATGTGAATGTGGATGTATGTAGAATGTGGATATGGATGTATGGATATAAATGTGAATGTGGATATGGATGTATGGATGTGAATGTGAATGTGGATATGGATGTGTGGATGTGAATGTGAATGTGGATATGAGTGTATGGATGTGGATATGGATATGTATGTATGAATGCGGATGTGAAAGTGGATGTATGGATGTGGAAGTACGAATGTGGATGTGTATGTGGAATAAAGAATATGAATGTAAGTGAAATAATGTGATGTCGATACGAGGGAATGGATAAGAGGTGATTGCATGTGAACTGGGATGCGAATAAATGATAGGTGAGGTGAATGAATCTGATGTGAGGAGATGGAAAATGATGTGATTCGATAAGATATTCAGACTATTGACCAAGACCTAACTCCTTCGTCAATCAAGGACGATATGTTCAGTTCAGAAAAACTGCACTCAAAACACCGACCGAATCTGAATCTAAGTTAAGACTTTTGATTTTGATATGAGGATCAAGTTATCAAAAATTGAGGAATTCTGTTTAGAATTCAGACTGGGATCTAGAAGTATTGGGATACGAATTTAAGATTTATTCAAGGTATTCAAACAAAAACAAAACTGAAAACTTGTATTCAAATAAGACCAAAATTGAAAACTTGTATTCAAATAAAACCAAAACTGTGAATTTGCATTGAAATACTATTTTCTTAAAGGACTGTATTATGCCAGAATGCTAGAGGGAGCATTTGGCATTTATGTTTATCTAAGGGAAGTTGGTTGCAATAGTAGGTGGCGGGGAGTATCCGAGGGATAGCTCACGCGGCAAGACTTGCCGAGGTTTTGACCAGCCTCGATTGGTTAAAATGGTGAGCTTCCAGTACGATGGACGAGAGCCAACAAAGCGATCACTGAGTGAAGTGTCCAGGACACCTAAGGAGGATCCTAGAAGGGTTCTGACCAGAGCGATGCTGTCGGGCTCGTGGTGCCGATGAGACCCATTTGTGCGTCGAGGAAAATATAGTGTGACAGACGAATGTTATTGTGATCTATCATTGGGTATCGTTGATTGACCAGGTCTCAACGGAGAGTCCAGAGTGATACTGTTTGTGAAAAACAAAGACTCAATGGAAATCTATTACTGGATCTCGTTGATTGACCAGGTCTCAACGGAGAGTCGAGAGTGATACTGTTTTGTGAGAAACAAAGACTCAATGGAAATTTTGGAAGTATGTCATGTGAATTGTTTTATCAAAGAACTGTTTTAAAGTTAACTGATGTTGAGAAAAAGGTAATTTTATATTGGGTGTGTGAGTGGTGTGACTGGTCTTATATTTGCATGAACGTCCGTCGAGGGGGCCTCGGAACTCTTTTCCTTGGTACCCGGGACAAAAACCTAACCAAATTCTAAATCGGGTCATCACTACAGTGGTTGGGAGGTTGGCTAACCCATGGGAATGGATGGGGTTAGGCTGGATTGATGGATCCGTAAAATGAGACTCCTTTCTGTTATATTACGTTAGATGAAGTAAACCCGGATAATAATTGTTCTATGGATAGGAATCAACGGTTGTGCCTCTTAACTGGGAAAAAAGCGTTGGTCTCTATGATCCAAGTGCAAATTGTCCTTTGTTCTGACTATGTAACTTACGAGTTCGATCAGATCAATTCAATTAATTAAGGCTTTTGACGACCTTAGAGAAAAAGTTATCCAGGTGGAATTGTCCTCGCTTTTTGGGCATGGGAAATTTTCTCGATTTTGGTTTTCGGAGTGACCACCCACCTAGTCTCGTGCCCGGACATTCGAGGGCGAGGCCCCGAGTGAGGGACCCTGCCCCGTGCACGAGGGGGGGCTGCTTCCGCTGCTGCCGGCCGCGCTGGGAGTCCGGTGTGCACATGAGGGGGTAGGGGAACCTCACACACACTCTCTCTCTCACTCAACACAAGAATTTATGGAATGGGAATACTTCCATTTCATGTTTTCTCCAATGACTTATATACATTGACTCATATTTATAATGCCCGACCGCCCATGGTATGTCTAGGGGGCTCTAAACTTGCTAGACTTGCTATTACATTGGCGATGCACATGTTGCATGCTCAATGGTCACAATTCTCTTAATTTCTCACCGACATTACACAAGTCGTAAGCTTGGTGGTATCCCAATTAGAAAAACGCGTTGCTTAGTTACAAAAGATGTTATAAGCAAGAGTGTTAACCAAAAGTGGTTAACATTCCCCCGTTCTTGATGGTGGTTCCGTCCTTGGAATCACGAGCAAGGCGCATAGCGGGGGAAAGGTGTGGGTATGCCGTAGGCACACTAGCCCTCAATGAAACGGTGGTGGCCTTGTGCAGAGGAGTACTCTCTGTTGAGTACTTTGTAGCCTCCCCCAAAAGCGTGTGGTAAACATTTCTTCAAAGTCAAGAATCCTATGTCGTCCTGGAAATCACAAGATTGGTTGAAAATATTGATTGTCTATGCGAGAGTAGGGCCCTGATCAATAAGGAGTGCCAGCCCTTTGATAGGCTTTGAATGGGTGGTCCACTCCGGGAATGCTAATAGCATGTCGATGATCAGCTTGAAGAACCTCTGAGTGGCCACAATAGCTAGGTTTGGTACCTATAAGTATTCTTGGATGAAGCTTTCCATGACTTTGATCATCCACCTCTCTTTGTGAGACTGGCACACCATTGGTGGGTGGTGGAGCGAAGGATGGGAAATTGTATATCATGCTCTTGCAGGTGGTCCTTCTGGCTTTCCAGAATTCCTCCCAGCTCTAGACGATGAGAGGGGATGGGAAAGTATAAGCCTGTGATTCTGATTTGCATGGGAGCCCTACAGTACGCCTACCAGTATCTTCTCTAGAAGAGCTATGGCTTATGCCATTTTGGTTGGCCCTTGATATCCTCCCTTGTCCTGGGTAGTTTGCTTTCATCTAGCCTGTGTTATCCTGCTCTTATTGAATGGGTGGGGTTCACTCGAAGTAGGTAGAGTCGAAGGAGGCAGATATCTAGCTTTTGGGTGTTGGCTGGCTGTGTGTGCTCAAAGAGAATGTCTAAGGCGAGGGTATCCGGCACTTCATTGAATGTGCAGATGTTCAATGGATCCTCCCATTGAGCAGTGGTAGGTGGAGGCAGAATCTCAGCCGCGTTTTGGATGAGTGGGAATCCTTGCACAACATCTATGAGAATCTGCCCTTCTTCCAAGGGCAAGGCAGCAATTGTGGGTGATGTGGGTGTAGGGGAGGGTGGTTGAGGTTGGGAGAGGGATAATGAAGGCATGTCTACAATGTGTGGAACATCCTTGGGTGGGGTGGTATGCAGTATTGTTACTGAGGCTCTTGGTGGAGTGAGGGTAAAGCCGAGTGGTTGAGGTTGGTAGTTGTTTGGATGGTGGTGGAAGAGATGGGGAGACCTGTAGTGGGGTGGTGGTGGTTCTTGTGGGGAAGAGTTTGAGGGTTTCAGGTGACCAAGAAAGTATTTCAATGTGGTTTGTGGGTGGTGAGCTGTCTTGGGGGGCTATTGGGGCTTGTGGGCTTTGTTGGCCTTCTCCTCCCTCCGCTGAGTCGTTGCCCTCTCCACCAGACTCCTCGGGCATATCGTGAGCTGTCTTGGGGGGCTATTAGGGCTTGTGGGCTTTGTTGGCCTTCTCCTCCCTCCGCTGAGTCATTGCCCTCTCCACCAGACTCCTCGGGCGTATCTGGATCATCAAAGCCCTCTGCCTCATCTTCATTCTGATCAAATGTGGAGGGGGGAAAGAGAGCAGATGCTTGTAAGAAATCTTCCTTGCTAGGCTCCGGATAGGCCACTTCCCTTATTTTGAAATCCAAGATTCTTATCTTTTATTGTTCTAGGAACGGAGGCAAGCACCCTATGGTAGATGATCCCTATGCCCTGCGGCGGGTGGTAAGTGGGATGTGGGAAGTCGATGAGTCTACTATATGTGGTGATTACCGCATCCGTCCCTTTTGTCTCTAGCCAATGTGTCATCTCCTGTAGATCAAGCATTGTAAGGAGTATGGGTAGCAGCTCCAAGGGTTTCTCTAGCTCGATGTAATCCTCATCAACTTGTGTGGTAGCGTCAGAGAGGAGGCTACACTAGGATTGGAGATTCATGAGGATATGGGATGCCGAGGTAGCTTGTAAATGTGTTCAGGATATTGAAGCTCTACCTGGCCTTGGAAGATTCCCGTAGCAAGTGCCGACTCCCACTGCTTCTCACAAAGCGCCTCCATGGTCGCTATTCATGAGTGGCCTATTGAGCTCAAAATCAAATTGAGCTATTCATGAGTGGCCTATTGAGCTCAAAATCAAATTGCAGCATATGCAAGCACATCACCTTCCTCTTGAGCTCCAATAAGGATGATGGTGTGTATGGCCCATGGCTCAGGAAGGGTAGGCCAATGGCTGCATCCATCAATACAACTACTTTAGCTTGTGTACAATGTGAGGGTTGGGTTGAGTGTGGTATCCCTTGGGTTCTGTCCTCTAACTCCTTCCTTAGTGCTTGCATGTCAATATCTTTGTTGCTATAATTCCACGGAGTGTTTGGATTTCATTGTCTTTTGCTTTCATAATTCCACAGACATTATGCAGCTCTTTAGTTGACATAATTCCACGGACTATTTGTAGCTCAAGATCTTTGTCTGCTATATTTTGTGAATATGTCTCTACTTGCTTTGCTAGATCTGTTGTTGTGTCTTTGTGAGTTCCAGCTTGGTTGAGTCCAAAGGCCCCTGAACGTCGGTGGCTAGATCACGCCACCTAGTGGCCTTAGCCTTGTGACCTCAGGGCTTGCTGTAGTTTGGCCATTTCTGCCTTGTGTAAGTGCTACTGCTCTTGCTATCCATCCACCTCAGCTGTAAGAGTGGCTATGTTTTGAATATTTGCCCTATTTTTGATGTTTCTGGTGTCCATCTGGTTGAGGACATGGGTATGGGCTCTTTATAAATTAGCGTGTTGCTGCTGGATCTCGTGTAGTTGTTTGTGTGCCTCAAAAAGCTGTTCTCCTGAGCACTCCATCAAAAGCTAGACATTGCTTATGTTGCTTTGTAGGAGGCCGAGGATACCTATTTCTAAATCTGGCATCACACCTTGTGATTCCCTTACTCCTTCCAAAAAAGCTTACCGTCTTTGATCCACTGCATGCAGGCCATTGAGTTGGCCTAGCTTGTTGCCAGCTGATCCAAAGTCTGTTGGATATTTCTTGATGTTTACTGTTGATGAGCTCTCTCCTCGCGCTGTGTGCCTGTCACCCCAAAGAGATATTGCATGTACTATGGGGTACCTATAGTAGATGGGTTCGATCCTTGTAAACGCTGGGGTGTAGGGATGTCAGAGGGAAGGTCGATGGGATCCTATGGTAGGTCATCCTAGAGGGATTCCTCAGGTTGTTGCTCCTCTTCCAGTAGGGTTTCTTCCTCTCTCACGCCTTTTGTATGTTGCCTTTTCTAGACTGGCTCACCTGTACCTGTGGCCTCTTCAATCACTTCAGTGTCCAGTTCTTCAATGTGTACAGATGTTGGCACCCGAGAATATCCTTCCACTGCAGGCAGCATCCAGTCCCGACTGAATGGTAGATGACTTGTGGTAACAGGAAGGGAGCAGCAAATTTCATCTTTGGGTTTTTGCATATTGCCTGTAGCTCACCTTGGAAGTAAGAACCCCAATTGACTAGCTTGCTCTCCACGATATGCCCTAGGATGCTGGTTTTACATATGTTGTATCTATCGAGCCATTTCTGGTGTGTGACCATGGTTAACGCTGCACCGTAGTGCTCTTGATCCTCATGGTGTCAACCGCATGCTGGATTAAGGGGTTGACGTTTGTGGTACTATTTGTACTTCTCCTCTTGGTATGGTAAGTGTAGGGCTACAAAGATATTTTGTTGTGATAGCTGAATTAGGATTTCCTCATTGGGCCCTCCCCCTGTACTTTGCCCACCTGGATGCGAGAGTTGTAAGAACTAATAAACTGAATGCAGCGGGGTAGATCTAATCCCCAGGGAGGTAGCTGAGCATACTCTCCTAGCAGCTCAATGCTCTGCATGAAGAATAGGACGTTGTCATCATGGAGGAGTCTGTGGCATTGAGGAGAGTGGTAAATGTTCCTGAAGGTGATGCCCTATGCATTCTCAATGCTGTGAGCAAAGGACCCCATTCACCAGCTCTAGGTCTTCTTGCTGATCCAAGATTTGTCCCTTTGATCAAAAGAGTGCTCTATGTATGGCTGGAGCACCTGTGCTGCTTTCCTTTTGCAACAAGGAGAAGGGTATTCAAGAGTATGAGAAAAGTTCTATTGCTTAAGGATCAAAGTCTAGCAAAAATTTGCAAGAGTTTGGCTTCAGAGCAATAGAAAAGTGAGAAAATGAGGGTGGGGCAGCCCTTTTTATAGTCACTCGATTTATGCGTGAATCGTTAGGATAGTTGTTCATAAATCCATGGATTCATGCGTAAATTGTCAGGATTAGCGCATGAATTGAGTGACAATTTGTAAATTGTTAGGCTGTGTGAATCGACAAGATTCATGCATAAATCGTCTGGATTAGCGCATGAATCGTCAAGATTTCGGTTCATAAATTGATAGGATTCATGCGTAAATTGTCAAGATTAGTGCGTGAATCGACTATGCAAGTATCCTGGATAATCGCGTAAATTGATGGATTTACATTCGTAAATTGATGCCAAGATTTACGTGCGTGTATTGAAATGCAAGATTTACGTCCGTGAATCAAAATCAAGATTGTCACGTAAATCTATCAATTAACGCGTTAATCTCGTAAGGATTTACATTCATGAATCTAGTCGATTTATGCGTAAATCAACCCTTGTAAAAAATTAAATTTTTTCCCTGATTTTGATTTTCCTCTGGTGTATATGTTTTTCTGTGGTATAGTGTGCTCTCTACTCACTTGAAGGTATACATGTGTACTGATTAGTGCTACCTGGTGATGGGTCATATTCTAGGCCAAGCTAGAATCCCTCCATCGAGAGATGTACCAGGCCTAGCCTATGTGTGTGGCTCATGCAATTGCAATAAATCGTGCAAGGGTAGAGTTACAAATGATTTCTCCTGCCCTTCACTCCCCCTGATTTCTCCTACCCTTCACTCCCCCTGATTTCTTTGACATTTTTTATTTCTACTTTCTTCGACTCTCTTTGACCTTAGTTCTCGCATTTCTATGAGGCCCCACAGTGAGGCTATTGACGCTTGCTATGGCCAAAGAGGTTCAACCTCCTCTAAGCTGATAGGAGTGTAATGCTCGTTTGTCTAGTGGTTGTGGGCGCTTTAGCATGACTTGTAGAAGTTGATGCATCATAGGAAGACTATAGAGTCTACACTTCATTCTTCTGTATGGTTGGGTTCTCAACTTTTATAGCCTTGGTTTCTTTGTTCTTTCCCTTATCATTCTTTGAGTTTCCCAAAAGCACCTATCGTGGAATGAATTGTAGAGTAGTTGAGGGTTTAGGCATGACAAGATGAGGCATTTGGGTATCCACTTTTGTATCTTCTTGGTGGCCTTTGTTGCTTTTGGAGGCATAGCTCTTTGTGGTTTAGCTGTGATGGTGGCTTAGTTTGTTTTGGGAGCCAAATTTGTGTATTGCCTTCATAGTAACCTTGTGCCTTCAATAGAGTTTTAGTTACCTATCGTGGGGTTGTTGACCTTGTTGTTGTCTGTGTATGCTTCCTAGGAGATGGTCTATTTTCCCAGGATGGTTTCTTCTTTGGTATGGGTTGTTGGGGTACATGTGGCCTTTGTGGAATCCATAGATTTGTGCATTTCCCCGTGTAGCCTTGTGCCCTAGCAAGATCCTTGCAGATCCACCATCTATTACCTTGATGATGGTACATGGCATGTCCCTTTGACTTGGATTTTGGCAAGGGAGTCGGTGGTGGTGAAGATGGAGCGCTTTGAGGCCTGTGTGGTTGGTTGGGGAGATGAGTTTATGTTGGCTTTCATCTATTCCTTTGGAGCTTCATCTATCATGAAGACAATGACTATTCCTGTGGCTAGTTGAAGCGTGGCCATTCTTGTTTCCCAGTCTATTTGACATTTGTTGTGGCCCATCCAACTTTTGCCTTAAAGAAGTTCTTCAATCATGGTTCCTGCACTCATAACATAAAACTTCCCCTCCAAGGGATTATTTCCAATGTGGAATAACATTGTGCAAATTCCCATGCATGGTGTGGTGGTAGAATTGATTGCTTTGACAAAGGTTGTTGTGGAGGTTAATGCTGGTTCTCCTAGTGTTACCCATGTCTCATATGACATTAAGTTGTAACTTGCCCCTATGTCTACTAAGGCTAACTTTTGATCTAAGCCATTAAAAGTTTGCATTCCTATCCAAAGGCGAGCTGGCTACACTTCCCATTCTTCTTCTTGCAAGTCAATAACTTGAGCCATGTTGATATGTAGTACTCGCTCTTTTCTTCTTTCTTCATGTACCTTTGCTTTGCGTTTTGATTCCCTTTTAAGTTCCTTGTGTTTCTTTTTTTCCTCTTGCTTGAGATGTAAAGCATATTTTTAGTCAATGGACTATAAAAGGCATTAGGGGAAGGATGGGCTTTGGAAGGGCCCTTTATCTTGGCAGTCAACATGATTAGCTTAAGGCTTAATCTATATGCTTTTCAACGGTCATATTTTTGAATTTAAATTTCAAACGAAAATGGAATTTGAAATCGGTATGAAAAAAGTATATCATGTGACATATCTATGGAAAGCTCTTGATGTGTAGAGTCTAGATCTACCTTCTCCGCTCAATTTTGACCATGTATGTGAAAGTCATGGTGGTCCAAAAAATGTGACATATCTATGGAAAGCTCTTGATGTGTAGAGTCTAGATCTACCTTCTCCGCTCAATTTTGACCATGTATGTGAAAGTCATGGTGGTCCAAAAAATGAAAAAGTTGCCCCCCCACCTTTTTGGAGGGAAAAGTGGTCAACCTTTCCCTCTTACAAACCCAACATTCTTGTACACATGGCACATAGTTATTTGCTAGTCCCTTAACCACTACATAAGCATGCTGCTAGTCCCTTAACCACTACGTAAGCATGCTGCTAGTCCCTTAACCACTACGTAAGCATGCTGCCTAAATAAGAGGCCCTTGTTTAGCCCATCCTTCCCCTAATGCTTTGAGACGGCTACCATTGATATAGCCATCCATCTTTACACCATCAAGCATTAACAGCTTGACAGATCCTTGAGGCGTGATTTCAATTACTTGAAAAGGTCCTAGTCCTCTATACTTGAGTTTTTGCTTTTGGTTTTTGACATTGTATAAGAGGACTAAGCTTCCCGCCATGATATCCTTATCCCATAGTTGGTCATTGAACCACTGCTTGTGTTTGAGCTTTTCAACTATCATGCCATGGACTACTTTTAGTCTTGTTTCATCCAGTCGCTCTAAGGCCAATAGCCTATTGGAAAGCATGCTTCCATCCAGTCTCTCTTTCACTACTATTCTAAGACTAGGAACCAAAATTCCATAGGCATTACTGCATGTAGTCCATAGGCAGCAAGGTGGAATGGAGTGAACCCAGTCCCTACCTTATATGCAGTCCAATATGCCCATAAGGCTGAGTGAAGTTTCTTGCTAATTTATTCAATTGGCTTCTACTATTTTGGTCAAGATAGAGAAGAGCACCTTGTTTGTACTCTCTGCCTACCCATTGGCTAGTGGGTAATAAGGCATGGATTTGCGATGCACTACCATGAATTTGCTTAGTAAATGGCTCACCACTTCATTAATGAAGTGACTACCCCTATCGCTGACTAATTCAAGGGGACAACCAAACCTTGTGAGTAAAGAAATCTGGATGTTGTTCGTGCATTGGCTTTCTTTGTTGCTTTAGCCTCGGCCCACTTAGTGTAGTAATCAATGGTGGATGCTATAACATATCTTGCATGAGTGTATCTAGCTGCAAGACTAATTGGACCTACAAAGTCTAGGCCCCACTTTTCAAACGAGTGCCAAGACACAACGGGAGTTAATGGCATACGATCTCTTTTTTTAGCATAGCCAATGTGTACTTCACTTCCCCCACCTCCTCCACTCCCCACACCACCTCCTCTGACACTCATCACACCTTTTGGTGAATTTTGTGACATCATTGAAGAGCATGGGCCACCACCACAACCTTGCCAAAAGGACTTTTTTGGCTGTGATATCTACTCTACGAAGTGCCCTCTAGTTGAACTAGTATGAGTTAACTCCAATGTCGACACATAATTGCACTCGAGCACACATCTTCTCAAAATTCCATCCTTACCTTGCTTGTATAACTCACCCATGTGATAAGTTGATAGGGTGTAGCTCTTTTGATCAAGCATCAAGCTTGATCAGCTTTTAGAATTTCATCCTTGGGTAACCCATTAGCTAGGTAGTGAACGATGTCTTCAGCCCATTCCAAAACTATGCTTATGGAGAATAGTGCAGCGTTAGGAAGCTCATCGTCTACCCCTAGTGGTGGTTCACCATTAGGAATGCAAGATAAATGATCTACATGCACATGTTGTGATCCTTTTTGAATAATGACTGCGAAGCCGAATTCCATGAGGATCAACAGCCATCTTGATATGCGCCCTGTATAGCACATGGCTTGTTCACAAGATAGAGTAAGGCCTGATGATCTACATAGAAGACAAACTTGTTTGCCAACAAGTAATCTCTAAACTTTTTGACCGCATACACGATTGCAAGACCTTCCCTTTCCGTGGTAGTGTAATTTTGCTCAGCATCATTGAGTTGATGACTTGCAAAGCTGACAGGGAAATCCATGTTATGCTCCCTAGGTTCCTATAGCGTAAGTAGATGCATCAATATGGACATGGAACGTAATGTCCCATTGAGACAATCAAAGAATTGGTGTGCTTGCCAATGCCTTTTTGAGAGTTTCAAAATATTGTTGACATTCCTCCATCCATTCAAAGACTACAAGAAGTCAGTACAAGGGTCTTTGTTTACTGCTTACCACATCTTTCACAAACTTCAAGGGAAATTCAAACTTTCTGACAAACAAACTGACAAATTGTTTAACTATGTATCACTTCCCAAACACACATCAAACTAATCCAAAACACAAAACTACATTACACAGAATACTTCCAAAACATCTTCATCACATTAGACTTCAAAATAAACTACAGAATGACAACACCACAATGACAACCAGATTGATAAACACACTGCATCTTCATTGTCAAAATAATTGTCAACTATCTGATTACATAAATCTCCATATCTGCGAATCAAAAATCCCTCTTCTCCTATTGCGGATAACCACTACTACTTCGCATGACATTTCTAACTTCCATCCAGATTTCAAAAGACACTTCACACTACATCCGATTATGACAAATTAAAAGACTAAAAGTAGACAAAAGTAGCATCTAATTTTTAGCCTTAAACACTTGCAGCTCGGTGGCTTGAGCCATAGGCTGACTTCGGCGGATCCACAATACCTTGATCCGGATTATTTTTTGCCTTATCCTTCTCAGTACTTGCATCTTGAACTGTCACTTCAACTTCCAACTCCTTTGTCTTCTCAGCTTCTGGCTCTGCATCTAGAAGAACAATAGTATTCACCTGAAGCTCATCCTCATTGTTTGCCTTTGCTTTAACTCCTGATTCCTCCCCATCAAACACCAACTGCACCAAATTGACATTTCGCTCCGCTTCCAACTGCTCCTGCAAATCTACCACAATCCGCTTCAACTTCTCATTTTCATTTCGAACACTCTTATCACCTGCAGCTTCAAACCACATTTTGAATTTATCAATGGGGTCCCCCAAATGTTCTTCAAACATTCGGCTGGCATGACTCCATAATTTTTGAGTATATTGCTGCACCTCTTTCTTCAACTCTTCCAATTCTCCCTCAGGCACCAGCACACCTATAACAGATTGCCCCTCCAAGGTTGCTTTCTCCATATGGGTCAACAGAGTCAATCTGTTCATTAGGAAATTATTATCCAACATAAGCTCCACAATCCGATCTTCAAACGACTTGAACTGCATCAATAGACATTTTTAAGTCATCTGCCCAACTTCCAAATTCCATAGCTGCTTGCAACACTTCTTCCATCTTCCCTTGCATCTGCTCATTTAGTTTTGACAAATTTTGCTCAAGCTGAGCCTTTTCTTTTCCTGCTACTTCCAACTGATCCTTAAGAAGCTGAATCTGCCTTTCTAATACTTCCAGCTGCTCTGAATTCACCTTCTGACCCTCCAAAGACACAAGCATTGCCTCTTGATTATTGATAAATCTGCCTAACTCCGCCAGGCTGTTGATAGCCTCTTTTGCAGTAAATATTGACACTAGCCCAACTCTGTGACATCATAGGCTTGTACACAGATTGAAACGGCTTCTGTTCTCCCGACTTTTCCCCCAACTTTTGCAGAATAAAAGTGAAAGTCTTGGCCTTTGGCCCTAAATGAGGCACATTTGGCCTTTGGCCCTAAATGAGGCACATTTGGCAAAGAAGAAAACAATGTAGACTTACTTGCTCCCCCTTGGGCTACCGCATCACTGCACTCCGGAGTAACCCAAGTAATGCGATTTGCTACCTTTTGCTTTGAACCCGGCCGATGGAGATCCGTACTCCAATTTTTGCTTCTTTGCCTCCTTCAACAACGTTTTCACCGGTCCCAGAGGTACTTGCAACACATAACTAAAAATACCCCCCAAATATGGGACAAGCTTCGTCAAGTACGATGATCTCCTCTTATCTTTGATCTCCGCAATTTGCAATCTCTCAAAAAGGAATGAGGCCCAGTCAATGGGAACCCCACGCTCTGCATTCCACAACAGTGCAAACGCCTCTTTTGACATGTACGCTGTCTTTGCCAACAAACAAATTTTATCCAAGTACCAAAACAGATGCTTGCTTCTCAATTTTTATGCATTCCTCACCATATAATAGGCCCTGGTTCCCTCTGGCAGCTCAAACTTCCCTTTTATGATAGAATTCATAATCTTCTTCAGGTTTGCACCCTGTTGATTTGGCAACTTAAACACTAATTACGGCGTCACCTCTTTGTGATAGAATTCGTAATGCTTGCTTCTCAATTTTTATGCATTCCTCACCATATAATAGGCCCTGGTGCCCTCTGGCAGCTCAAACTTCCCTTTTATGATAGAATTCATAATCTTCTTCAGCTTTGCACCTTGTTGATTTGGCAACTTAAACACCTCAACCACTAATTACGGCGTCACCTCTTTGTGATAGAATTCGTAATCTTCTTCAGCTTTGCACCCTGTTGATTTGGCAACTTAAACACCTCAACCACTAATTACGACGTCACCTCTTTGTCATCAGTGATGTAGCCCCTGTTTTCCTTCAAATGCTTCATCTGCTGCTCTGCATTAGCATTTTGCTGCCATGCAGACCAAGGCAACTCTGCATACTCAAATAATCCAATCCGCTTTAGCCAAGCCTTCGTTTCATCTTCATGCAAATCAATACCTTCGGCTGACTCCGTGTCGCCACTCTGGGCTTCTGATACATTCTCGGCTTCATCATCATCTTCAATCACCTGCACAACAACCCGCGGCGTCTTCAATTCCTCCAAAGCTACCTTCATCGAACGCGTCTGTGGCATACAATCACTACCCTGCTCCTGTGGCTGCGTGAAGAATTTCTTCCTCAAACTCTCAGAGAACATCTTGAAAAAGACACAAAAAAACCCTCAAAAACACCAAGCGTCCACACACTTTGATTTGGACCAGTCGGGCACATCGACCCCTCTTAAGTTTATCATGGTCTTCCTTCTCAAAAAACGCACCCCATGCAAATCTCTCCAAATGTGTGCCCAAAATCTTTCTCACACGTGGCACCACTCTTTTCTTAACTTGAGTGCAAAGATTCCCTCAAAAAAATTTATTCCCCTCATTTTGACTTCCATTTTGGCTATCCCTCTGACAACATACCTGACAACCACATTGTCTATCCAAAAACTTCTTTCCCACAAACATTCCGATTCCGCTTTGGCCTGCAATCAACTTCCCCTAGAAACCTGGTTGCCAAATTACTTTCCTCCTCACTAATTCCGCTCTGCCTTCTAATTCAACTTCCACATACAGCAATGTCTTCAGCCTTATTAATCATCCATCTTGGAATTTCAAGAATCTTGCCATAAAACTTCTTCAGTCGGAATCCATTTACTGCCTTAGGGATAGGAGTTCCAAACACATCTATCAATCTAAAAGTTCATTGCCCCAATTCTTGCACGATCTGATATGGACCAAAATATCTAAGCTTCAACTTTCTCGGGTGTGGCCCTAGTTTCCAATTGTACATCATCACCCAATCACCTTTCTGAAAAATTTTGAATTTGACCTGCCTTGTCATCCATGCTTGCCTTTTGTTTTGACTTACTTTCGCCACATAAGCACTGTAAATTCTATCATCTTCCAACTTTAATAATTCTTGCTGCCTATGCATCACTGAATCTTTAGGGCTCAATCTATGCTGCGAACTGCAAGCCTCAAGCTAGATACCACATATTCCATAGGGACAACTGCCTCAATCCCATAAACTAGCTTAAAAGGTGTCATGCCTGTTGCCACTTTGTATGCAGTCCTGAATGACCACAATGCTGAATCCAATTTCTCATCCCAATCTGCTCTGTTTTCAGAAACAATCTTCTTCAAAATCCTCACTAGCACCTTATTTGTGCTTTCCGCCTGCCCATTTGCTTGCGGATGATACGGGGTAGATTTCTTATGAAGAATCATGTGCTTGGATGTCAATTCCTTAATGACTAAATTTAGAAAATGGGCACCTTGATCCGACACCAATTCTATCGGACACCCAAATCTGGTCATCATTTTGTACAGGAACCTAGCCACACTGGCTGCCTTGTTATCCTTCAAAGCCACTGCTTCCACCCATTTGGTGGCATAATCTATTGCAACTAGGATGTACCTTGCTCTTGTTCTTCTTGATTTTGGCTTGATCGGCCCAACAAAATCAATACCCCATTTTTTGAAATGGTTCAAGGGGTAATATCGGATGATCCTGCATCCGATCCATGGATGTTGGTTGGCCCATCTTCTGGCATTGCACACATTCTCTTGCAAATGAATAAGCGTCCCTCAGTAATAATGGCCACCAAAGTCCAGCAATAATGGCCACCAAAGTCCAGCTTGCATAATCTTTGTACCAGTAATCTCTCCCGAAAAATGACCTCCAGCTACACCAAAATGTGCTTCTTGTAAAACTGCCTTCTATTCTTCATCTGGCACACATCGCCAAATGATCTGATCTACTTCTCTTCTATGCAAAGATCCAGCAATTATAAAAAATGGTTTGCTTCTTAGAACAAAATTCTTTCTCTAATCAGCTATCATGTTGAAAGGTAATACTCCATCTATCATTTGGTCATACCAGTTGTCATATGCTTGACCTTGAACCTGAAACAATTCCGCATCTCGCAATTCATCAGACACCCTTGGTGCATCCAAGACATTTTCTAGCCTGCTCAAATAATCTGCCACTACAACGCTGATTTCCAGGTGTATGTACTACAGTGTAATCAAATTCCTGCAACAAAAGCATCCATCTTGCAAGCCTTCCTTCCAGCTTTGGTTTATTTACCAAAAACAACAGAGCTTGATGATCCACATGAAAAACAACTTTATTTCCCAACAAATAATGCCGAAATTTTTCCAATGCAAAAATCATGCCCCTGGCTTCTCGCTCTATGATAGTGTAATTCCTCTCCGCTGGATTTAGCATTCTACTTGCACAATACACTGGTCTAAACCATCCTCGAACCTTCTCCTGCATCAAAACTGCTCCGACTGCCATATTCGACGCATCCACATAAATATAAAAAGGTAACTCCCAATTTGATGGTTGAAGGATAGGTGAAACTACCAACATTTTCTTGATAATCTGAAAGGCTTTTTCCTATGCTTCACCCCACACAAAACTCACATCCTTTTTGGTCAAATGACTCAAAGGTGCACACACATTTGCCAAATATATCAGATAACGATTATGCCATTTAGTTTGACTAAGAAACCGCATAACTGCCTTCAAATTATTCGATGCTATTGCCCTCTGAATTGCACTAATCTTGTCAGCATCAATTGACATCCCTTCCTTGGATATAATGTGACCAAGTAGCTTTCCCCATGAATTCCTGCAACAACACCTTTAAATTGTCCTTGAAATCATCATCCAGGTTGACACTCACTTTGACAACCTTTGAATTCTCCACAGATCCCAAATTTAAATCCTGCAAATCATCTTCCTTCACTCTGGAAACCTTCTCCATCAATTTATCATACAAGAACTCTACTTATTGCCTCCTTAGGCGCGATAACTACATCATCATCAACTTCTTCCACCTTGTCACCATCATCAGTTTTGTCTTCCTTTATTTGCGGAATTTGTTCGGAAGTACTGTCGACTGTTTGACAAAATACATCCTCTTGAATCGGATAATCAACATATCTATCAAGATTCCGTTCCACATCCACTTCAAAAATAGGAACCACTATTGGATTGGATCCACATCCTTTATTTGCGGAATTTGTTCGGAAGTACTGTCGACTGTTTGACAAAATACATCCTCTTGAATCGGATAATCAACATATCTATCAAGATTCCGTTCCACATCCACATCTACTTCAAAAATAGGAACCACTATTGGATTGGCTACCAAAAAATTATCTTCCTCATCGTCCTCAACTTCTTTCGCCAAATTAATTGGTTGTGCCATCATTAGCTTCACTGCCCTTGACAGCTCCTGCTTAGATCCCATTGGTATTGTAATCACTTTCTTACCCTTCTTCAATGTGACCACATTCTTCTCCCAATCCTGCTTGAGCTTTGTTGTTCTAAACCACGGTCTTCCTAACAACATTGAATATGCATTTACATCATCCCTCATCCGCAAAACAACAAAATTTAATGGAAATTGCAAACCTTGTATGATAAGGGATTGTTTCCTCTCAGCATCCCAATAGGTTGAACCCGGTTTTGATCCGCCATGCGTACTTGAAATGGTTCTGGCTCAAGCTGAACATTCTTCATCTTCAAAAACTCTGATTCTGACAAAATATTGACTCCAGATCTGCCATCCAAAAAGACTGTTGAAAATTTTCGATTATCAAAATCCAGCTGAACTGTGGGAACATTGAAATCCACATCTTCAGGACTAATCTGATGTTTACCCACACTTTGATTCAACATAGCCCTGATTCCTGACACCTTCAACTTCCTCATAGCCAAATAAACTCGATCCCTAAACATCGAAACCAATGAAAGCAATTGATCCAATGTAAAATTGATAGGACTATTCAACAACTCTTGAAACAATGCTTCTGACTTGTCCTCATTATGCTCCTCCTTATCCAAGGATTTCTTCTTTCTCTTCTGTATTTCCTCTTTCTATTGAACATCCAAAATTCCTTCAGTTAATTCTTCACGAACATCCTTCTGTTCCTCCCAATCCAATGGAGACTTTAGCTTTGCTTTGGAACGTGTAACTGCCAAAACTTTCGAATCTTGTATGACACACTCCGAACAGTCACATGTTATTCCACATTCCGCCATTACTCCACTTGGTCTTGCTTCCAAACAAACATCCACATTCACCATATTACTCTGAGGAAGTTTATTCACTTTTGCCTCTGCTGCATGGGTGGCGCAGGTAATTGAGGTAGTTGTTGAGGAGGTCTTGGTTGATTCCACCCCTGCGGAGTCCAGTTCTGCTGATTCCAGCCTTGTTGATTCCAATTCGGTGCTGCCAATTTTGTTGTTGTGACCACCCCTGTTGTTGATTCCAATTTCCTCCCCATGATGGCCAAAAATTTTGGCATCCACCAAATCTTGATCTTCCTCCTTGATTAAAATTTCCTCTAAATGATGGTCTCCCCGAATGGTCTCCAATTTGGATAGGGCTACTGCGGCCTCTACCATCCTTGATTTCCAAATGATCTCTGCTGATCGGAAGTTTTCGAAAAAATGCCATGAGACTGTGTCGTATTTTGCTGCATCTTTTGTTGTATTCTCTCAGGGATTACCCCCCTAAAGCTAGGATTATACCAGCAATCCGTTGTCTTGTGACCATCTTTGACACAAATGTCACAGTGCTCTATCTTCTTTTCTGACTCCTTTTGAAGTCCCATCTCTTTCAACTTCTTTTCCACAGCCTTCTCAACTGACACCTCCTTGGTCTTTTCCTTTGACTTCTTACTTGTTGTTTCTTCTTCTTGTGCTCCTCGTCCTCTGACTCTGAATCACTACTAGAATCATCATCACTACCTGAACTTGAATCCGTATTCGGAATCCATATCCGAATCCGACTCCGAATCCTCATCCGTACTGTCATCACTTGACTTCTTCCTCTTTTTCCCCTTCTTCTTCTTCCTCTTTGAATGTCTTTTTCCAGAGCTCGAACCTGATAAACCAAACCTTTTCTCCACTTGAGTTGCAGTATTAATGAGTTCATTCATTCCTACTGCATTTCTTAACTCCTTTCTGAGGCTTTTAACATAATATGCTGCCAGCATCTCATCAATGGGCCTTTCTTGAGGAGTGAGCCTTCTCACATTGAACCTCTGTGTATAATCTTCCACAAACATCCTCTTTTGCTTTACTGCTTTAAGTTTTGTCAACACATCATTGGCGATCTTTTCCACCCAAAATCGATTCAAAAATGCAATCCTCAATGCAATAATCTGCAAAATGTCCTGGCACAAACCATTGCACAGCTTTTTCCTCAAATGTTGCCTCAAACTGGCACATTTTGGCTTGCACATCATATACTATGGCAAATCCTCTAGCCTACCATCGAGTCTCAAATTGAGCTACATGATAATCACGGTCTTCTTTTGACTTTCACATCATATACTCTGGCAAATCCTCTAGCCTACCATCGAGTCTCAAATTGAGCTACATGATAATCACGGTCTTCTTTTGGCTTGCACATCATATACTCTGGAAAATCCTCTAGCCTACCATCGAGTCTCAAATTGAGCTACATGATAATCACGGTCTTCTTTTGACTTTCCTGAAAATCTTTCGAATTTGACGCGTAAATCTGCTCTAGCTGTGCTGTTGCCATGTTAAAAGGTCTATTTGGGGGTACCTGCCTGTTGATTCTCCTATTCGGTAACGGATTGAATTGCAACCGTCTTTGAGGCAATAATGCCTATTGTATTATTGTTGTTGCTAATACATGTGGAAATCCTCCTGCTAATCCTAGAGTTGCTACCCCTGAATTAACCACACCGCATTCTCTGAATCCTCATCAGAACTATCTGTTGACATTTCACTGTCATCACCTTCATCCAACCATCGCTGATGTTGGTCATCTCCTCAATTCTGCAAACCCAAACACCTTGCTCTTGACCTTGTAAAATAGAAATGAGATGATTCCCTTGAATTCTCCAGAGCAAACTCAAACCCCTGTCGCTATTAATGCATGAATGAAAAAAAATTCTAACCGTTGCTTGCATGAATCCCTTCATCTTCCAGCACTCACCATTATCAGAATAATGTAAGCCTGCGCATGAAATTCATCACAAACACTGTGATCGCCAGTGTTTATTGCTTACCACATATTTCACAAAATTCAAGGGAAATTCAAACTTTCTGACAAACAAACTGACAAACTGTTTAACTATGTATCACTTCCAGCAAACTAATCCATAACACAAAACTACATTACACAGAATACTTCCAAAACATCTTCATCACATTAGACTTCAAAATAAACTACAGAATGACAACACCACAGTGACAACCAGATTGACAAACACACTGCATCTTCATTGTCAAAATAAGTGTCAACTATCTGATTACATAAATCTCCATATCTGCGAATAAAAAATCCCTCTTCTCCTATTGCGTATAACCACTACTACTTTGCATGACATTTCTAACTTCCATCCAGATGTCAAAAGACACTTCACACTACATCCGATTATGACAAATTGAAAGACAAAAAGTAGACAAAAGTAACATCTAATTTTTAGCCTTAAACAGTCTTGCAGTGTGAGCATAGAAGATGATGAACCTTTTGTAGTAGCCAACATGTCCCATGAAATGTTGTACTCCCTTGTAATTTGTTGGTGGTGGAAACTCCAAGATAAGCTTTACTTTTTTGTCATCAATTGAAATCCCATGTCATGACACAATATGACCTAGGATAACTCCATGCTTTACCCAAAATTGACATTTGAGGGGGTTCAAAGATATGCGATACAATCGGCATCTCTCCAAGACTTTTCGTAGTAGGCAGGCAAGGTGATCTTTCCCCATGAGGAATTAACACAACGTCATCCATGTGAATACTTCTAAGAAGTCTCTTAAGTACTCCTTATATGTCATACACATCAGTCTCTCAAACTTTCCTGGTGCATTTGTCAAATCAAATGGCATGACACGATACGCGTATGTTTCCCATTCTGTGCGAAAGCAGTTTTGTGTTGGTCACATAAGTCTATCACCACTTGATTGTAACCTAAACATCCATCAAGAAAACTATATGCCTCCTGGCGTATGACTCTTTCAAGCATGTGCTTAGTGAAATTCAAAGGATAGTGATCTCAAACCGTGGTGGCATTAACCTTCTTAAGGTTAACACACACTCTAAGTTTTCTGTTATTCTTTGCAACAATCACTATTGGAGATACCCACTCATCAGTGTGTTCTATATTGTAAATGAATCCTACTTTTAGTAATTTGTCTATTTCTTCCTTAACCATTTTGGATTATTTAGGATTCATAGGATGTGAGGTCCCCCGCCCATCCCGTCCGGCATCGGAGGGGCACAACGGTAGGCTTCGGGACGCGGACGGACGAGGAAACTCCACTCGGGGCGCTTGCCCACACTGTCCCTCGTCGAGCTAACCTCAATGCAGCTTTTCCCGAACTGTCGAGGGAAGGCCTTACGAGGGAAATGTGGACAAGTCCACAAGGGTTTTTTATCTATTCTATCCTTCCCCATCTACTTACTCAGAGAAGTAAGACATCACGATAGCAGCTCCCCAAGGCAAGCTTCCCCAGTGGAAGTGCCAGGGCCAGACCTCTCATGGTTACTTCCCTCGAAGGGGAGAATCTAAACTACCAGGACTGGTCCTTATAAAAATTGGGAACTACTTAACTTTTCAGTCTCTTTTCTTGGATCCAGGAGCCTAACCCCATCCATCCCTTGAGTTAGCCAACCTCCCGACCACTCCTTGGAGTCCAAGAATTCAGTTTGGGGGAAAGGGGGTTGTACCCGAGTACCAAGGAAAAGAGTTCCGAGGCCCCCTAGCCGGTACATTCACATGCAAATACAACAAACAGGCACACCACTCACGCACCCGTGCCATTACACACACACCCATTGCCAAAGAAAACAATCTTTTCCAAGCAACACTATGAATGTTCACAAGAAATTAATGGCCTTATAGCGCGGCTCAGGCCCAAAATTCCACATATATATATACTGGCCGATGAAGTTAGCCCATAGTTCCAATATCCACACTGGCCGATGAGGCTGGCCCAAAATCCATCACATGAACCTGACACTCCGGGCTCATATACCGAGTTCGTTGATCATCCGAAGCTCGTTGATATTATTGCCCGGCTCTACAGGTCTCAAGTATCATCGGCCATATACCCGGCTCAGGTTACAAATAGTACGGCCCTTAAACCCGGCTCAGGTTACAAATAGTACGGCCATATACCCGGCTCAGGTTACGATAAGCCCAGCTTAACGGCCATTTGTCCGGCTCAGACCAATCCAGTCACGGTCGGTGATCACAGGTTACCGGGAGCCCGTCCACCGTGGGTGACAGCGCAACTACGTCAGTGATGGCGCAACTACATCACTATCCCACGGCCGCTTCGACGGCCCTCACACATACCACGTGACGGAAGTACACCCCACGTTCCACTCGAGGGGGGTCTCTACCTCGGAACGTCTTCGTGCGGGGCACCCGGCGGGTGGCACCCACACGGCAGTATAAGCAGGGACGGCGCACACTACGTCACCTGTGGGGGATGGCGCATACTACATCCCCGGGATGGCGCATACTACATCCCGATCCATGGATATCCAATTCTCAATGCACATGCTCATGTATGCAACACAAACACGTGCTCATGTACACATATAAGATGCACAAACAGTCTTTTCCTCAACCAGTAGTAATCCATAACAAGTAGCGTTTTTCCCAATAACAATAGAATTTTTCTAACATTAACAAAACAAGCAAGACTAATCTTCAATTATTTGATTTAACAACTCTAGCTAATTCAAAACGACTTGAATAAAATGGGGATCCACTTACTTCAAGTACTTGTAAACTCACACGATGAGTTGGGGCGGTTTCACCCGTAAAGTCCCGATGCAATCTTCCCTTTGGCTCCCGATCACCGTCTTATGAGTTGCAACTTCCGTGGATTCGGCATGAGTTTAGCGAAGAGTTAGCATTACTTTCTTGCTTCATGAGGTGTACATGAATTCTCCTTTAGCAGCTCCTCTTCACTTGGAAATCTCCATGAGCGAGAGCACTTCAATATTCGTTTGATCTTGGGGGGTTGGACCCGCATGAGTGATGGGAGTGATGTTACTCGAGAGAGCTCAAGATCATTTAATGATGGCGATGACTAGGCCGTTAGATAGCAAGTTCAAGGCTTACAATGGAAACAATTCATGAAGGTTGGGCGACTCATAACCTTACACAAAATCACTTGCCTATGAGGAGGGAACGTAGGGATTGGGAACTTTCAATTATAAGGAGGAAGAAAGGGGGAGAGATTTGCTTGCATGAAGTTGAGGAGACTTGCTTAATTTGGACATTTTCATGAAAGAATTCCAAATGTAGAATTTTTACGAGCAACCAGGGAGAGGGAGAGGGATTGCATGAACTTGGAGGGAGCTTTCTACGTGGCTGCCCAGCAGCATATCACGAGAGAATTGAGGAGGGGACTCCTTTTGTGGACTGCCCAGCAGCATGGAATGATGAGAATGGGGGAGGGGAGGCTCCCTCGTAGCTGCCCAGCAGCACAAGATGATGAAAAAAATGGGGGGAGGCTTTCCTTCGTGGGCTGGGCAGCATGAGAGAATGGGGAGGGACTCCCCGTGGCTGCCCCAGCAATGCAACAAGGAAAAAAAAGGGGGGGGGATCTTCTCTTGGTTGACCAACAGCATGGGGTGGTGAAAAAATGGGGGAGGGGAGCTTTTTGTAGGGCTGGCCAGCAGCATGGACGATGAAGATGAAGGGGGGGCTCTACGTGGCTGTCCCAGCACTACGATGAAGGAAAAATAGGGGAGAAGGCTCCCACGAAGGGCTGGCCAGCAGCAACATGAAGAAAAAATGGGGGCTTCTCTTATGATTGGCCAGCAGCGTGATCATGATACGAGGGGGGGGAGCTTCTCTCTCGTGACTACCCAGCCGAGTAGATGCTGAAAATGGAGGGGGGAGGGTTACTTCATGGGCTGCCCAGCAGCGCAACAAGAGAGGAAGGGGGGAGGCGACTTCTACATGGCTGCCCACGTGATGCGATGAAGGAAATGGGGCGGGAAAGATTACGAGGGCTAGACAGCGGGGCATAAGAGAGAATGGGGGGGGGGTCTTCTCTCCTTTTGTGGCTGCCCAGAGGGGCGACGATGAAAAACGAAGGGGGGGGAGGTGGCTTCAAGGTATGACCAGCAGAGGAGATGAGAGCGTGGGGGGGGGGGGGGGGGGGGGGGGGGGGGTTCTCCCTCATGGTGCCCTGCTGGGCTCCTTATATAGGAGCGAAGGGGGGGGGGGGGGGGGGTGCGATTCGGCGCAGCCCGGCGCCCCCTTCGTTGGCTGCTACGCTGGCTGTCAAGGGAGTTAATACTCCCTTGACAAGGCCTTAAAAAGCCTTAAAAAAATTGATTCTTTTATTTCTTTTTTTTGATGCCTTGTTTGAATATAATATGGTAGCCCCTTTTTACAAGGATAAAATATCAATTTTTTGATGGGCTATGCCCCTTACCTTCCAGGCAAATGGTTTTCTCTAAATGCTTGGGCTAGGCCCCTTCAATTCTCAAAATTTTTTAATATGGTTAGGTCCCTAAGGAGGAAATTCTTTCAACTTGATGGGCTAGGCCCCTAGGTTTTAAGGAGAAATATTTTATCAAATTGTGATGGGTTAGGCCCCCTATTCCTCCACCAGTCTACATGAGGTGCATAAATGCATGGGGGGGGGCTCAAGCTCCAGAGAATTTAAGGCTGGGGGCTATGCCCACTTATTTTATGATTTGTGAAGTCCAACTTGGGGGCTGCATTATTTTTTTAATACCGCATGGTTATGGGCTCGAGGTGCCAAGTGTCTTCACCAAGAGTTACTCATAATTTACTTTACTCATTATTTTTTCAAGGTATAATTTTTTTTACAGTTTCATAATTCTCAATGTTATCACTTCTCATTTACCTTAGCAAAATTTAATTTTTGATTCAACCATAGGAATCCTTTTACACAATGCCTATTTGATTTTTTTCTCAAGAACCTTACATTAATTTTGTTTCCTAAGGTGACATTTAATTTATTTGATTCCTTCAATCCCTTAGGGAGGAACCTTACATAGGATAAGCTCTTTGCTTAAAGGGTCTAGCGCCATTCGTGATAGGGATTGTGTGTTTTACCACCTCATGAGAGGCATGCCTTTTATATCACTATACTTCCAAGCAAAGCAATCCTCAAACTCACATAGGAGAGGCATGCCTTTTATATCACTATTCAGTGTGTTCTATATTGTAAATGAATCCTACTTTTAGTAATTTGTCTATTTCTTCCTTAACCATTTTGGATTATTTAGGATTCATAGGATAAGCTCTTTGCTTAAAGGGTCTAGCGCCATTCGTGATAGGGATCGTGTGTTTTACCACCTCAGGAGAGGCATGCCTTTTATATCACTATACTTCCAAGCAAAGCAATCCTCAAACTCACATAGGAGATCTAATAACTCCCCTTCTTCATGAGTTGATAAGTCCTTAGCTATGAAAATAGGTTTTGGATCTTCACTAGGACTGGCCAGGTTTACTATCTTGACCTTAGCGGGCCCATCGTATGGGGTTCCTGGTTGGTCTCCGACTGCGAGATCGTTTGGCTTTTTCAAACCGCACAACCCTCTCTCCCATTTTACATTCTTTGAAATGTTGAGATGTCAAGCTTAACTAGATCTGACACTCATGACGTGCTTGGGTGACCGTTCTACATTCACATTGACTGGCACGTTTGGTAGCTGACACGATAGATCTTCGCCAGTGATTCTACAGCTGGACTACACTATCTAGTCCACCCGCCTAGATATGGCATACTTATCATGCCAGCTCACCTATCTAGTGTGTTCACATTATGGACCACATCTGCATAGTACTCTATTACTTATGTTTGGTTTTCACTTATCTTTTGTAGACCTCTTTTTTGAGTAGAGAAGAAGAAGAAGAATTTTAGCCTAATTGTGTGTTCTCTTCTAGGGTTTGTGTGTGTATGTGTGCATGGTATCAGAGCTTGGTTCAAGCTAAGGGGTTGAGCAGCAAGCATGGAAGAAGAGGAAGCAGCACGAGGGTAAGAGCTTCACAATCTCTTCCCCCTTTGTCTTTGGTACTACATCCTTGTCAGGAGCTCCTCGGGAGGCACCGGCAATGATCTTTGATTGAGGAGCTGTCTTCACCGGACAGGAGCTATCGGGGAGTTATGTAGTCCTTTGCAATGTAATTTGGCGGTCAAAATTGTGTTTTGACCTCCATTTCTGAGTAACAAGGCGTTCGCAGAGCAGGCATTGCGAGCAAGTTTCACTTTTTTATATATCACTGGTTTTGGTACTGCAGAGTGAAATTGGGAATGTGCAGACACTGTATGTACTGCACATAAGTGTTACAGAGGCCTTTGGGTGTATGTTTGCAAAGTGAAGTCACTGGTTGTGACAGTCAGGTGCAATCTAGCATCGCTCCGTAAGAAAACGACAGTTGTGCAGGTAACACCATATTGGGGAATATGGGAATTTCCCACAAGTTTGGGACACGTGGTCAAAAGTTTGGATTAACCATAACTTGAACACCACTAATCCAAAATGAGCGCTTTATAGCTCTTTAGATTCCATTTTTCAAGCGCTTTCCAATGATAGGTCATATGATAGGGTTTTGAGAAACTTACAAACATGTTATCCATGTCCCCTTTTTTAAGTATTCAAAAATGGGAATTGGGAAATTCCCAAATTCACTAATATGGTGTTAGGTGACACACTAAAGTGTTGTTTGTGTATTCTGTGTTGATATTGTAGACAAGATGTCAGATGGCATCAACTAGACTGTTAGTCAGAAGCTTGACAAGAATAACTTCCATGCTTGGAAGTTCAGGATGACCAATTTCTTGATGGGTAAAGGATTTTGAGAATTTGTGGAAGGCGAGAATGAAGAACCTCTAGAGTTACCTAAGGAGAATGCCACTGTAGGAGAGATAAAGGCATTCAAGGAGTAGAACCAGAGTGCAAGAAAGGTTATGTATTGGTTGTTTGTTAGTGTTACAGACACTATGATTGGGCACATAGAGAATGCTCATATGCCAACAATTTGGCAAAATTTGGTGTAGATGTTCCAAACCAACACAAAGGCAAGGAAGCTGCAGCTAAAGCAAGAGCTGCACACTGTGGAGAAGAAGAACATGTCTATTAATGAGTATTCATTGAAGATCAAGGGTATTGTTGAATCCCTTGGATCTTTAAATATATCTGTGAGAGGATGATAACTTGGTAAGCGTTTGTTTGAATGGGCTTGGAAAGGAATACAAGCCATTCAAGACATCTATTACTGTCAGGGAGAATGTTCCCAACTTTCGAGATCTTGTGTCTATGCTGATCATAGAAGAGAAGACTCTGAGTGAAGACTCTTCTACAGAGAACAAGAACACATCAAAACAGGCCTTCTACTCCAATTCATGTAGAGGTCGAGGAAGAGATCGTGGTCAAGGCCAAGGTGGTGGCCGATTTGGAAATCAGAGTTATGGACAGCATCAGTCCAATGACTCGCAACAACAATCATACACAGGTGGTGGAAGAGGCCAGTCTCAAGGCAGGGGGGCCAAAGAGGACGTGGCAATTGGAATAGACAACAATCAGGAGAGCGGACTCTAGAGGCTGTCATTACTGTGGCAAACCAGGTCACTGGGCTAGAGAGTGCAGGAAAAAGCAAAGTGACATGAAGAATGGGAAACTGCTGCAAAATAATTATGCGTCCTCAAGCAATCAGGTCGAAGAAAGATATGAGCATTTATTTGTTATGCAGCACATGTTGAATTCAGGGACTGCAAATGTATCCACATGTGCTAATGATGTATGGTATGTGGATTTGGGAGCCTCTAACCACATGACCTATCATGATGAGTGGTTTAGAGATGTGAAAAACTTGGACATACTAGGTTATGTAGAGACTAGAGATGACATTGGGAATGTGCCATTAGCTATGCAAAACAGCAAGATGAAGTACCTGTCTAATGTACTTCATGTGCCCAACATCACAAAGAACTTGGTTTCTATTGGGCAGATGATTGAGCAGGGTTTGCAGGTTTGATTCAATCCTGATGGCTGTTATGTTAAAGACTTCAAGGACAAATGTCAATTGGTTGCCAAGGGCAAAAGAGTGGGTAGAATGTTTACTTTGGATGTAAGCATGCTTGAGGTTAAAGGTACTATGTATGCACAAGGTGCAGGTGTTGTGGCCGATATGGACATATGGCATAAATGTGTTGGTCATGTGAATGAGCAACGATTAAAGTCTATGCAGAATTCTAAAATTGTTACAGGTTTGCCAAAGTTTAAGGTGGATGGAATGCATAAGGTATGTGAAGAATGGCAATTTGGAAAGCAAACAAAGAATGTGTTTCCACATGATAGAAATGTGAGCAAGAGGGCACTTGATGTGGTGCACTCAGATGTATGGGGGCCGACCAAGATGACGTTAATGGGAGGATGTCACTATTATGTATCATTGATGACCACACTAGGAAAGTGTGGGTGATGAAGGAGAAAAGTGAAGTGTTTACTCACTTTTAGAATTTCAGAATGTTGGCTGAAAAGCAAACAGGTTTGCAGGTTAAGTGCCTAAGGTCAGATGGAGGGGGAGAATACTTCTCTAATGAGTTCTCGATGTATCTAAAAAAGCATGGAATTAAGAGGTAATTTACATGCAGGTACACCCCACAACAAAATGGTGTTGCTGAGAGAAAGAATTGGCACATTGTAGAGGTAGCTCGCACATTGATGGCTGAGAAGGCATGCCTATTATTATTGTGCTGAAGCAATTTCGATTTTGCAGTTTACATCATGAACTAGACCCCCATAACAGCAGTGCATGGTGTGACTCTAGAGGAGAAGTACACTGGTAGGAAACCAGATTTGTCACACTTGAAAGTGTTTGGATGCATTGCATATGTACATGTCTCTGATGAGCTACGTACAAATCTGGATCCGAAGGCTAAAAAGTGTATTTTCATTACTTGAGCAGAAAGGGTACAGATGTTATAACCCTGTCACACGTGAGATGAGGGTGAGTAGGGATATTGTGTTTGATGAGATGAGCAGCTGGTATGCTGATGTAAAAGACTCTATTGGGACTGATGCACATGAGCATGTGGTTGCAAACAATGCAAGTCAGCAATCACAGACATTGTGAGTGGACTAAGAAAGTCCTCTAGTAGTGGGTCTACTGATAGACCATGGAGTGATAGGCTACGTCAAAATACCAGTTCTATGCAAATATAGGTGATGCATCATTGAAAGGAAAAGCAAAGGTTATTGAGCCCCTTGGTATGCTTGATGTTTCAGCAGGGCATTCCTATGTGGATGGAGAGTCAAGTGGCTCGGAGCAGAGCCTTGATGAGGAGTTTGGGATTCTAGCTATCAAGACACCTGGTGTGAGAAAACCTAATGCAGCAAATAGGGCACCACAGAGATCTAGGACCACGCAGGTCCAACAGAGAAAGAAGACCAGTTCAGAGATTGATGTATGATAGTTATGTAGCTTGCCATTATGCATATATGGCAAAGGTTGTGCAAGAGGTTGAACCCACATGTTTTGAGGATGCCATTGGGCATACACTTTGGGATAAAGCCATGGATGAGGAAATGGCTGCATTGGATACAAACAAGACATGGGAATTGGTGCCTTTGCTTGAGGATAAAAAAGGCTATTGGATGTAAGTGGGTGTTAAGGTGAAGCACAACTTAGATGGAAGCATAAGCAGATACAAGGCTAGATTGGTAGCCAAAGGATATGCACAGACACATGGGATTGATTATGAGGAGACATTTGCACCTATTACAAAGATGGCAACAGTGCAAGCAGTGATTGCCATGGTTGCATCAAAAGGTTGGATCTTACATCAAATGGATGTAAAGATTGTATTCTTGCATGGAGAGTTGCAAGAAGAGGTGTATTTGGACCAGCCACCTTGCTATGAGGATTTGAGTCACCCATATTATGTGTGTAGGCTACGTAAAGCCTTGTATGGCTTGAAGCAGGCACACTGAGAGCATGGCATGACAAAATCACTAAGCATCTTGTCACCAATGGCTTTTGTATGTCAGATGCATATCAGTCACTCTATGTGCGTAAGAGTGATAAGGGCATTGTGGGTCATCACCATCTATGTGGATGACTTGATTGTTGGGGGTGATAGTGAAGAGGAAGTTGAGCATGTGAAACGTCTCCTTAAGTAGAAATTTGACATGAAGGATTTGGGTGAGCTGAGATACTTTCTTGGCATTGAGGTCATCAAAACATGTGAGAGCATATGGCTATCTCACAGCAACAGTATGCATTGGACATGTTGTCCAAATATGGTATGGTTGGCTGTAAGCCCATTTCTGTACCACTAGATCAGAATGGCAAGCTAAGTGCAGATGTGGGTGAGATTTTAGAGGATGCCACTATGTACATGAAGATAGTGGGCAGTCTTATCTATATGACAATCACCAAGCCGCTAGACATGAACTACATAGTTGGGTTGGAGAGCCAATTTATGCAGGTTCCTTCTTGAAAGCCACATTTGGATGGTGTGAGGTGTACATTACGCTATGTGAGGTCCACAGCTAATTATGATCTCTTTTATGAGGCTATTGCAGAGTTGTTAGTGTATGGATACACTGATGTAGATTGGGTTGGTAGCATCTCAGATAGGAAATCTACTAGCGGGTTTATGTTTTCTTTTGAGAGCGCTGCTATTACATGGAGCAGTAAGAAGCAGCCGCGACAGTTGCCTTGTCAAGCACAGAGGCAAAGTAGAGGGGCACTGCGATGGCAGCATGTGAGGTAGCTTGGCTTTGCAAGCTACTTGGAGATTTGGGATTGCATGTGGACAGGCAGGTTGTCATTTATTGTGACAACCTTAGTAGCATATAGTTGGTAAAGAACCCAATGTTTCATGCTAGGACAAAACACATTGAGGTCCATTACCACTTCATCAGAGAGAAGGTCTTGGAAGGTGATATTAATCTCATGTATGTCAACACAGAGGATTAGGCTGTTGACATTTTCACCAAGGCCTTGGGAGCTGAGAAGCTTCATAGATTCCACAGTATGCTTGGAGTGATGGAGATGGAGTTGAGCTTGAGGGGGAGTGTTGAGATGTCAAGCTCAACTAGAGCTGACACTCATGACGTGCCTAGGTGATCGTTCTACATTCACATCGACTGGCATGTTTGGTAGCTGACGTGACAGATCTTTGCCAGTGATTCTACAGCAAGACTACACTATCTAGTCCACCCGCCAGTTATGGCATACTTATCATGCCAGCTCACCTATCTAGTGTGTTCACATTATGGACCACATGTGCATAGTACTCTAGTACTTATGTTTGGTTTTCACTTATCTTTTGCAGACCTCTTTTTTGAGTAGAGAAGAAGAAGAAGAATTTCAGCCTTCCATCACTGTGTGTTGTCTTCTAGGGTTTGTGTGTGTATGTGTGCTTGCAAGAGCTCAAGCTCTCTTCCCTCCCCTCAATATTTTCATGAAATGCTCTGGGACTTGTGGAAGATCTTCCTGTTGATCTTCTTGTAGCCTTTTTTGCTTAGCCTCTTGCTCTACGGGTGACTGCTAGGCCCTAGTTCCTCACTTTCCTTGCTGAGCGTGTGAGTTTTAGTGGTGGTTTAGTTTCCTTTTTGACCTTGGTTGTTTGTAATGAGGTTATCTTATCTAACTCACTCTGCCATTCTTGAAGGAAGGCTTCATGAGATTTAATGGCTTGGATGTACTTCCGCCCCAGTACTCTTCATCTCCTATCGAGAAGACATATGGTTCTTCTTCTTTTTTTGTTTCTTTTTTGGGTTTATATACTGGTATTTGTCTATTGGCTCTTTCTAAGAGTTCATCCAGGTGTTTAGTAACATCCTTAGGAATTTCAAGAGCAGTGGTGCTGCTCTTATCATATAGATTGATGTTACCAGGGTTAATCCCTCTTTTGTTAGACATTTTGTTGAACAAATCTTCACAGAAGGTTGGTCAACTGTTATCACACCAGCTCTATGGATGGGTCTCCTATGATGGGGCGGGCTTTCCATGAATCGAGATCTACCCTGAGGGTTTGATCTTTTCTTCTAAGGTAGACCCTGTTTTTCCCCCAGTCCTGAATTAACCTTACAGCTCTCATAAATGGTTTTCTTATTATGCAATCATAAGAGTTTGGTTGTTCAGTGAAGTTCTCACACGAACAAGAGAATGTTGGAAATTCAGTCCAAACATCTTAATTCTTATGTTGTATATAGCAGTCCCATAGGACGCGAGCTGTGGCTTCATCTGCAAACTGGAAACCACCACAACTGTTGTGGTGGTTTCCATTTTAGGTTCTTCCCATTTTTCCCAACATTGTTTTGTGATAATGCTCACTCTTGCTCCTCCATCTGGGATGGCAGTTACTTGATGACCTTCGTAGAGGTTACAAGGAGTGTAGCATTGCTAGAGTCATTTTCAAAATACTTACTGTCAGGATAAAATCTGAAATGTGTTTTGGATTTGTGTACACATGCTATGCATGATGTGTGAATTAAATTTAGCCCTGAATGCCATGGTAAGTGTACAGGTTGGATGGTTTCCAGTAAGCTGGTACATGTGTTTTCTTTTCCAAAGCACTATACGGGAGATGTGGAGGTTCTTTGCATTATCTTGGCATGTAGATGGATGCAAGCATAACATCGACTGATGGTTTTGTATGATGATCCAGTTGGTATGATGGCCGTGGGCAGCTCTTATTTTGGAAAGAAGTGGCGGTATGTTAAGCTGAAGTACAAGTGTGAAGGGCCTATGTAGTGTGTGTGGCCATTATCTTGAACTTTAACAAATAATATAAAATTATAATATTTGATGGCCAAAAATAGTAATGGCTACGTGGAGGGACCAGTGGGTTGCCAACGCTTCATTATGGAAGAAGCGTGATCGTGTGAGAAGGCAGGCCGCATTGGAGGAGGATTAGAAGAGAAAAAAAAGGTCGCCTTGTTAAGGCAAGCGAGTCGTCTATGCAGAAGAGGCCGCCCTGGACATGTGTAGCAGCTGGTATGCAGAGTTAAAGATGATGGAGTCTTAGACGTGGAGTTGCCGTCTGCTGTAGAGAAGCGAAATCGTGACAACGGCTGGCTGCTGCAGTCGAGGAAGCTGTGTAGTGATTGGTGAGGCGACATGAGACAGGGGAGGCTTCAAGGGTGTCTGCACAGTGGCTAAGTTAGGGCTATGCATAGCCGCCTTGGAGGAGCTGCATGAGGAACAGTCTGGCGTCACCATAAAGCGAATCTACTGCTGCAGGTGAGTAGAGATGCCGTTGGGGTCGTATGAGAGTAAGCTACGCAGCTTGCTCTGCCGATTTATTGGAGGAAAGCCTTATTTGTGAAGAGAGTAGTGTGCAAAAGAGCAAAGGAGCTGCTTTGGTCGTGTCTAATAGGCAGCAAGTGTGAAAAGTAATTTTTGAATGCGCAAGTGAGCGAGCAGAGTTGCCTTGATCATGTTGGTCAACTAGAGCTGCAAAAAAGCAAAGATGAGTGTTGGCTATGGCCACCTTGTTTTTTTGAGGGAAGTTCTCTAATGTGTGTAGTTGCAAGGGACAGTGTAGAGGAGGGAAATTTTAGTGGAGTCGGGCCTTCCTTACGAAGATAGAAAACGAGCTGCAAGTATTTGGAGGTGATCGTGGAAGAGCTTTGGTAAAGAGCTAATGGACAGTGTGGCTGGTGTGGGCCGCTAGGTGAACTGACACTGGATGTGAGAAGAGCTTGATGTGGAAGCTCTACAAAGACAGGTATGTGGCTTGGTGATGGGTCGGTAGCACTGCAGTGAAGAGGAAAGGTTTGAAGTGGTTGGCAGAGGATTAGCCAAAGAGAATGAAAGTGATGTGTGAGAAGCTGCTGCTGTTTGCAATACATGCAGAAGTGATGGGTTACAGTGAGTTGAGGGTTAGTTGGTGGGACGCCCTCTGAAGAGACTGGCCGGGTTCATTCTGGTGTAGTTGGTACAGCAGGCAGGTAAGAGTTATGTGGTGATTGAGTGGTTTGTGGTGTATCCTTGGCAGTGCCAGACCGGAGTTTTTTATGATTGTGTGGGTAAGCTTCTGTGTCAGAAGAAGCTTATATGATGTTTTGTGTGGAAATATAAGTTGCTGAGTGTTAATCTTGGTCTATGTGCCCTGTTTATGCCCTGTTTGTTTGGTGTGGGTTGGGTGGTGAAGTGTGAAAGTGTTCCAACAGTAGCTGGTGGTGCCCCCATTTTTGTGTTTGGTGTGTTCCGAGCTGGGTGGGAGAAACGCTATAGAGGTATTTCCCACTTTACTTTTTCTCACCACACTTACCTAACTCATTTATGGCTATGTTAGGGAGTTCCTCTTCCATTTCCTCGTGTTCTTTGATGTATTATGGAAGTACACTCTTCCTTGCACTCTTCAATTTTAGATTCCCATTCATCCAGTGTCCTTTAAATCCTTCCGGAGCGTAGGGCTACTTTGTAAAAGCAATCATAAGGGCATCTGGACTGTTGTTGACAGGAATGCATGCAGCCTTGTAGTGTTTCTGGGATGTTTTGTGCACTTATGTGGCCTTTCTACCTGGTGTGCACATGGTGATACCATGTATGGTCCCTCCCTAGATGGACTAGGGTGGTGAGTGTTGAGCTCATCTCCCAAGATCTTGGAATATATGGTATCCAAGCCCATACCCAATGGATCAGATCTAGGTTCTGAATAGGGAATATCAGTAATGTCTGGAGTTGCAGGTATGGGATCCATGTGTGTAGGAGAAATTTTGTTTGGGTGTTGTGAGGGACTTATGGATTCTAGCTCTGCTAGCATTGCCCTTACTAAGTTCTCTGTGTCTAGAAAACATTGGGGATTAAGGAAAGCAACTGGTAGAGGTTCTTATGCTTTTGGTGTTCTTTCCACTCGATCTTCCTCTTCAGATGTATAGGATGGTTCAGAAGTAGAATCCAATCCAGGGGTTGCCACCTCTAATTGCAATAGAGGTATCAAAGTTCTTATATTCTTTGCCCAAGCCATTCAAGGTAATGGCTACCAAGTCACTATCATCCAGTCATCACTGTCATCCATTAGTGCATTGATAGATGCAAGGGCATCTGCTGCCCACTAGACCCTTTATTTCTTGAACATAATCATGCACATTCCTATTGTTTCTCACCACATTGTGCATATTTTGCTTCAATTGAAGCTTATGTGCCTATGTATTGGTATAATACAACCTCACCAAAGTATCCCATGCATCTTTGGGATTATCTGAATTCTGAATATGACATAGGATACCCTCAGTCACATATGGTAAAATAATGTAATAGCCTATTAGCTCTCTCAATCCATGTCCTCTGAGCTTGAACCTATGCTGGGGTTGCATTAAGTAGAACCATTGGCTCTACATCTTCACCTAAAACAAGGCCCCAAAAGCCTTTGCTTTTTAAGAAGCTTTGCATCTTGTATTTCCAAGATTGAAAATTGTTCATGTCAAGCATTAGGGAAAAAGGGAGCTCATTTTGGGGCCTTTTAGGATTTGGAAAAATAGTCTCTCAACCAATGAAGAGAGGGCCAACGTAACGTTGAAATTTCACCAAAAACAAGTGAAAATAAGAAAAACAAATAGTACTTTATGTTCGTAGAAGCGTGCCATAGTTAATGTTCAAGATACTATAACGATTTTGAGTCTGACAAGGTCTTTTAAAAAAAAAACTAAAGATACTATCACAATTTTGAGTCTGACATTGATGTCTTTTTTAAAAAAAACTACTTACTGAAACTAGGTTTCCCTCCCAAACTACTCTCCCCTCCCAAACTAGTCTTCCGGCGCCCTTCCTTCTCTCTCTCACCTGCTCTCTTCCAACCTTCATCTTGCACCTAGAGGCATGGCTAGCCCTCCAATTTGAAACATTCAAGGATAAAAGTTTGCGTTCTTTGCCAAAATGATTCTCATGCTTGTATTTCTTTATTTTTATCTATACGGTTTTTAATTATTTTCAATGTTCAATCTTTGAATCAGATCCACTCGCCTGTATACTTTGAGTGCTGACACGATAGTGCAACTGCTGCATATCCTTATACGAAATGAGCACTTTGCTTCGCCAAGATGAGCACTTTCATTTTATAAGCGCTTCCATTTTAAATTGTATTGTTTTGTAAAAGGTACCTGCTTTTGATTTTTCTGATGCTCAGGTTTTAGATTGGATTGTATTCGACAGGTTTGGAAGAAGCCTGCTTTTGATTTTTTTAATGCTCGGAATTTAGATTGGATTGTGTTCTCGACAGGCTTGGAAGGAGGTAGTGGTGAGGACAACCCAGAAAGCCACAAATATCTAGGTGTTTTCTTAACTTTTACCTTAGCCCTGTTGCCATGATTGAAAATAAACTTGTTCTGTTAGATCAAGACCTAAACGGGGTTTGCTCCTGACAATGTATCAATTGACATTACTGTGAATGAGAATGGAAACTTGGTGAGTTTTATATCAGTCAGACAGAAATGTACACTTGCTCAATTGCGGCACGACATTCATATGGAGGCAAACAGAACAATTTCAGCAGGATTTGCATTCGTGCTCAACAACAAGAAGGTAAACTTACTGTGTTTATTCAACTCTAGTGATTTTTTAACAACCATCTTAACAGGTTCTTCAAAGGAGGGAAAGTATAATTCAATGCAGAGATATCCCCGATGGGATTATTGACATCCAGCTAAATTGATCATTGGAGGCACTAAAGAACATATATTTTGTTCAGTTTTTCTACACTGCTATGAAAGTCAAATAATATATTGATTCTCAAACCTTATCAACCCTTTCTCTCTAGTAGGTTGCTGTGGAGACAACAATTGATGATGTGGACGGTCCTGCGAGGGAAAGCTCTTGCATTGAGTCTACAAATGCTTTTTTTTTGTGACAGTCAGACACATTGGACTGCTCAACATTCTTTGTAAGCTCGAATGAAGAGCGAGTACAGGAAAGAGTCAATGACCTTTTGGTCCTCGGCTGGGATCTGTACAATGACATTGTTAATAAAGTGATCAATTTTATTCCAAATGTCTACATGCTTTCAAAATGTCTCTCTCTCTTCGTACATTTATAAATATCATGTCAAGTCTATGGAGATAGAGGGTATCAGTTGCAAAACATCTTTCATTTGATTAATAGATTACTAGATTCAAAGAAGTCCATACATATAATCATCCCAAATGATCTTGTAGCTGCTCTTGGTTAGGATCTCCACTTGTTAAGATTTACAATGACATTGTTAATATATTGATCAATTTTAAACCAAATTACTACATGCTTTCTCTCTCTCTCTCTCTCTCTCTCTCTCTTTTCATACCTTTAAATCTATTTATAAATATCATGACAAGTCCATGGAGATACAGGGATTCATTTGCAAAACATCTTCCATTTTAATTTTATACATAGTCATCCCAAATCATATAAGCATCACTAGATTAAAAGAATGTTATACAAATAATCATTCCAAATCATCCCAAATGATCATCAGGTTGTCCTTGGTCAATATCCCCACTAAGATTTTAGAGCCCCGAGGTCTCCACTGCATCTTCAAGGTCTTCAGGCCTGGGATCTGGAAGCTCTCCACTCCAAGTCCACTTGGCTGTTTGTCCTCCTCATCCTGTTCTTGACCAGCAGCTGCCTCTTCAACTTTTGTTTGCTGCTCCTCCACCTTTTCCTTTACAAAATTTGGTGGGATACCTACATCTCCATGTCCTTGTGTCTTCTCCTCCAAATCATTTGCATCTAGATGAATGACACCACCATGGTCTTTAGAACTCTCACCAACCTCAAATGTATCTTGCACAGCTGGTTTGGAGGAGGGATGGTTCAAGAGCTTCAAAATTGTGTCTGCTCTAAAACTATACACATAGTCAAAGCCAAAGCTGTCTTTCCTCATCTGCAATAAAAGACATGAGCATTTACATATACTTCTAACTACTTTGTGCCACTATAAATTATATTTAAGCTCAAAGAGGAATAAGCTTCTTACAATATCTGGCTGATGAAGCTCAAAGTAGCTTGCAAGCACGTACTTAGCATGGATCAATAGTCTCTAGCCACAACTATTTGGATCAACTTGTTGTGGAGCCTGAAAATTTGAAAAGATAGGTTAGAAATTAAAGATTGAAACAAATCAAAAATAAAACTGAAATAAGGATCCTTATAAGGAAAAGATTTCTACCTCTAAAACTGCTGGTTCAATTGAATCTAAAAGATTCACATTTGGGGGGCAATGGTCAAGAGCATCTAGCAATCTAGCAGTTATTTGCATGAAAACGCGATATGGGCAGTATGGAAATCTAAACGGCCTCTCCTCGCGTTTTCATGCAAATTTAAAACTTCCCTAAATTTAGGACCTTTGCAGCAATCTGGATCTATTGGCATGGCATCACAGGCCAATTGCACCCTTTGGAATGCATCAAAAGTCCCCAAAGTGACACGAAAAAATTTCATACAAACATTTGATTGAAAACGCAATTATGCTACTTCAAAAACATCAAACACTCTCCCTCGCATTTACATGCAAATCTTGAGATTTTATACCTGAGGATGGTGTTGCAAATTATGAAGAGGGTTTATTTCATGCCTACATCAAGGAAATTCTGTCTCAGATTGTGTGAAACAAATATGAGAACTTTTGGCTTTCCTACTGGTCTATTCTTGTAACTGTATGGAAAGACAAAAAAATTATAGTTGTAGAAACCGAAACTTGGAAGAACAGGTCATGAAATGCTTCAGAAGTCCTCAGTGTGTAAAGGAAAAGGCCAAAATGCAGATTTGCATGAAAACGCGATTATGACACTCAAGGAAGAGCAAACACCAGTCCTCGCGTTTTCATGCAAATTTGTATATGAGCAGAAAATAACCAAAAGGGCAATCCCTCAGCCCTATTCTTGAGATCTTCTACTTGATCATGTTGTAAAAATATGTAAAGGGTGTCTTGCATGCCTACAAAAAGGAACTTTGGGCTTTCCTAATGGTTTGTGTTTGTAAGTGTATGGAAAAACGAGGCCATTTCAATGACGCAGATTTTGGCTATTCTCCATTCAGATAGAAACTTGTTTGAATAGTTAAAAGTATGCAGGACAAGAAAGTTTGAGTTGTACTAACCTGCAGGCTATCTCTGGATGTGCTAGACGATGAAGGTGCTGCCTCTGTAGTCTGAGTAATGCTTCTCTGTGGTCTTAGTGGTGCCTCTGTAGTCTCAGTGATGCCTCTGTAATCTGAGTGTACTCTGTGATGAAGAGGATGCTGATGATGGAGAGTAGGAAGGGAGACACTCTAATAAATACCACACGTGCGGGGTAAAAGTCGTATCTCACACTGTGGGTGGGACCCACGCACCCTAGGAAATTGAATTCTGACATGTCTGGATGTGACCCTTACTGCCTTGGAACTTGTGCCATTTATAAATGCTTCTTGGATTCCCTCCTGCGCCTCACTCTTCCCTGCTCAGCCCACACTTCCCTGCATACTTTCTTTCTCCTCCTCCTCATCCATCCTCATCCTTCCCACTATGCACGAGGGTCAGCAAGACAGCTCCGAAAGCATGGAGAAGAAGAAAACAGGTCAGAGTTGTAGGTTTTTTAATGTTATTCTATATCTATGCATGCTGTTCTAGATCTATGTTCTCTTAACCGAGTTAAATTTCTTGACAGTCCCTTCCTGCAAAGATCGACTCACTCATCTACACATGAATTCCCTGCATGATGCATGATCCAATGACCTTGTGTTTGCTAGGACACAAGAGAATGTCTAGAGGGTTATTTAGATGTCCCTATTTCTTCCTTTGGAAAATTTGCATGAAAATGCGTAGAGAGAGTTTTAGTTTTTCTAAAGATCCCATATCGCGTTTTGTTGCTAATTTTCTGTCTTAGTGCAGTTTGTCAAAATTGTCACCTTAATGTCATGAATTTTGTTGAGAAATAATATATCAAGCTGCATTTATGTTAATAGAGGAATTAGCATGAAAATGTGTAGAGACTGTTTTGCTTTTCCCTAAGAACCCGTATCGCATTTTCTTGCTAATTTTAGTTTTTATGCCACTCTTTCACATGCTTTACATTCAATGTTCATATAAGAGCAATACTTTTCTGTGCAGAATTTGGTGATTCTGACATCGCAGACGCGTCCGGAACGGCCCAAAACCCCAAAAACGGCACTGGAAACGCTCAAGAGTGGATTTGCAGAAAAACGTGATTTGGTACCTTCTTCCAGGAAGAAGGTACCAAATCGCGTTTTTCTGCAAATCCACTTTTGGGGCCTTTTTTGGCCGTTTCCGGGCCTCCGGATGTCCGATTCCAGCGTTTCCAGTGCCGTTTTTGGGGTTTTGGGCCGTTCCGGACGCGTCTGCGGTGTCAGAATCACCAAATTCTGCACAGAAAATAATTTTTTAAAGATTCAAATTGGATCACCTTATTAATGTGACACGCTTCTACGAACATACAGTACTATTTCTTTTTCTTATTTTCATCTTCTTTTGTTGAATTTTCAACATAACGTTGGCCCACTCCTGATTGGTTGAGAGCCTATTTTCTCTCTCTTCTAAAAGGCCCCAAAATGAGCTTCCTTTTTTTCCTAATTAGTAGTTTCTCAAAATTGACACCTTCCTGACCTGGATTTGGGTGTGAGGTGGTCATGTGACCCTTTGCACACCTTTCATGATGCTGAATACTAAGTTGTCTTACAGTCGAAGATACTCGAGTTTTATGGTTTAACATTTGAAGAGTGGAAAGGCATTTTGATATTTGTTATCAAATTGGACGAGTGCGAGCTAGTAAAGGAGAAAAAAATGAAAAGGGTTACTATTACATTAATGAATCGAGCACTTGATACATCATTGACTGAAGTGAGTTCAAAGTATTTCAGTGTGTGCAATCTGAAAAACACATATGGTGGTTAGGCTCCGTTGAGGTATGCTAACATTTTGGTTTTGTAATCACAGGTAAAGACATAAGACCATGAAACACTAAACTGGGTGTTTATCCACACAGAAATACCAACAATATTCAAAAGGCAAGTGCAAGGAGAGCATCTCCATGTTGCAGGCAAAGGTGACTTTCAAGTGGAGTGGCATATGGCAGGTGATCTGAAAACCCTTAAGTGCATGTATAACATAAGTAAAGGAGGCAACTCAAAGTCTCCTTGTCTTTACTGTAAAAAATCAGCTCAGGTTTTCAGATCACCTTCCATATGTCTTTATGGATTATGTCAAGAAGAGTTTCAAGGATTAATTATGGATTATGGAAGCAAGTCCATAATGCGATCAAAGATCATGAGGCAGATGGGGAAGCACGAAACGTGAAAGCAGAGGTGTGGAGGTCTCTTGATCAACTATTCATGTTCTGTGACAATGTGGCATGGAAGAAGAGTGATTGCCAAAACTTTGAAGAGGCAGTTAAACATTTCGGAAAGTCCATGAAAGACGCGTGGACAGCCTGCAGCATAACTCACTACATGGTAGGGTTCTCTCTTTCTTTTTTTTAAATGCTTGTTCCTCTTTTCTTTGTTCACTAACTATGCGTTGTTATGTCTTTGTGAAAATAGCATATTATCCACAACCACCTTCCCTATTTTGTCAAAAAGTATGGATGCCCTGCAATTTGGTCCACCCAAGGCATGGAAAAATCACACTATATGGCACGTAATGCGTTTTTCAGACATACACAACACTACGGAGGGAGTCATAAGGCAAACAGTATGAAAGAAGTCTTCGAATGGTTTTACCGAGGCGGCATACTACAGAGGCTTCATGTTAAAAGAAAAGTTGCCAGCTCCAAAGTCAAGCTTGCTTTCATTCTAGCCTAGAAGCAAAGAAGAAGACAAATTTTAGATAATTCTAGCGCAGCAAGCAGACATATGCAATGGAGGAATTCAAAGATATTTGTAAATCATAAATGGACAAGTATACAATTATAGCAGTTTATAAACCTTGGTGTGTTTTGAGACCCAATCAATGCTTTGGTGTTATGTTTACATGTGATCTATCAATGGGTCAGCAAGCTCATGGTTCTATTGATGCTTGCTAATATGGCAATTGAGGGGTCCCCTTTAGGGGCAAGGGCCCTATTAGCAAGCATCAATAGATTCAATCAATACTACTTAATTTAGAGACTCACTTGTATTGATGATTTCCAATGTCCATTTAGTCTTTTGCTAGAAGACATCATTAAAGATAAATAAATACTTACTGAAATGGAAACAAGTAATTCACAAGGGAGAGCAATAATTTGAAAAGCAATAGCATATTTATACAAATAATACCAGACATCAGAAACTTTATCGAATACACAGTGCTTCCCTTGCCACCATGATAGATGTCTTCTATATGGATATATTGTCCAATATAATCATCTATATTTTCATTCAAAAGGCCTCTTAACTTGCTGGGTTTGGTAGTAAAACACGTTTAATCCTTTGATCTTTTAAATTTGAGGATATCGCATTGAAAATAGAACTATATTCTTTCCGGCTAACTCCACTAACATCAAGAGCCTCTTGAATTGTATTGGCATCAACTTTATTATTGGATATAAAGTTCTCTACAACATTGCGTTTGATTGTTTTGAACTTTTTTCCCTAAATCAAACCTTTTGCAACACCAGTAGAAAGTAATCCTTTCATTTGCTTTACACGAAGAAGATTGGGATCCATGTTTTCTTTCGCAAGCTCCAATAGTTTCCTATAGTAACAACACAATGATGGCTATATGATTGAATACCTCAGTTCTTGTGTTGCATGAATGGAAGAAATAGACATATTCATTTGAAAGCGCTTTTGATAATACGAAAGAAAAATATTCAAATTAACCTTGCTTTGCTGGTTTCTTCGCTTGCATCCACCAGTGCCAGCCTTCAAATTTGCAATGTTTTTTATTTTCCTACTTTGATTTCTGTCTCCTAGTACTGTCCTCTTTCTTCTTGCTCTTGTCAACTCTTTCTTAGTCTTCGAATGCTCTTCTATTTCATTCTGCAACTGCTTTTCCAAGTTTACACGAATGGCTATCTCCTGTATTTTGGCCACCCTTTCTTGTACATACAATGTTTTATACGTTTCTGCCAAGGCAGACTGTGCCAAAATATAACCATGAAGTCCATTTTGTCCATCGCCCACCACGAACCTTAGTAGTGTAGTTGGATTGACAAACGGAGGTGTAGAGTCTTTCACTGGACATTTTGGGTATATGCCACCATCGCACCATAAGTCAATGTGTTGCAAGCCTTCTCTTCTCATGTTTTGCTGAGCATTCAATAGTGCACCCTTTCGTTTCTGTGCTGGAGCAATCGCTTCTTCTGAGATTGTTCTTCACTAGCGTCGGCCATTCCTTGAGCTTCTGAGGTTGCATCTTTGCCAGTTAATCTCATATGCTTTTTGTAACTCGAATTGTTGAAGTGTGGCGGTATCTATCCAAATATTCAAAAAAACAAGCAATCACCAAGTTGAGTGATGGACTCTTTATGAGAGGCTTAAACACGTCGTCAAAAGAGATGCGGAATCTACGAGAAACAAAGAAATCTACGAATGTATTTAATGCAATATCTTGTTAGTTATGTAAAATATTATCTTATTCTTTTTTAAAGTGACAGATGTGCAGTCCTTACTGACAGTATTGAACCACGTTTCCGTATTTTACTATTTTTCATGTCTTTTGGGAGACAAATAAATGAGAAAATAGCGAATTTCTTACAGGGCCCCAAAATGAGCTCCCTTTTTTCCTAATGCTTCTCTTCGACAATCTGTATGGGACCATCACCCATTGTGACTTCCTATAATGTACCTATTAAACCTATGAATGAGCTATCCAAAGCTCAAATTTCTCCAAGCAATGCTTCAATCACTTCCCAAGCAATGCTTCAATCACTTCCACATGCTCCAATTGATGCTAGACCTCACTCTAGTTGAGTAGAGTGTCACTGAGAGTGATCAAAGTCCAAAAATTACCCTGATATGGCACACTTATTGATGCCTTACAATGCTTATAATGCTTGTGAATCAAGCTAAATAAGTGTGTTACTTATGTATTTACATCCCATGAGGCTACATGTTGAGTATGAACTCCATTTGCATCATCAAATTTGAGTAAAAGTTGAGTTTTCTAGTTTTTTTCTCGCTAGTAAACTAGTCAAAGATTATGCTCTAAATCCTTCAAATCTTGTTCAAATGCAATGATATAGCATTCATTAGCTTCAAAATATGTTTCTCCAACATACCATGTAAGAGGGTTTGACCAAATTCTTCAAGAGTAGAGAGTATGATCAATTTTGGTAACTCTCTGGAATGCTTTTTTTGCAATGTCAGAGACCAACCTTCACTAATCTTGCAATGTCAGAGACCAACCTTCACTAATCTTGCTCTAATTCTTCCAAACCTAAACCAAATTGAAGTTGTAGGCATTTAATGACTTGGCAACTCCTGTATATAGCATCCTACCAAATTAATTAGACCAATTTTGTATAATGAGTGAGTAATGATCAAGGGGGTGAACTTTGTTTCTACCTAACAAGTAAAATTTAGCTCATAACAGTCCATAATCACTTCATTGCTTGATATTCACACCAAATGAGCTTGTCTAATGCTTCTTCCAAGCTTTAGCACCTTATTAATAAGTGTTTAGACCAATAAAACACTTCAAGTAGCTCAAAATTGTTAAAATGTTGAACACATAGTTCCTAACAAGATGAAGTGCTAGTCCTCTCAAGCATAGAGTGGCTTGGAGGGAAGCACACCAAGAATATGAAACACATAAATGAACAAGTAAATGATCAAGGATTGCAAGAGATGTTCCACAAAGGACCACAAAGTATATTAGCACAAAGCAAGAGTCTACAAGCTCTTCAACTCACAAAGAGTATAACATCATCTCACTTACAAGATGTACGACTAAGGTGTAGATATAGGGAGGCTAGAGGGGGGCGCCCTCCTTCACCTAATCCCCATGAGTTACTCCACCTCCCAAAATCATCTCCACCTCCCGTATGTTGGTGGTGATCCCTTGCATCAAGGAATGGTAAATGTGTGGTGAGGGTAACTCCTACTAACCTTTGAACTAAGGTTCCACTAAGTTTCTTGTCACCTAGACTAATGTGTCTCTACAACACATGTGCACACATACTCACATGTATGCTAGATCACCCATGATTTCCAACACTCTCTCTTGATCAAGCATCCATACCACGTAGGGTGTGCTTAACCAAGAATACACAAAGATCACTAAGAAACCATCCTTCACTAAGAAGTAAATGCCCCACGGGCTATAAAAGGTGTTACAAAAGGCCTTAAAAAGTTTATCTTCACAAAGGTTTGTTGTGTGCTTGTTGGAGCCTTTGTCTGTCTTCATTGTTGGTGGAGTTCTCCTTGTCCTTCTTCTTCTTCCAAAAATTCTTCATTAGATTCCCCTTCTTCTTGCAATAGTAGCAAGTCCTTGGAGGCTTGGAGCTCTGGGTGGTTGTCTTCATTGGCAAGAGCTTGGTCACCCACATAGGGTGATGATGATGATGCTTTGCTAGCCACCATCCTTGTCTCTTCCAAAATTAGAGATGATGCCACCAAGGTATGAGTAATGTTAGGTTGGTTGGCAGTACTACTCAAGACACATTACTCATAGGATATAGGCATACTTGAGAGCAAGATAAACACAGCTTCTTCTTCTCCAATTTGTACCTAGCTTCACTAAGTTGATCTATGAGACTCCTTATGTTGTTGACATGAGATGCCATAGTTGTAGTGTCATCTTTCTCTATGCGATAAAGTTGGTTCCGTAGAAACAACCTTGCAGCTGCATTGGTTTGCCCAAAGATGGATTTTAATCTCAATCAAGCTTCATTTGAGCTCTTGGCTGAGCTCACTTTGTGAATTTGGTTATCACCAAGACCGGAGATGATAAGAGACAAAACCTTTGTGTCAAGATTGATCCATTTTGTGATCAAGTCTTGATCCCTATTGGGCTTCTTATATCTACTCCATCTACCGCTCCCCAGATAGCTCTCTCAATGAGAGCCATTTTCATTTTGATGCTCCAGGTGTGATACTTAGAGCCATCAAACTTATCATTCTTGTCAAAGAATGGGGTAATGGATTCCATTTCATAAAGTGGGATGTGCACTTAGCACTTTGATAAATCACTTAGAAAATGATTGGTACCACTTAGCAAGGAAGACCCTTTATAGCAAGGAGGGTATTTACTAGAGAGATAAACAAGCTAGAAACATCCCTCACCATACAAGTGCATGTTCTGGCTAAGGAAATGTCCAAATCCTAGTTGCCTGGCATTGTCATAGTAAGGAGTTTTGACCCTTAGATGATATTTCTTCTTAGTAAACTTGGATTTGGGCTTGTTAATTGATTTTGTTTGTGATTTGGTTTGCTTAGGTTTAGCCATAAGTTGTTAGGGTTGTCAACACATGAGATATTGCATTCTACTTACACAGAGTAGAGGAGGAGGAGTCCTTTATACATGAGGACATTAAAAGGATTTCATGAAATGAAAAGGAGAATATGTCTTAGAAATAATCCCCACAAAAGTTTTTCACCACAAGGATTTTACCACAAAGGTTTTGGAAGATTATTTTTCAATGATGCTTGTTACTTTACCACTAAGGTTTTTTAAAAAAGGGCCACAACTTTGTAAGGTTTATCACAAAGTTATTTATAGTCTCAAAATTCAAAAAAGCGGGTGAAAAAATGGAATTAAAAAATTCAATCATTAGTTGTGGCGCTGACTACGTGGAAGCCACTGCTCTTGGTCGCCAGTCGCCCCCTTGTCAACCAATTTGGTGAGCATACTTTTATCAATTCCATCGTTTGGTGTGTGCATATGAAATTAGGCTCAAATTAGTTGAGGTAAAGCTCCATTCGAGGCAATTTTTTAAAGAGATATTTGCCAATTTCTATCAACCGTCAAGTGGAGGAGGTGCTGATTTTTTTTTTGGTCTCTTGGGGAGACAATCAAATTATTCCATCTACTAAAATGGCTCCATCCCAGGGCTCGGGAAAAGGTAGGTTCACTTTATCCAAAACCTGCTCGCCATCGACATGGGCTGGTTCAATTCCGGACGAGGAGGCTTATGCCGATTGTTGATTTTTCGCCTCGAAAGGCTTTAGGCCGGTTCGCACGCGGGGGAGAAGGAAAAAAACACTACTCATATAATTAGAGGAGGTTTTAAAAATACAATATATACTATATAATATATATAGTACTAAGTATATGCTATATACTATATATATTATAGTATATGCTATATGCTATATAGTATATTCCACTAACTATAGTATATAGAGTCTAGACTCGAGTGATTAATCATTATAGTAAGTGTATCACTCATAATTTATGAGTGATACACTTACCTAATACGCCAGCCTGGCCCTGCGTTATCTCCATCCCGCTCTGTCGAGACTCCACATGGCAGGCACCCATGCACGGCCTTATCTGCATTCCAGGCTCCAGCTGAGCGCTCCCCTAACGGTTAACCCTGCGGCCTGCTGTTTATGCCAGCCTCTAGCCTCCAGCCTCCAGGACCTCTTTCAAGTTTCGAATCGCCAAAGTTCAAACCCTTAGTGATTCCTGAATACTGACTCGTACTCCCGACTCCCGAGTCCCTACGTACGCTGTCTGGACTCTGGAGTCTTGACTCTGTGCAGCGTGCACTCGTTGCCCTGCAGAGCGGCCTTTCAAGTTTCGACGGTTTCCAAATTCCAGCGACGACATGCAGGCTCTGCTTGTTGTTTGCTGGTGCCCTAACTTTTCTTGAATCTTCTCGTTGCACAGAAGAAGCGTGGCGGCTGGCCTTCACTTCCTGACTCCCGAGTCGTTGTCCTTTCGAAAAACCTGCGAAGAACAGACTCAACACTGAACAGAGCCTGTCACCTTTCAAGCCTTCAAGGTAAAATTACTTTCTTGTACCCTGTATTATGGACTCTGGAGTCGAGTTTCCTGCTTGAACACTTGTTTAGGTTACATAATACAGACTGAACAGAGATTTTGGAGGGAGCAAGTGGATTCTCACGGTTCACCGACTCTCTGCCGTCTAAAAGTGCATGCTAGGATGAATAAATAAAAAAATAAGTAAATATTATGTGATGGTTGATACGTAGGACATTGTGTATAGATTGTGATTGCCAGCCGAGCTAGCTGCTAAATTTGCTGGAGCGCTCTAAGACTCAAGCGCTCCCAGCCTGGTCCAAGCGATGGATTGGAAATTTGGATGTTGAAAGAATGCTCTAGTCTTTCTTCTGAAGGGTTAGCCAAACCCCTTCCTCCTCCATGCAAGTTCCTAGCGCCTTGCCTTGTCGGTTTGTCCACACAGCAGCTCTTCAGCTCTTAAGACTTACGCACAGGTGATGTGCCCCACGAGTCTGAACTCTGAAGTGAAGGATTTGCAAGAGTGCCTGAGAAAGGATGGCTAGGCTGGCAGCAATGATTCATGAAGTGGAGGGTGGCTCACATGCACTTTTGGGGCTACATAGTTTCTGTGTGCACTGTGGCACACCCGCAGCCACCTCATTGACGCTAAGCAATGTGAGTGGTGGAGCTGCTCTACACTGTACAGGCCCCGCCCTCACCCCTCCTTTTTGGTTATGGATCCTCATCAGAGTTCTCTGTATGGACTGCAGAAGTTAGCAGCACAACAATGGAGCCCAACAATGTTGAAACTGGTAAAAGACAAGGTATCAAAGATAACAAAAAAAGGCAAGGTACGCTTCTCCAGTGGGCTGGTCGGATGGCTTCAAAGGTTAATGGCAAAAGAAAGAAAGGTGAAGTACAAAGTCAGAATACTAATTCATCTAAAGCAAGTACTACTGATGAGGTGTTGTCTAGTTTGTCTTTGCCAGAGAGATTAGAGCTTCAAAGGAGAATAGAAGCAAGAGCAGCATTCCAAGAGAGTTGGCTTCAAACATTTGACTGGCTTGTCTACGAGACGAGGAGAAAGCTAAGATGTACTGTAAGTTTTGTTTAAAGTATCCCCATCACCATAGTGCATATTCAAAAGATGGTTCCATTAATTTTAAGTTTAGTAATTTAAAAGCACATTGTAGAACACTTTGTCATGCACATTCTATGGAAGCTGTTCTACTTGAAGGGAAGGAAACTATTCAAACTAGCATGAAAAAGGTTGAAAATTTTAAAGATGAGGCATTGACAACTCTCTTTAAAGTTGCCTATCATATGGCAAAAAAGAGATATGCTTTTGTTGGTTTTCCAGATATGATTAGTCTTTAACAGGATTGTCGTGTGCCATTCTCAACATCCTTGTATAATGATGACAAGGCTTGCGCAGAGATGGTATTTTGTATTGGTAAGTGTTTGATGAACACCACATTGAAGAAAGTGTTTCGAAGTCCGTTTTTTGGTGTTCTTGTAGATGAATCAACTGATATTTCCAAGCATGGACACTTGATTATTTATTTGTCTTATCTTATTGATGATTGTATTCCTGCCTATTCTTTTTATGGTATTATTCGTGTGAGTGATGGGAGTGCAAAGACCATTTTTAACACCATTCTTTCAGAGCTAAAAAGAAGTAAGTTTGATCTAACGAAGCTAATTGCTTTTGGGTCTGATGGCTGTAGTACAATGACAGGAAAGGAGAATGGTGTCGCCACACTTTTTAAAAGACATGTTAATCCATACTTGACATCCATTCATTGTGTTGCTCATAGGACAGCTTTGGCTGTGTCTTCTGTAGCGAAGAATTTGGAGATTTCCAAGAAAATAGAAAAATTGGTGAATTCCATTGCCCATTATTTCAATGCAAGTGGCAAAAGATTGGAAGAGCTAAGGATCATACAAGAGGAGCTTGCTTGTCCTATCTTGAAGATGGAACACACATTTGATGTTAGGTGGTTGAGCCGATCGTCGGCTATGAGCAAGGTGTGTTCTTCTCTTGATGCTATTCTTGTGGAAACCAAGGAAAATGCTCATAGCCGATCGTCGGCTATGAGCAAGGTGTGTTCTTCTCTTGATGCTATTCTTGTGGAAACCAAGGAAAATGCTCCGAGTATATTTGCAGAAATTTCCAGGTTTGAAATTATCTATCGTCTTCATTTTTTAGCGGATATTTTAAAAGGTATGGCTATTGTGAGTAAGATATTTCAAAAAGAGTTTGTAGATGTGACTACAATCCATGATGTTATCCAAAAGGAGATCAATTTAATTCGGCAATATTATATTGATCCTCCTGATGTTGATTGTAATGCTCTTACTTGTGACATTGATGGTTTTGCATTTTTACCGGATCATGGACCTGAGAAGGGTCACTTGTTTACATTGCGAGGAGCTCTTCATGGCAGCATGTTTTTTGACATCAAGATAGATAGGGACATACTTGGAGAAGATCTAGCATCAGCCCTTGCCTTTCAGGTATCTTTTTCGAAAGAAATTATTGCTAACCTTGAAGCACGTTTTGCAGACAATACAATATTAAGCAGATTACGAGTACTAGTGCCTGCACAACATCCTCTTCTAGAGAAGATGCTCAAGGACTATGGTAAGTTTGAGGCTCAAGAAATAGCCTCATTCTATGGTAAGGAAAAGTCTCTGGAGGTAATGAATTTTTCTTCTATCATTGATGAAGATGATTTTATTAGTGAGTTTCGGTCTTTTAAACAGCAAGCTTCAATTAGTTGGGCACGCTACAGTCTTCCTGATGTTACAGCTGCAATAGCATGTAATCCAATGTGGCGAGACTCTTATCCTAATGTTTTAACTCTGTGTCAAATTGCTTTAGTTCAATGTTCAAGTAATGCTATTTGTGAAAGAGGTTTTAGCACACACACACTTATAAAGACCAAGTTGCGTAATAGCATGGAGTTACGGACCTTGGATGCTATTATGAAGATCAATATTGAAGGACCCTCCAAGCTATGTGACTCAGAGTTGGAGGAGAGTATGGTTTTATGGGGAGCAAAGGCTCATAGACATCTTTACACGGTGCAAGGTATTTGTAGCTTAATCATCCAATGATGAAGGTACGCTTTTTGCAGCTTAATCATTTCTTTTGATCGCTTTTTTTTTCATATTCACCTACTAACTTGTTATGGGAGTGGATGAAGTGCATTCACTTTTTCCACTCCCCCAAGAGGGCTTGGTGTAGCCATTCAAAATGGTGATGGGGTTCAATTCCCCAACTCTCTCCTTGTATGTCCTCACGTGTTCAATAATATATATATTTTTTATCATTTTGAGCATAGATCGTGATGTGAGAAGGATGTTTTACAGATCATGGATGATGCTTTTTTGTCTACAATGACCATGTGTGTTGTCATATTTGATGGCACATTGAAGGTATGGTTGAGGTTTTGGTGTTTTGAGCTTTGAGTGAGAGAGACTATAATGTTTTGAATATGTGTAATGATGATATCATTTATGTGCAACTACATCGTGCTCGATGACAAATGCAAACTTTGTCAACCTACTCAAAGCTTGCAACGATTTACCATGTATGTTGTCTTTTTATTTATGCAAAATTTGATCAGATTCAATGCTCAATAACCAGTCTTGATTCATGGATTTGATCAATTGAAAGCATGATAATAGTATCAAACAAGCTGAGATCTCCATAGTTCATACAAAAGATTAAGATTCTATATGAACTATGGAGATCTTAGCTTGTTTGAATATGAGAAAGAACAAGATTCTATTTTTGAATGAAATAGCGATAGATTTGTCGAAAAGGAAAATTTCCGGTTCAATTCAGTTTGAAAAGGATCAAGCTTGTCCAAATTTGGCAAAGCCGGTTCATCTCTGGTCAAGGGGGATATTTTGCTGGTTCACTTTGTAGGTTTTCCCGAGCCCTGCTCCATCCTCCTCCATTCGCCTCCATTCAAATGTGGTGGAGATGAAGCCTTGACCTTTGTTGTAGTTGTCCTCCTTTGAAGAGGGCAGGATGCCTTTAATTGAGCCTCAGAGATGGCTGGCCAAGCGGGGCCCATCAAACGATCACAGTGCACCGGCCTAGAGCAAATGTGACCAGTATAGGCCCCACACTATGTAGCCAATTGGCCCACAGCAAACGCGGCCAGCATTGGCCCTGCCAGCCAGCCGGCCCACAACAAAGCAGAGGTGGGCCCTACAGCCAGCCGGCCACGAAATGCCAAATTTGCAGCGCGCCACGCCAATAAGCAAATGTAAAAAAAAAGAGAGAGAGAAAAAGAAAAAAAAAGTGAAAAAACACAGTTCTTACAGACATGATTTTTTTTCAATTTTCTTGACACCCCTACACTCCGGAGGCCATAGCTTTGCACTCAGAGCTCCAAATTCCAAACGGATTTCACCGTCGCGTGCAGCCCTGCAAGTCAATTATGCACCGACATCGATGCTTTGGCATTCTGACATCGGTAATATCTCGTTGTTTTAACTTCTTTGATTGGTTTTTTGGCACCAACATGTTTTAAAACTTTTTTGGCTTCCTCTCAACTACCAAACGACTCGCTTTTCAATGTTTTGTCAAGTGAAGACAAGTTGGATGGTACTAACTACTCATTATAGTCATTTTTGGTAAAATAATTACTCGTTCCACATAATGTATGGGATTGTATGTCCGAGGATGATGAACGACCACTCACCATTGCTCCTGCCACTCCTTCTAGAGGGGGGGTTAATGCAAGCACAAGCAGCTCATTCCAAGATTGTTCCAACAGTTGAGAGCAAAAGCGGTGGGATCAAAGAGATGCACTTGCTTTTGGTTTGATATGTTTGACTGTCAAATGGTCACACATCAAGGCATGCACAACCAAAAAGCAGGCTTGGGATATATTGCAGGCTTTGTTTGAAAGAAAGAATGAGGCACACATCTCCAATCTTAAGCAACAACTTGACAGGTTGCAGATGAATGAAGGGGAGAACCTAATTGAGCATGTTACAAAGGTTTAGGACTTATGTACCCAGCTGCTCAACATAGATCAAGTCATCCCTGATGAGGAGATGACAAGAAAGACTTTGGCTTCCTCCTTCATATGCTACATTTCGTACATCTCTCACTTTGTCAATGAGGTAATCCAGTTTCACTTGCTTTTACTGAACTTGTTTCTTTTCTCCTTGAAGAGGACCAACAAAGGAAGAATGTTATGCTTATAGGTTCAAGCAGCGATACTACCATGGCTATGTCTAGCAAGGGCAAGTATCACAAAAAGCCATACCAAGCAGGTCAACAAGCAAGAATCTTGATGTATCAAAGAAAGAGACATCTGGGAATGCCAAAAAGAAAGGCAAGTGCCACTATTGTCATAAAAAAGGACACTTCATCTGGGAATGCCAAAAATAAAGGCAAGTGTCAAAAAGAAAGGCAAGTGCCACTATTGTCATAAAAAGGACAGTTCATCAATGAGAATGTAGGAAACGGTTGGCCAAAGAGAAGCAAGATGTGGCAAAAGGAATAGGAAGCTGGACATCATGTACATGCCTCTTCCTCTTCTCCATCTCCTTCTACATCTATGGATGTTCACATAGCCACCTTTGTTTAGCATGATTTATGGTCATTCTTGGTATGCTCCTATGTTGGGAAAGATGCATGCTTTATGGTTATTCTTGGTATGCTCCTATGATGGGAAAGATGCATGTTTCAGTACTAATGCATTAGCCATTTGGTACATTGATAGTGGTGCATCATAACACATCACATCACATCACATCACATAGAAATCTTTTTGTGTCACTTGTCTCTCGCGCAGAGCAGGCAAACAAGTCACATGCACCAATAATGCCTCGTATGCAGTCAAAGGCATTGGGGATGTTATACTATCTTGTGTAGATGGCACTCTACATAGAGTTGGTGATGTAATTTATCGATGTTTACTTTTCAAGAATTTGATGTACTTTATCTATGATGGATGATTGATGCATTGTGCAAAGATGAGATTATGATGATAATCTCATGCTCATAGGTTCTATTCAAGGGGGGCTTTAAATCACATCATGTTGATGATGTGATTTAAAGCCCCCCTTGAATAGAACCTATGAGCATGAGATTATCATCAACATCATGTTGATGATGTGAGTTCTTCTAATACTTCAATGGATCCGGTTACGTTGCTTTGGCATGCATGTTTTGGCCATTGTAACTTCAATAGTTTGCTTCACTTGTGGTTTTTGCAGAAGCAAAGTATGGTGCATAATATGCCTATACTTCACTTTGCCAAAGTCACATGTATGTGATGATGCCATGCTATGGTAGTGATGTGTGTGAACACACTTAGGACCGCCGGGGCACTTTTTCCCTCACTAGGAGGTTTTTTCCCCCATGCATTGTATATACGCCCAACACTCTAGGGCTTCCTTATCTTTGTTCTTGCAGACTTAGTAATACTACTTTTGTGTTGTGTGCTCTTGAGCTTCTTTTTCTCCAAGCTGTGTGTGCATTCCTGCAACCCTAGTTCCAACATTTGGTATTATAGTAGGCAAGAGCTTCGAGGCAGCATTGCCAGGATCCTCCACTTCATCTCCTCCATTTGAGACGAGGTTTCATAGGCATCATCAGGTTAGTATATCCTACGGGATAGGTCGTAGAGCTTGGTAACTTCAAAATTTTGATCTGAGGTCGTTTCGCCCTCCGTTTTTGCATTTCAAGCACTGTGCAGGCAATTTCGTCCTTTTGTGCAAATTTTCTGTTAGGATTCAGATCTAAGGATAGGTGCATCTTAGTCTATTTTGGGTCGTGCTAGATAGCACAGGTTGGTTTTGTGCAGATTACTCTCTATATAGGCAACAATTACATCAAGTACAGTCAGTGGCCATGGCTGATAACATGTATTGGTTGCAAAAAGGGCTTATGGAATATTGTGCAGGGCCATTATAATTGTCCTGCTTCGGCAAGGACCATTATTGCTGGTGTTGAGGTGCAGTGGATGATGCTGCAGGTTCTGTTGCTACAGATTCTGATGATACAGGATGTACTCCTAAGCAGGCTAAACGGGATGGTAAAGATGCACAGGCTCATGCCCTGATTGCGCTATCTGTTAAGTGTACCATCATTCCCCACATTCGTGGATGTAAGATTGCGAAGGATGCATGGGATATGCTTGCACGATTGTATCAGGTTCGGAATGAAGCTCGTGTAGCTTATTTGCATAAGCAGTTGGAAGGTGAGCATATGAATGAAGGTGATTCAATGGATAGTTTCCTAATAAAGATCAAGGATCTCAAGGAGCAGTTGATAGCTGCAGATGAGATTTTACCAGATAGTACACTTGTGCAGACCGTTCTTAATGGTCTTCTAGATTCTTACCAGAGCTTTGCATCCACCCTTAGGTTGATGATGAAGGGTAATCCAAATGCCCTTCTATTTGAGGAGCTGGTTTTTGTTTTGCTACAGGAAGAACAATCCAGGCAGAACATGAATATTATGCATGTTGCATGTCACCAATTGGCTGACCATTTGGTCCATTCCTAGCTTTTGCGTCTCGTTCACTTGAGGCCAGGCCGGTGTCTCATGTGCAGAGGCCAGTATTTTGCTGACATGGACGGGAGCCAGACTGGTGCCACCCGTGTGTTAGCAGGATGGTGTCATATGGACGGGAGCCAGATCAGTGCCACCCGTGTGTTAGCAGGATGGTGTCATATGGACGGGAGCCAGATCAGTGCCACCCGTGTATGACCTGGACTGTGTTCGATCCATGGGATTGTCACGCCATGGAAGAGCCAGTATTCGTGCCGTGTTTTACCTATGGGACTGTCACAGCTAGGGAAACTCGTGCCTGGAACTGTGTCTTACCTATGGGACTGTCACTCCATAGGAAGACCAGGTTTTTATGTTTTTATGTCGTGCCAGTTTTGTGCCGACAGATATTTTGTACATGTTCCATGAACAGGAGATATGTCCATGTTACTATTTGCACATGCACACATATTTTGCATGTTTGAAACTATTTTCGCATGACATGTATTTGTGTGTTTGCCTGCCTGACGTGTTACTTACTGAGCGGGGACGCCTGCCAGTGAGTCGTGAAGTCTGCTCTGTATTCTGACGAGTTTCAGTGCATGTGAACAGGTGGTAAGTATGTTACACATGTTGTTTTAATGTTTTAAATTCTAACCCTTTGATTTATAAGGTTAGGGGTTCACACTTATTTAAAAGTGGGCACCCCCTTTGGGCACCCACTTTGGGGCCAAGGTGGGGAGCCTCACTTTTAAGTGAGTGTGGGGGTGGGCATGGTCACCCAACCCCCACTAATCCCCCACATGGAAACGTGGGTATGACCAAGGTTAACTCCACTTTCAATTTTATTAAAAAAAGGGCCTCCTTCAAGCGTTGAAGCCATCGCATCTAGCTGGCGTTGATCCATCACCCATCGCTTCCTTTTAGCATTGGATCCATCAACCGACTGCTCTTCCTACGCAAAGGGGACTGCTCATACTACTGGCTGCGCCTACTCTCCTGCAGGCGGTTATCATCTCCACAAGCACTGCTGCGGCTTCTCTCCCCAGACGGCTGGCTGCCATATTTTCTACTGTACGGCTGCAGCCACCACAGGCGCCTATGTACAGCAGCCAGGAGCCTGTATACAGCAGCCAGGAGCCTGTATACAGCAGCCAGGTGCCCTTCCTCCCACAGGCTGGCTGCAACCACTCCAGCAGCAGGCGGCTGCCTTCTCTTTACCTCTATTGCTGGCGGCTGCCTTCTCTTTACCTCTATTGCTGGCGACTGAACCTCTGGATGCTGGCTGCGTTTCTGTACAGCCAGGCGCCCATTACATATTTTGCCTACACAGAGTTGGCTGCCATCACATGAAGGCCACGTATTACCTCTGAATTGCTTCCCCCAGGCGGCTGTGTATCCATCACTATCAGGCTGTGCTCCAGCAGGCGGCTGTCTACAGCTATCTCTTGGTTTGTCTACTTTGAAAGTGGTGGTACATAGTGACTGTGCACTCCTTCTCCAATCAGGCAAGAGCAGGCGGTTGTGTCCTTTGTGGCGGTACATCATCTCCACGGGTGTTCTACAAGGAAGACTTCGCATCACCTGAGTGGCTTCATCATTCCGCAAGTTTTGGTCTTTTATCAACCAACTACAAGTAAGTGATTTTCAGATTTGAGTAAAGCATTTAATGTTTAAATCTGATAAGGGATTCATCCCTCTACGGCCACACCCGTTCGGTGCCGGGTTGTCCAAGTTGTATTGGCGAACCTCGGTCCAAAGGTGCTGAGATCGGGAGAGCCAGGCGTTAGTACGAGAGCGCCTGTTTGTGCGTGGTCTCGGAACACCAGTGAGGCGCTCTCCGCGGAGTCCAGTGAAAGCACAGGACCGCAGAGATTGGACCACGCTAGTGGTCATTCTGCTTCGAGTTTTCTACATCGAAATCCGAGCCTACTTGTTTGGTACTGTTTTCATATGTACATGGACATTATCTGGTTCACAGAACCCATGGAGCATTGTATTCTTTAAATACTCCCAATAAATATATCATATATTGAGGGGGGGGTCGGCCCGTTCCGGCCCCAGTGCTGGTGTCCATCTTTCCATTTCTGTTCATTTAAATTTCAAGTTGTTTTAAAATGTCCATTTCATATTTGTGGTTTTAAAGTTGTGCTATTAAGCGTGTGGGTGTCCAATGGAGTCTTTCCCACTTGACGGGATCGGTTTCATTGGTATCAGAGCACGGTTGTTTCCCTCTTCCTAGTGGGGAAACGAACCTGTGTACTGGACATCCTGCTTTTAGCAAACTTTGAACACAATGGACAGCCAAGGCAACCCTTTGGAAGTGCCAAATTCGAGGGGTCCCTCTAGTGCTTCTCGTGGGTCTGATGCCCTGCGAGGTAGACACAAGCCTCTTGAAAGGGTTCTTGATAGTGAATCCAAGGGTCAACTGTCTCCAGGAAAGACAGTTATGCTTGAACAAGACCCTGATGTTATGAGAGCTGAAATGGAACATATGAGAAAACTTTTGCAGGCTCAAGAGCAAGAATTGAAGTTTTTGCATGAAGATCCCCATCTACAAAGTGCTATTGAAGCCAGGAAGGCTGATGCTATGGTTGATGTAACCTTTGAATCAATGGCTCGTGAGGTGGGCAAGAAACCAAGGGAGTTGGCACTTGCCTATCTCCTTCGTAAAGGTGATATCAAAGAGGGGGATGACGGAGAGCTAAAATTCAGAAATCCACCTCGTTTAAAGCATGGAGATCCCGCATCCCAGAGGCTGAAATCTTATATGCAAAAGGAAGAGGTGACTGTCACCTCTCGACATGCATCCTCTCCCCAAGGCACAAAGCCTGATAGATTTATGTATGCCAGTGCTCATGGAGGGCACGAAAGTCACATGCATGCAAGATATGTATCTCATGGTGACAGGTCTACTTCCAGAAAAATTTTGCCTTCTGAGTTGTCTCATGGAGAGACCATGCCATATGCAGGTAAGTCACATGCATCTGAGCCTCGAGTTCGTGGAGCACATGCCACCGTGCCCCATGAAGCTTCTATGACGGCCCATGGAGCCCATGCAGACAGGGCTACCCCGTTGGATAAGGGGAAAAGAAAAAGAGAAGACCATGAGCCTCATCCTAGGAAGCTCAAGGAGTTCAAAGCAGGTGATAAATCTGTCAAATTTGATGTCTTTCATGGTGAACATGATGCTTCTAAGGTGCTAGCATTTGTGGCACAGTTCGACATTGCTTTTAGCGATGAGGACTTTACAAAAAAATCAAAGGTCCGCCATGCTAGCATGTTTCTGAAAGGCACTGCTGCCCATTGGTGGATCACTGAAAAGATCACCAAGGATCCCATCTCTACTTGGAAGGAATTCAAAGATAGATTTTATGCTCAGTTCTTGCCACCCAATGCAGAGCAAACTCTCACTCAAAAGTGGGACAGGCTGGAACAAAAAGATAATGAGAGTGTGCAACAGTATGTTAACAAATTCTGGAAAGTGTTGCTGGAAGTGACTCCCTTCATGCAAATCACAGAAGATGAAAGAAAAAGGAAGTTTCGTTCTGGATTGCAACTTGCTTATAGATCGGGTATTGAATTGCACCCAAAACATACGTTGCAACAACTCACAGCTTCTGCTCTTGCCACAGAGCAATTGGTGCTCAAGATCAAGCAGGATCAAGGAGGTTCCAAGGGGAAGGACAAGGCTGTCCCAAATCAGCAAAAGGGTGGACAGCCACCTAAAAAGAACTTCCGGGAGCCTTACAAGGGTGGTAAAGCTGAAAATAACCCATCTAAAGAACAGGGCCCAAGAAAGAACAAATTTGGATTAACCCCGGAGCAAAGAGAGCAATATGCTAAGCATGGAAAATGCTTTTCTTGTGGTAGCAAAGACCACATGTTTCGGCAATGCCCAGATCGCAAACCAAAGCACGAGGACAAGCATACCAAAGCAAATGTTCATGCAGTTCCTGATGTGCAAGGTAATACAGGTCATGATGCAAAAGAGCGTATGGTTTGCAAGGCTTGGGGGCAAATCAAGGATCAGCCCGCACTCTTTATGTTTGATGACTGTGCAACTGACAATTTCATCTCTATGCAAATGGCAGCTGCATTGGGTATTGAGGTTGAAAACATGGGACCTCAGATTGAAGCCGAAGCTGCATTTATTGGTAAAGAGGTGCAGGTTACCCCTTTGATTGGGAAGTTGCGTATCCATATTCAGGGCTACCTTGACAATGAGAATTTCTTAGTTGCTCCACTGAATGGATGTGATGTATTGTTGGGCAAGCCGTGGCACCATAGGCTTGAGCCCCGCAAAGACTACAAGTCCAATATGATTTCTTTTATGCATAAAGGCCGCATGCATTTTATTGATGCTGGCAAAGAAGGGGATTCTATCCCAGTTGTATCACACATCCAAATTAATAAAGCAATGAAAAAGAGTCTTTCAGCGTACTTGATTTTTGTGCGTGATAGTCTTGTGCCAAATCATCAAAGTGTGGATGCTATGTCTAATGATAGGCTGAATTTTCTTAATGCATTCAAAGACTGTTTTGCTGACTCATTGCCAGGTGAATTACCTCCCCAAAGGCCCGAAGATCATTGCATAGATCTTGTGCCAGGTAGTTCTCCACCTAACAAACCCGCATACCGAGTAAGTGCTGCACAACAAGAAGAAATTATGAAGCAAGTAAACGAGCTTTTAGAGAAAGGTTTGGTTCAGCCCAGTTCCTCACCTTACTGCTCTCCTATGCTTCTTGTTCAAAAGAAGGACGGATCATTCCGTATGTGTGTAGACTATAGAGCTTTGAACAAGCTTACCATCAAGAACAGATTCCCAATTCCACGTATTGATGATATCTTGGATAAGCTTGATGGCTCAGCTTGCTTTCGCAGACTTGATTTAAAGAGTGGTTATCACCAGATACGCGTGGTGCCACAAGATGTCCATAAGACTGCATTCAGGACAGCCTTCGGATTATATGAATTCTTGGTAATGCCTTTTGGTCTCACCAATGCTCCTGCTACTTTTAATCGTATGATGGATAGGATATTCCGACCCCATCGCAAGTTTACAGGAGTCTTCTTTGATGATATCTTGGTTTTCTCCAAGAATGAGCAGGAACACAGAACTCATTTGGTCACAGTGTTTGAAGAGTTGCGGAAGCATAAACTTTTCGTCAATGCCAAGAAAAGTGAGTTTTTCCTTTCAGAGATTCATTATCTGGGACATATTGTATCCAAGGATGGAGTTACAATGAATCCTGCAAAGATCGAGACTATTCGGAATTGGCCCGAATTGCAAAACGTACATCAAGTACGTAGTTTTCTGGGATTATGTTCGTACTACAGGCGTTTCATAAGGCATTTTGCTATGATTGCAACTCCTCTACATGATCTCACGAAGAAGAAAACTGTTTTCAAATGGACTTCAAAGGAACAGGATGCTTTCTTGCAGCTCAAGCATGCGATCATATGTGGTCCAGTATTGATTGTTCCTGACTTGCACAAGTCATTCGTGGTTGAATGTGATGCTTGTGGTGATTGCATAGGAGCTGTCCTAAATCAAGAAGGGCATGCAGTTGCATACGAGAGCCGTCGTTTGCATGATGCCGAGCTTCATATGGATATGTATGAGAAAGAGCTCTTGGCTGTAATTCACGCCTTAAAGATTTGGAAACACTACCTTCTTGGGGCTGAATTTATGGTCAAGACAGATCATCAAAGCTTGAGATACTTTCTATCTCAAACCAAGCTTTCAGAGAAGCAAATGAGAATGGCGAATTTTCTTTCCATGTTTCATTTTCAGATTGTGCATACTCCAGGAAAGAAAAATGTAGTGGCCGATGCACTATCTAGGAGGCCTTATATTGCTGCAGTCTCAGTGGCCTCTCATGCAGATCTATCTGCTATGAGAGATTTGTATCATTTGGATGCTGATTTTTGCCATATATGGACTGATTTGATGGCTGGTCATTCACATGCCTCTTATGTTATCAATGAGGGTTATCTCATGAAGGATAATTGCCTATGTTGTGGTGAGGGATTTGCGTCCAAAGGTTATGGACGAATGTCATGCTTCACCTTATGCTGGTCATAGAGGTATTATGCCTACTACTCGCATGATTCAGAGGTACTTCTTTTGGCCAAGCATGCGTAAAGATATTGAGGCTTATGTGCGTGCATGTATTACTTGCCAAAAGGTGAAATTTGACAGGCAAAAGCCTCCAGGTTTGCTTCAGCCATTGCCTATTCCCTCGCAACCTTGGGAAAGTATCACGATGGATTTTATTATGGATTTGCCTAGATCCCAGCATGGGAATGATGCTATTTGGACTATTGTGGACAGGTTTAGCAAGCAAGCTCACTTCTTGCCCGTCAAGAAAACTATCAAAGCTGATCATATGGTAAAGCTTTTTCTTGCTAATATTTTCAAGCATCATGGTATGCCTAAATCCATTGTTGGGGATAGAGATCCCAGGACTACAAAGCCTATTTTGGAGGGCTTTATTTGATAATATGGGTACTAAGCTTGAGTTTTCATCAGCTTATCATCCCCAAACGGATGGCCAAAGTGAAGCTGCAAATTCAGCCGTGTTGGATTTGTTAAAGTGTTATGTAGCAGATCAAAAGAATGCATGGGAGAAGTATCTTCCACTTGTTGAGTTTGCGTACAACAATACGATCCATGCTTCCACAGGAAAGGTTCCATTTGAGATTATTTATGGCAGAGTGGTCTTGCCACCCATCCTTCGTACCAAGGATGAGATTTTTGCTGCTGATGAATATGTTCATGACTTGGATGTTGCCTTTGGTCAGGTGCGGACAGCCATTCCAAGATCTCAGGATAAGCATAAAATGGCTGCTGACAAGCATAGAAGGGACATGGAAGTCAAAGAAGGTGATTGGGTATTACTGAAATTTGAGAAGGCTAGGCTTCGGAAGAGGCCAGGACGAGAAGGATCATATCCTAAGTTTTCTCCTCGCTATTATGGACCCTTCAAGGTGATTCACAAGATCAATGAAGTGTCATACAGGCTTGCTTTACCTAGTCATTGGAAGATTCACAATGCTTTTCATGTGAGTCTATTTCGGAAATATGTGGGGCCAGATCCTGATGAGCCTGTCACACACTCACAGAAGATCCGCCAGAAATTGCAGAGCTTGAGGAGATCCTCCAGCCAGAACAGATTGTTTTTCACAAGGAGAGAAAGCTACCTGCAGGAAAGCTTTCCAGGAGATACCTTGTGAAGTTTAAGAATTATTTGCCTATTGATGCCAAATGGGTAAATGAGGATTATTTTGCAGATTATCCGCAGTTGTTGCAGGCATATCTTGAGGCTTTTAAGTTGAGGTCAACTCTTTAGAAGCCCGGGGGGATGTCACCAATTGGCCGACCATTTGGTCCATTCCTAGCTTTTGCGTCTCGTTCACTTGAGGCCAGGCCGGTGTCTCATGTGAAGAGGCCAGTATTTTGCTGACATGGACGGGAGCCAGACTGGTGCCACCCGTGTGTTAGCAGGATGGTGTCACCCGTGTGTTAGCAGGATGGTGTCATATGGACGGGAGCCAGATCAGTGCCACCCGTGTATGACCTGGACTGTGTTCGATCCATGGGATTGTCACGCCATGGAAGAGCCAGTATTCGTGCCGTGTTTTACCTATGGGACTGTCACACCTAGGGAAACTCGTGCCTGGAACTGTGTCTTACCTATGGGACTGTCACTCCATAGGAAGACCAGGTTTTTATGTTTTTATGTCGTGCCAGTTTTGTGCCGACAGATATTTTGTACATGTTCCATGAACGGGAGATATGTCCATGTTACTATTTGCACATGCACACATATTTTGCATGTTTGAAACTGTTTTCGCATGACATGTATTTGTGTGTTTGCCTGCCTGACGTATTACTTACTGAGCGGGGACGCCTGCCAGTGAGTCGTGAAGTCTGCTCTGTATTCTGACGAGTTTCAGTGCATGTGAACAGGTGGTAAGTATGTTACACATGTTGTTTTAATGTTTTAAATTCTAACCCTTTGATTTATAAGGTTAGGGGTTCACACTTATTTAAAAGTGGGCACCCCCTTTGGGCACCCACTTTGGGGCCAAGGTGGGGAGCCTCACTTTTAAGTGAGTGTGGGGGTGGGCATGGTCACCAACCCCCACTAATCCCCCACATGCAAACGTGGGTATGACCAAGGTTAACTCCACTTTCAATTTTATTAGAAAAAGGGCCTCCTTCAAGCGTTGAAGCCATCGCATCTAGCTGGCGTTGATCCATCACCCATCGCTTCCTTTTAGCGTTGGATCCATCAACCGGCTGCTCTTCCTACGCAAAGGGGACTGCTCATACTACTGGCTGCGCCTACTCTCCTGCAGGCGGTTATCATCTCCACAAGCACTGCTGCGGCTTCTCTCCCCAGACGGCTGGCTGCCATATTTTCTACTGTACGGCTGTAGCCAGACGGCTGTAGCCAGGCGCCTGTGTACAGCAGCCAGGAGCCTGTGTACAGCAGCCAGGAGCCTGTATACAGCAGCCAGGTGCCCTTCCTCCCACAGGCTGGCTGCAACCACTCCAGCAGGCGGCTGCCTTCTCTTTACCTCTATTGCTGGCGACTGAACCTCTGGATGCTGGCTGCGTTTCTGTACAGCCAGGCGCCCATTACATATTTTGCCTACACAGAGTTGGCTGCCATCACATGAAGGCCACGTATTACCTCTGAATTGCTTCCCCCAGGCGGCTGTGTATCCATCACTATCAGGCTGTGCTCCAGCAGGCGGCTGTCTACAGCTATCTCTTGGTTTGTCTACTTTGAAAGTGGTGGTACATAGTGACTGTGCACTCCTTCTCCAATCAGGCAAGAGCAGGCGGTTGTGTCCTTTGTGGCGGTACATCATCTCCACGGGTGTTCTACAAGGAAGACTTCGCATCACCTGAGTGGCTTCATCATTCCGCAAGTTTTGGTCTTTTATCAACCAACTACAAGTAAGTGATTTTCAGATTTGAGTAAAGAATTTAATGTTTAAATCTGATAAGGGATTCATCCCTCTACGGCCACACCCGTTCGGTGCCGGGTTGTCCAAGTTGTATTGGCGAACCTCGGTCCAAAGGTGCTGAGATCGGGAGAGCCAGGCGTTAGTACGAGAGCGCCTGTTTGTGCGTGGTCTCGGAACACCAGTGAGGCGCTCTCCGCGGAGTCCAGTGAAAGCACAGGACCGCAGAGATTGGACCACGCTAGTGGTCATTCTGCTTCGAGTTTTCTACATCAAAATCCGAGCCTACTTGTTTGGTACTGTTTTCATATGTACATGGACATTATCTGTTTCACAGAACCCATGGAGCATTGTATTCTTTAAATACTCCCAATAAATATATCATATATTGAGGGGGGGTCGGCCCGTTCCGGCCCCAGTGCTGGTGTCCATCTTTCCATTTCTGTTCATTTAAATTTCAAGTTGTTTTAAGTTGTCCATTTCATATTTGTGGTTTTAAAGTTGTGCTATTAAGCGTGTGGGTGTCCAACGGAGTCTTTCCCACTTGACGGGATCGGTTTCATTGCAGATCAAGCTTTTGCTGCTAACCATAAAGGCAAAGGTAAATTTAAGCTAAAATCTGTGAGACAGGTGCAGATGGTACAAAGAATCATGATAAGGGTGAGCAGAAGAAAGAGAAGAAGGTCAGGTGTAATTATTGCAAGGAGCTTGGTCATGTGATTAAGGAATGTCCTAAGGTGGCTGCGTAGGAGGCAAAGAAGAAAGATGGTATGGCTATTTGCAGATACCTCCACATCTAAAGTTGAATCTGCTAATGTTGTGCAGGAATCAGAATGGGCATTTGCTGTGCAGTGCAGTTATGACCCATCTTTGCACGATGTATGTATGTCTATTTATATTGCAGATTCACATGTATGGTATTTTGACAGTGGTGCTACTAAGCACATCACTTTGAAGCGTGACATGTTTACTTGCCTTGAGTCTGCGCGCCTGTTGGTAATTCTGTTACATGCACAAACAACTCCGAATATCCAGTAAGAGGAGTTGGAAAGATTGTGCTGACTGCTTCTAATGGCAGCTCTTTCACACTTTTTGATGTATTGTATGTGCCTGGGATCCGAAAGAACTTATTGTCTGTTTCTACACTGACTAGGATTGGACTAGTCAGTGAAGTTCATTGATGACAAATGCACAGTTCATGATCTTAGTACAGGTGATACAATTGTGGCATCAGGCTTATACATAGTGATGTATGTGGTCCAATGCAGTCATCATCATTGGAAATCATTTGAACTTTGTGACTTTCATTGATGACTTTTCCAGGCATGCATGGGTGTATCCTATGAAAGCTAAGTTCGAAGTGTTTATGTGCTTCAAACAGTTTGTCTCTTTGGTTGAAAATGTTTCATGTTGTAAAGTGGGCACCCTTTGTTCTGATCGAGGGGGGGAGTATATGTCTAAAGAGTTCAATGCATTCTTGGTGGATCGTGGGATAAAACATCAATATACGGTGCCTTATACACCACAGTAGAATGGCGTTGCTCAGAGAAAGAATCGTTCTCTCATGGAGATGGCAAGGTGTATGGTTAAGAGCCAAGCCCTGCCACATGCATTTTGGGTAGAAGCTATAATGTGTGCTGCATATGTACTTAACAGATGTCCCACTAAAGCATTGAAGTCTGTCACTCCATATGAGTCTTGGCATGGTTGCAAGACATTTGTGGCTCATTTGCGTGTATTTGGTTGCCTGGCTTATGCTCTAGTGCCAGAGCAACATCACAGGAAATTGGATGACAAGGCTGCTAAATGCATTTTTGTTGGGTGCAGTGTAGAAAGTAAAAGCTATCATTAGTATCATCCATAGTCTAAACATATCTTGGTCAGTCGAGATGTTGTTTTTGTTGAGGATGCAGTTCAGCCTTTGCTTTCATGTACCAGAGACGTAAATGTTCGCTCACAAGATGTGTATGAAACATTCTTGCCTTTGTTGGTAGTGCTGGTCAATCAAATGTGCCACCATATGAGGCAAAAATTCAGCCTATTCAGGTTTCTAATGAGTCTACAGAGATCAGCCCATTTCTGATGCAGATGTTCATGATGCACTTGATGGGGAGAGAACAGAAATTGAGGAGTCTAGGTCAATCCCTAAATGGCTGGTACAAACTTTGCGTGACAGCAAATTGGATGCACCTTTGCCTAGTCGTACTCGTTTTGGTTCTCAGCATGTATCATATGCATCGGATTGTTTTGCATTGGCTGTTGCAAGTATGTATGATGAAGAAGAGCCTGTTTTGTTTGAAGAGGCACAAAATTAAAAAAATTGGAAGGCTGCTATGTGTGTTGAATATGATGCTATTATCAAAAATGGCACATGGTCTTTATGTGATTTGCCTCCTGGTAAAAAGGCAATTGGCACTAAGTGGGTGTATAAGCTAAAGCGTAAGCCTGATGATGGTAGCGTTGATCGATATAAGGCCAAGCTTGTAGCAAAGGGTTATGCTCAGCAAAAGGGCATTGATTTTGATGAGACCTTTGCTCCCACTTGCCGTATGACGACCATTCGTAGCATTTGTGCATTGGCAGCTCATCATGGTTGGAATGTACATCAGTTGGACATCAAAATTGCGTTTCTGAATGGTGATTTACATGAGGAGGTGTATGTATCACAACCTTGTGGTTTTGTTCAGAAAGGGTAGGAAACCAAGGTATGCAGGTTAAGGAAAGCCTTGTATGGCTTAAAGCAAGCGCCTCGTGCTTGGTATGAGAAGATACATGCATATTTTATTACACATGGTTTCTGTAACAGTCCAACTGAGAGCACCTTGTATGTTAAGCGTGAAGGTGATGTACTTCTGATCATTGTGCTATATGTGGATGACATGCTGCTCACTGATCCTAATGAGATGCATATTGCTGATTTTAAAGTTGAATTAAATTCAGCTTTTGAGATGTCAGATTTGGGCCTATTGCATCATTACTTGGGCTTTCAATTTAAGCAATGTGATAGAGGTATTGCTTTGTGTCAGACAAAGTACATTGAGGCATTGCTACGTAGATTCGGTCTTGAGGATTGTAAGCCTATTGCTACACCTATGGAGACAGGCCTACACCTTAGCATTCATGATGCCACAGAGACTACTTTGATGCCACTCTCTATCAGGCAGGCTGTTGGTTGCCTCATTTATCTATGCATTTCGAGGCCTAATATTCAGTTTGCAGTCTCACAAATGAGCAGGTTTATGCATAGCATAGGCACTAAGCATTGGCAGTTAAGCGACTCTTTCACTACTTGAGTGGTACCAGGCACCTTGGGTTGTTTTATCCCAAGGGGGGATCATTGCCGCCAGATTTACATGCTTTTTTGGATTCTGACTGGGCTGGTTGCTATGACACTCGCGTGTCCACAGAGGTGGTTTTTGCTTCATGCTTGGCAACTCATGCATATCATGGTTGAGCAAGAAGCAGCAGCAGCCTACTGTGGCCACTTCCAGTTGTGAAGCTGAATACAAGGCAGCTTTCACAGCTACGGTTGAGTGTGTTTGGCTCAGACGCCTTGTGGCTGATTTGGGTGTTGGATAGCCATCTGCCACCACCATCTTCACTGACAGTCAGAGTGTATTGGCAGTTTTGCGAGAAACCCAATGTTCCATGATTGCACTAAGCACATTGAGGTACACTATCATTATGTCAGGGAGAGGCTCTCTATGGGGCAGGTGAGATTAGTTTGGCATATGTGCCAACACAGGACAACCTTGCTGATCTTTTCACAAAGGCATTGCCTCGTGAGAAGTTTGAAGCTTTTCGCAAAGCTTTGGGCTTACTTCCCTTTGTGGATTGATCATAGTCCATATGGCATGGCACTTCCCTATACATCGAGTGCCAGCTCTCATGTTCACAGAATCACTCCTAGGGGGGATTTGTTGCCATGTTATGGTAGTGATGTGTGTGAACACACTTAGGACCGCCGGGGCACTTTTTCCCTCACTAGGAGGTTTTTTCCCCTTTGCATTGTCTATACGCCCAACACTCTAGGGCTACCTTATCTTTGCTCTTGCAAACTTAGTAATACTACTTTTGTGTTGTGTGCTCTTGAGCTTCTTCTTCTCCAAGCTGTGTGTGCATTCCTGCAACCCTAGTTCCAACATGTTCTTGGAACATGCATCGCTTTGCATTTCCTAAATATGGCACCATTCGAGCTTCTAGGAAGCATCAATTGATACACAGTGATGTATGTGGTCCTACGGCCATGCTGTCTTAGCTTTTGTAGCACGTGTGGAGTTGGAAAGTGCATGCAAAGTAGAAACTTTGCGTAGTGACAGAGGGGGGGTATATGTCTCATGATCTACGACACTTCTATCATTCAAAAAGCGTAAAGCACTAGATCACTTTGCCTTACACACCTCAGCAAAATGGTGTGGTAGAGCACAAGAATAGGTCATTGATGGAGATGTCCAGATGGACCTACGAGACTTCTATCATTCAAAAGGCATAAAGCACCAAGTCACTTTGCCTTACACACCTCAGCAAAATGGTGTGGTAGAGCGCAAGAATAGCGTAGAAAATCATGGTGGACCAAATACTAAGCAATAATCCATAATGAATGATTAAAGGAATGCTAATAAGAAGGTTAATCAACAATGGACGAGATTAACCAAAAAGGATAAACACCCAAACAATGACATTGCATAAACATTCACTTGTAAATAGTGAGAGACCAAGTACATTCTTATAGCCAAAAAGGCTACCCACCACGACATCACGGCTTATGTCACCTCATATGACCTTATTACTTATGTCACACATACAAATATCTAGATATTATTGTGACCCCTCTAAGAGGTGGTTCACACACATATTTGACCACAAACAATGAAGACTTTATTTGGCCTTTCACACATACAAACAAACATACATGGCAAGACCTTGATCCCAACAAACTCCCCCTCAAGGGATTGCTCATGCTGTGTCAAGGATAAAGCTAGGCACATTGGCTCTATTTTCTCAAGCCAGCCCATGAGGTTCCCAGGGGTAGGACAAACACGAATTAGGCCACCAACACACATACAAACTAGAGATATGGCCTTGCTACCAACAAACCCTCCCTCAAGGGCTATCTCTCCTGCTATTTCAAGGATAAATCTTGGACTCATGGTCCAGTTTCTCATGCTAGTCTGGGGTGCCTCTTGGGTAGGGACCCCCCTTAAGAGATATCTCTCCTCACCTGTATTATGAGGTTTTCTCACGTCGGTGAGTGGTTCTACATAAGTGGGGACAACCAAACAGTAACAAGGACCAAAACATACATACAACACAAAACACACAAAAGAAAACGTGCTTCTATGTGAGCTTGATTTTCAACAAAGCCTTCCACAAGCGAACAATACATATGCTCATGGACAACACACACATTTGCGTGCTCATATGGCCGCAATTACAAATAGTTTTTTCACATATATTTTTGGAGTAATGCTTCCCCTTGAGCACATAAGATCTCAAAAATTCTATGCCGATGTCGGTGAATGATAACTCTATTATTTGGATTAATTTTGATAATTTTCGAGGCTAAAAATATAAATTTGGATATTTTTAGAGCTAAAAACTTAAACAATTATAGGAAAAATAGCTAATTATTAGTGAAAAAAATAGGATAGATTTTATTTGTTATGTTAACCACTCATTTTTATTTTTAGTCCATTTTGGGCTATTTTGTAAAAATTTTACGAAACAATAAAAAGCAGTGATTAGAAAAGGTGTTGCCATGGCTTGGAGAGATGGAGAAGGATGGTTAATGAAAGTGGAGTGTAGGCATGCCTTGGAGATGTGTTAGAAACATGTAGAAGTCAAAAATTAATGCATTTTTAACCTTAGGAAGGGGGTGGAGTCTAGTCACAGGTGAAGAAGCAGAACCAAGGATACATGTACCCAACCCCACACCAACACAGGTTCAAGCTCACAGGTTATGGACTAAAAGAGCTAACAAGGTATTGCATTACTTTGCAATATGTGTTTCAGATGGTATGTTATGCCATATACAGAATGAGGACAACCCCCGTGATGCTTGTGCAGGATGTTGAGCCCACATGTTTTGAGGATACCTTTGGACATACACTTTGGGATAAAGCCATGGATGAAAAAATGATTGCGTTGGATGCAAACATGACATGAAAATTGATGCCTTTGCCTAAGAGTAAAAAGGCTATTGGATGTAAGTGGATGTACAAGGTGAAGCACAAGTCAGATGAAAGCATAAGCAAGTACAAGACTCATAGTACTCTAATACTTGTGTTTGATTTTCACTTATCTTTTGTAGACCTCTTTTGAGTAGAGAAGATGAGGAAGACTTTCAACCTTCCATCACTGTGTGTTGTCTTCTAAGGTTGTGTGTGTGTGCTTGAAAGAGCTCAAGCTCTCTTCCCTCCCCCCCCAATCTTTTCATACCCAAGACGTGATCTGGATAGAAGATGTCATAGCCTCATCAACACGATAGGACTGAAAGTGATCCAAATTAGAGCACAAATGTCTAAAACATATTGATTATTAACTCTTACTTTGATTAGATTTCTTTTAATGGTATTATAAGAGTCATCACCACATGAGATACAATCACATGATATGACCAATATACATTGATATCCATTGATTATTTGTAATTAATTAGTCAATATCAACCCTTTAAAAAGATAGTAAGATGGTAAAGATATAGACTCCTTTATCAATGTATAATGGTCATTAAGCTAATTGGAGAAATTCTCTTTGTTATATATCAAGGATACTTAATGTGGTAAGGCATGAGTTTATGGCATGGATAGTCCTCTTCAATTTGAACTTGATCTTTCACACATGTGTCCGTATTGGCATATATTAGCTTCACTTTGGACTTAAACAATAATAGATGCGTGTGTGGACTAGCTCCCATGTTGGACACATGCAAGAGATAGTTTTTGTATCCATCATTTGCTAAGTACTTTTTGTGGAAGATCAAATTTGTGGAACCTTTGGAGTAGAACTAGGATAACCTCATACACAAGTACATTTTGTGGAAGATGAAATTTGTGGAACCTTTGGAGTAGAAGTAGGATAACCTCATGCACAAGCATATCAAAATAGAATGCAACCTCTGCCTCTCTTGCTTTACACCGTTGCTATAAGCACTGTTGCTCTTCGAGTGCGTGCTTATGTGCATGAGGCAATTTAGAGCTTCGATGCATGTTTTAGCAATGTATGTTGAATCTCTCGAGCTGGGTGGTTACGTGTATGCTCGCAGCTATGTATGTTCGAAATGCCCACAAGCTGAGGAATCATCCAACATTTGCTTGAGTGCGCTAACATAAAGTGTGGGTTGCCAATTCTGGACTACCCAACTGCTATCATGATATTGTGAATCATTTGCACAAAACAAACTTTTGGGGCATTGAGAGAACCAAAAAGCTCACTGCACAACAGCCACATTCCGAGTTCCAAAAGAAGACAGCTGAACTACAATCACCAATAGTCTCCACAAGCACACTTTCCATCTTCAAAAACGTGAAGGCGATTCGCATCTCTGACCATAATTTTACGCTTCTCTATTTTTGATATAAGCGATGTGGCAATATGGCAATCACCGCAGATCCGCATGTTCTTCACCACGCTTATAAGCACACTTTCCATCTTCAAAAACGTGAAGGTGATTCGCATCTCTGACAATAATTTTACGCTTCTCTATTTTTGATATAAGCGATCTGGCAATATGACAATCACCGCAGATCCGCATGTTCTTCAGGTCACGCTTATAGTTGCCTCTTGAGGTGTATTGATGAGGGCACAAGCAATGGCCAATCTCTTGTAGCTTCGCATAGATACCTTTACTTTGTGTATGCTTTCTATCCCCAACAAAAAAAGAATGAACATTTCCGCTCGCATCAACCCACACACACTGTCCTGGCTTCTTCCAAGCAGCATTTTTCACTCGCATGGCTTCAACCTTTTCTGCATCCTCATGCATGCCAACAGATGCATAAATATTAGCCATACAGACATAAGCTGCAGCATTAGCATTATCTAGTTGTACTTGCTTTTCAAAGGCAAATCTCCCAAGCTTCACATGTCCCCATTTTCGACAAGCACCCAACAGTGCACCCCAAACTGGAAGATAATCAGAAGATGGCATCTTCTTAATCACTGCCATTGCCTTGTCAAATTGCCCTGCACGACCAAAAACATCCACCATGCAAGTGTGGTGCTCTAAGTCTGGTGTGATCTCATATTTTTCGCTCATATTAGCAAAATACGTTTGGGCCTCATCCAATAGCCCTGAGTGACTGCATGAATTCAGCACACAAAGGAAGGTGACCGCATCTGGAGACAAGCCCTGGCTCTGCATCCTTTGACAACAGTTGAGTGCATATTGAAGTGAACTCTTGTGAGCTTATTTTCCCCCTAGTTGAAGCAAGACCCTAGTAGCACAATTTATGTTTTGAAAGTACATCTTTTGTCTCCTTGGTTGTATTTCATATCATAGTAGCCAAGTTGAAGTGAACTCATTTGTGAGCTTACTTACCCCTGATTGAAGCAGGACTCTATGTTTAGTAGCACAATTTGAAAATGGCATGTTTTGAAAAGGTGCATCTTTTGTCTCCTTTTTCTTTGGTTGTGTCTTTCATATCATAGCCAAGTTTCCTTGGTCATGCAAGTCACAAGATGATATTGTAGCCAAGTCTAATTTGATTCAAGATAATTTTTTATGGAACTTGCCAATTTCCAAGTTGTGTGGAAAATTACTCGATTTATAATTAACATCCTCATGGCAAGAGACTAGCTGTATGTTCTTCTTTGACACAACAAAACCATTTGACCGAACTCCAATAATATTCTCATATCCTTACCTTACCTTCTTATATGATGTCCTTGGTCTTATGCTGATGCCTTCATGCGTAGCAAGTACAAAATTATATATATCATTGATGCCGCAGATGACTCCTCGTGCTCAAGCACATGTTTGGCTCCTAGAGAGAAATGTCGACAACGGATTGCTAAGGGGTTTCACACACCAAGAGTTGGCCGACTCCTTCTAGTACCCTACCACCACTGCTACCTACCACCGCTATATCCACATGGGCCACCATGAGTTTGAGGCCTTCTATGACTATGTCTGTAGAGAGCTCATTGGAGCGCTCCTTGAAGCCTTCTATGTGTTGCATACAACTTCACCTCATTGGCTTCTCCTAGTGCCAAGATGCTTCCTTTTGTCGCACACGTCGCATTATCCAAAGAGTGGACTCCAATGCTCTCTCCGAGTTTACACATGAGGCCCAATGCCCGACTATTCCAAGTATGCCAAGAGTTCAAACACATTATGATGCTAGTCCTAGAGCCTGAACAGTTTGAAGCATGCCATGGCTAATTTGTAATGGTATGATCAAGGCCATTGCCTAGTAATGGATAGTAATGGAGCTAAGCTATCTAACCATTCTCGATGATGTTAGAGAGACACAATGATTCTTGGGCTAGTGCTTCATTGAGAATGCAGTCCTCCTACAAGTGGCTTGTTGTAAAATTGGAGCCCTTTGCTAGCTGGCGTTGATAAACCCAACATGAATATAGTCGTACAAACCTTATCAATATTGGCCTCTTGCTCCTCCTCCATTAGGAGAAACATGAACATAAAAAGGGCCCTTTATCTTAACATATAATCTCTTACTAATAGGAGGAGATTAAAAATGGACCAATAGGAGCAAAGTGGTGTGCACATTTTGAAAAGTCTACTTAAAGCTCATTAGCTAATGGTTTTACCTTGTCCCCTACTTTTCAATTTACCTCCCCCTAAATTTAGAGGGGGCTATTTTTTAAGAGGCCTTCGTTTTTAAAAGTGCTCCTAAAATTCAAAAATTTTCCTCCAGTCCCAAAAAGTTACTTTTTGTTGAGACTTCAAGCTCTGGTACAGATGGTGGTGGATAGCACATGGTGTGCCTGACAAGTTTACTTCATTAGGTTGTGTGGATTTATGACCGCGTCTAGTTGGTCATGTGTGGACATTACATTAGGTCTACTTTCAGTGTGTGAACATAACACTCTTTGTGTGTGTTCTCTTTGTAGTGTGTTAAAGAGATGTTGGCTATGGCTTCTCTCCTTCTTAGTATGGTTTGGATTAGGGTTTGCCCCTATGGTGTGTGTGCTCCCTCCTTCTATTTTGTAACATGGTATCAGAGCTAGGTGCTCATCATTGGGTTTAGTGAGTGAGTGAGAGAAGAGGGAAAGAAGAGAAGCTGTTAAGGAAGCCATTGAAGGTTGGAGCAAAGAAGAAGCTGTGGAACACACCTCGGTACAGATCTGAAAGCTTAGGACCACAGGTAAGTGTAGCAAGACCCCCTCTACGGATTGCAGGTAACAAGAGCAAGTGAAAGGCAACATTTGAGTTGCTTGAGGCAATCAAATTTCTGGTTTTTTGGCAAGCGTTAATGGAAAGCTTGAGCTCTTGAATGTATTGGTCTTGTGCAAGTGAAACACTGAAGGTCCTATATATTTTGAGAGGGCAAATGCATGAGCAACTTGGAAGCAACCATTACATGTATTTTTGAAGTGATTGTGAGAAATTTTTTGAAGGCAAATTTTTGGTCTTTGTGACCCTCTTCAAAACAGTGAATATAGGCTCAATGGAGGGTCAAATGCATCAATTATACTCAAAATTGATACTTCTCCCTCATACCCAAGGTGCATTAGGTCAATGCTAAGGTGCCTATCACTTCATTGGAGCTAAGCCATCTCTCCTACAGCCCTAGAAACAAGTGGTGTGTGAAAAAGGCCTCTACAGGATAGTAACTTGAAGAATATGATGCCATTTGCTCATTTCAACATCATTTGAACTCATTCAAAGCTTGGGAGGTTTAGCAAATGCATTGCTAAGGCTTGAAGAAGCTTGGTTGTAGGTCATTACAAGGATTTGAAGCTCATTGGAGGGATTAATCAGTCAATTTGCAGGTTTCCAGAACTGTCCTACAGAAATAGAGCATCACAAATCAAGCTATAGCTCACTCCCTTGGAAGTTTGATGCCTTGGATGGTTGATATGCATACACTGGAGTGTCTTTGTATGTGAATGTATATGATAAACACATATTTGGATCATTTTACGAAGCTTTGAAGCTTTGGACAGCATTGGGAAGTTTGCCATTTTACAGGGTCCATTTCTGTCTCTTTTTTACACTCTACTCTACTCAACTAGAGTGAGGATCTCTACTAAGGTTGAGCTCATTGGAGCTTTGTGTAAGGTTCTTTCATTATATTGTGTTTCGAAAACAATCTGTAAGCAATCATGGGAGATGGCCTAGTACAGATTGTGGGGGAGAAGTTAGATCGAAACAACTTCCAATCTTGGAAGTACAAGATGCAGAGTTTCTTGAAAGGGAAAGGCTGAGGTTCCTTGGAATCCACATATCTACATTACTTTCATAGTATCCCTGATGAGATGAGGGCCTTTAGAACCCACACCATTTTTATTGGAAGGGGTTGTTGTTTGTTGGCTTGCTTATGGTTCTGTTATTGAGGTCTTTATTTTCAATTGTGACCCTATCTCTGAATGCAACCTTTTCAAACTCTTCAACGTGCTCCTTATAGTCACTACTACTGGTTGAAGATAGTATTTCATTCAAAGCAAATTCAGGGTACTGAAATATTTGTGGAAGTTCTCATGACAATATCTTTTATAGAGTAAGTTCTCATGAGAATATCTTTCATAGAGGAATTTAAAGAGAGCTTCCTTAGGACTATCCTACAGCCTGAAAAAACATTACATAGAGAAAGAATAGTTAGATAATACCATATACATAGAATACAACACTTGAAAAAATTACCTCAGCAACAATCAAAACCAAACTCTCAAAAAACATTACATAGAGAAAGAATAGTTAGATAATACCATATACATAAAATACAACACTTGAAAAAATTACCTCAGCAACGATCAAAACCAAACTCTCAAAGACTTTTCCCTTAAATACTTTGTCCGTCATGATCATCAAAATACATAAGATAACTTTAGATAACATGAATCATGATAAATCAATGTGAATGTCTCAAGAAAGTTATTTGAATGCTCAAACAACTCTCAAACCCACATATCATTTTCTAACGATATTCAGCTTATGTGATCAAAAGACACATTCGATAACTTCAAATAGCATGAATCATCAAAATTTAGTGTGAATGTCTTAAGAAAGTGATTTGAATACTCAAACAACTGTTAACCCTTCATATCACTTTCTAAATATATTCAGCTTATGTGATTAAAAGACACAATCAAATTACTTACTTTCATAGCTAGCCTATATCATTGGTAAATTTAAAAGAGAGTCTAGTTCAAAGACATTGTATTGTCTGTAGACAAAAAACACTGAAAAAATGCTAGAAGTGTCTTTTGAAACATGTTTGGATATGTAGATCTTCCTATTTTTAGAACAAGACACCCTTAACATTGGAATAGCGATTTGATACATCTAGCCCTTTCCAACCACCCAACAAATCACTTTCTAAAGACATTCTCTCATTCCTCCATAAATATATAGAATCTATGTTTAGATTTCACAAACTTATGCAAAGAAAGATTAAAAAATATATGATACATGGTCTTTGAATTTATCTGATATATATATGGTCTACATAATATTATCCCATGAAATATCAAGAATAATATTATCTAATATATATATGGTCTACATAATATTATCCCATGAAATATCAAGAATATACAATAAAAGATAATTAACATATTCTCTCACTCATTTCTATTTGATTCAAATAATATAAATGAATTTATATTTGATTCACTCATTTCTATTTGATTCAAATATAATATAAATGAATTTATAGGTCCCTGGTATCCTTAAAACGTTAGCAACATAAGAGAACAATTGAAAACAATACATCAATACAAAAGGAGTACTTGTGTAAATCTTAGCAAAAATACTCTTCTTGTCCTATTTAGGGGAGAATTTAACAAGAATATAGAGGAGAGGGAGAGCTTCAACTACAAGCACACAAGAGAGACAAGAGAGAGATTATGGATGGTTGAATTTTCTTGAATCTACTATTAAACATACAATGGTTGGTCCATAGTGTGAACCCAACTACATGAGCTGGTGCTATAACTATGCGAATGCTCTACTAGTTGTCAACCACCATGATGTAGTCCACTAGCACCATATCATAACCATAATCTCTACTAAACATGCCAATGACATAAGTGCGGCACCATCATCAAGGTGGCAAGGTCATGCATATCCAAACTAGGTGAGCTCAATATCTTAACACTCCCCCTCCAGCTCAACTCCATACTTTATACTCCAAGTAAGCTCTTGAACCTGTAGAGCTTCTCTGTATACCGAGTGCCTTTGTGAAGATGTCAACCACCTAATTCTCTATGCTGACATAAACATCACCTTCTAGAACCTTCTCCCTCATAAAATGATAGTGCACCTCAATGTGCTTCGTCCTAGTATGATACAACAGTGGTGGTGGGTTACTGGCCAATTGTATGCTTCTCATGTTGTCACAATAAATGACAACTGCTCTATCTAGGCTCACCCATATCTATAAGTAGCTTCTACAAACAACCAAGATACCTCACAAGTTGCCATAGTTACATCCCTATACTCTATCTCTGTACTCGACAACTGTAGGTTGTTTCTTGCTACTCCAAGTCATAGTTGTTTCTTGCTACTCCAAGTCATAGTAGCTAAACTCCCGAAAGAAAACATAAAACTGATAGTAGATCTCCTATTTGAGATACTACCAGTCTAATCTACATCTATGTAACCATGTACTTGAATCTCTCTACTAGCCTCATAGAAAAGTCCATAATCAATGGTGGACTTTATGTACCCGAGAATTTGTCTAGCCACATGCAAATGTGGCTTCATAGGGGCTTGCATAAACTAGCTAACCAATCCAACAACATAGCTTAAGTCTAGCCTAGTAATAGTAATGTAAATTAGACTTCCCACAATATGCTTGTGGATCCTCCAAAAACTCACATGTATCTATGGAGAGCTTAGTGTTCTACTCCAATGGTACTCCAATGGCTCCAAGATAGGCTTACAACCTATCATACCATACTTGGACAACATGTCCAAGCCATACTGCAACATAATCCCATGAGGTAATCTCACCACCTCCATGTCCAAGCCATACTGCAACATAATCCCATGAGGTAATCTCACCACCTCTATGCCCAAGAAATACCGCACCCAAATCCTTCATCTCACATTTCTACCTCAAAAGTAGCCTCACATCATGTATATTTGCATCACTATCACCAGTGATAATCAAGTCACCCACATAGATGAATAATAGCTCTGTATATTTGCATCACTATCACTAGTGATAGTGATAGTGATAATCAAGTCACCCACATAGATGAATAATAGCTCTGTATATTTGCATCACTATCACTAGTGATAATCACTATCACTAGTGATAATCAAGTCACCCACATAGATGAATGATAGCTCTGTATATTTGCATCACTATCACTAGTGATAATCAAGTCACCCACATAGATGAATGATAGCTCTGTATATTTGCATCACTATCACTAGTGATAATCAAGTCACCCACATAGATGAATAATAGCATGATCCCTCACATCATGTATATTTGCATCACTATCACTAGTGATAATCAAGTCACCCACATAGATGAATAATAGCACGATCCCTCTATCTATCCTTTTCATATAAAGTGAAAAATCTACATTGGATATCTAAAATCCAATGTATATTTGCATCACTATTACTACTGATATAATCAAGTCACCCACATAGATGAATAATAGCATGATCCCTCTATCTATCCTTTTCATATAAAGTGAAAAATCTACATTGGATATCTAAAATCCAATGGTAACAAGATCCTTCTTGATCTTGTTTGACCATGCAAGAATGCATTCTTTACATCCATTTGAAAATCACCATGCAAGAATGCATTCTTTACATCCACCATTTGATGTAAAAGACCATCCCTTAGTTGTATAGCCAGCACAAACCCTCATCCATTATTATATGGATGGTGATAATGTATACCCTATCTACCAAGCAAGAATGCATTCTTTACATCCATTTGAAAATCACCATGCAAGAATGCATTCTTTACATCCACCATTTGATGTAAAAGACCATCCCTTAGTTGTATAGCCAGCACAAACCCTCATCCATTATTATATGGATGGTGATAATGTATACCCTATCTACCAAGCAACTACACAATAGCCATGGGGTAGAGACCTTAACGCTATGGCCCAAGAGACTACCAATGCAGTGTTTCCACTACCAAGGCATGGCAAGCACCCCCACAATAGCTCCTACTCCTGCACAATCTCCCTTAACACCAATGTGCATTGGTTGTGGTATAGACCACATGTACAAGGATTTCCCTCTTAGAGAATCCACTACCACAACAATCAACTGCCACAAGATCCCAACTAGTCTAAACATGCTCAGCATAAGAGACAAGTTTATCCAGACCATCCTTCTCAACCCACTAACCCACCTACGAAGCAAGAGAAGGGAAGTTGTGCATGCAACCAAGTTTTCATCCTCATCTAAGACCTCGAAAGCTAAGGATACGGCTCAGGTTCTCACTTCAAAGGAAGTACCCAAGCATATGAGCTCAGCTCCTAAACACCAAACCTAAAAACATCAAAGGGTAGGTAAAGGAGTAGATAGAGTGATCATCCATTTGGAGAGGACACCACATCCCAATCCTCTTCCTCTTCATCTAAGTAGTAGATAGAGTGATCGTCAGAGGACACCACATCCTAGTCCTCTTCCTCTTCATCCAAGGAGGGAGAACCATTGAAGCCAATAGACACTCATGATACTGGGCACTTTGACTTAACCCATCCACCAAAGAATTTGGTAGCCTATCCCAACCTTGTGGTAGAAAAGAGCACACTCATAGCTCAAGAATTGGTGGTGGTCAAAACCTATCAAGATGACCTTGAGGGAAATCCTCTTGACAAGGTCATTTACTATTGAGGAGCTTGTGGTGGCCTTGACCAATTCTCTGAAGCCTACACACAAGTCAGAGAAGGAACCCCTATGCTTAGTTAACGTAGAGGACCCCTAGGTGATAGAGGATTCTAAACCAAATATGGTCCTTATCCCTGAGGACCTAGAATTGACTCACCTTGAGAAATGGAAGTCACTAGAGCTCCATTCTTGATAGGTCCTATCCACTTTCCCTACTCCTTGGCTAGGCCATAGAGCTTTATAAGCAATGAAGCTTGCACCCCAAGAGACATCAATGGCATGGTAACCTTCCTCTCATCTCAAGTCCAAGTGCCCATCAGAACCCTCCTATTTTACAATGACTTGTTACAAGGAAATACCAACCTACGGGCAAGACCTAAAGGTCTGGATGAAAGGGAAGCTCCAAGGAGGAATGGAAGAATAACCATTTCCTCACATATAGGTTTGGATGGAAGGGAAGCTCCATGAAGGAATGGAAGAACAACCAATTCCTTGCATATAGGTCTGGATGGAAGGGAAGCTCCAGGAAGGAATGGAAGAACAACCAATTCCTCGCATAAAGACAAATTAGACAAGGAAGCTCCAACTCCTCTAAAGACAACAAAAGCTATAACCTATGTGCAAGTGAATAGGCTAGGTCACTACTTTAAGAGTGATGATATGAACGTTGCACTCCCAAAAGTAAGATGGACTTCAAGTTACAGCCATCCTTGATGGTGGGGCTAGAGTTTGCATTATTAAGAAACAATGCTGGGAAACATGGGGACAACCTACAATGGATACCTCCAATGGATGACACAATGGATACCTCCAATGGATGACACAACTCTAGTGGTAAAGCTGGCGGTTGGAGCCACTGTGCAAAGCCTATAGGACTTTTGTGGGACCTAAAAATCAAGGCCTTTGGCATTGGTTTTTGTCACACCTTTGTGGTGATGAATTTCTCCCAGTAGCCAGGCTCACATGATTACATCCTTGGAAGGACTTTTATGCATGAAACTCGGATGGTTAATGATTGGGATACAAATCACATCTACATCTGAAACAAAGACCACACGATAAAGGTGAACCTACTCACATAGAAGACTCACCCCATGAAAGGAGAACCTTTGACTGAAGATTTAGTCACCACCATAACCCGATCCACAACTGTGAACATGTGCCAAACATGTTACAAAACAATAGAAGATGAATGTGAAAACAAAGAATTTGCACCACTCCCTGAGCAGCCCGAGGACTTGGGCTGCTCAGGGAGAATTGGATGCACATTCTTGACATTCTTCCCAAAAGAATTGGACTTGAAGAATTGGATGCACATTCTTGCCACCACCATGGACATTCTTCCCAAAAGAATTGGCACCAGATATGTTTCAACTGATGACAAGGAGCTTACATCTATGTACATTCTAAGTGCCACATCCATGTTGCATATCTCGAACTACCCCTCCAAGATAGGGAGTCCCAACCAAGAAAATCATATCGCAAGTCCCCTAAGATCCCCATGATGGTAGATAAGGAGGACAAAGAGACATATATTTTCCAGGGAGGGCATGAGGATCATTTGCTTTGCTTTTATGAAGCAATAGAGGCCCACACAAACTTTTGTCTCTCAGCAAGAACCTACTTGACACTTTCCCTACTTTGGTCAGATCAGTGACCCCACTGAAGGACAAGAAACTATTGACCGAATCAAGCCAAAAAATCTCACCCATTCGTCACATGAAGGGCCCACAATATAGCCTTGGCCATGGCCAAATGAGAAGCCAAGCATATTGCAAACAAGCAAGAAGCTGAGATTGAGGACCTCAAACAGGTATACCTAATCATTTCAAGTCTTACAAAGTTGGCAAATGCTTTGTACAATTTGAACAGGAAAACATAACCCTAGAGACATGCTAAGAAAATCATATGATGGCCCTATACACATCAAGAAGATCAATCTGGAAAGCCCAAGCAAAGATCCCAAACCAATATTTATTCGGAAATATCTAAGTTCCCCCAAGAGGAAAAGGATCTGATAGACCTGCTCTGAGAATTTGAAGAGGAAGTATACCGATATGAAGGGTGCACCCCCGAAGTAGTCAAACACATAATTCACTTGGAAGTATATCGATATGAAGGGTGTAACCCACGAAGTAGTCAAACACACAATTCCCATAGTGGAGGGAACAAGGCCAGTCAAACAAAGACCCTCCTACCCAATGAACCCTGAATATTGTAGGCTTATAAAGGAAGAAGTAGATAGACTGGTGGAAGCTAGATTTATCTACAAAATTGAGCCCATCATCATGATTGTGCCCAAAAAGAATGGGAAGCTTTGAGTGTGCATAGACCTCAAAAAGGTTAATGCCTCTAAGGTAAGAGACCACTACCCATTGCCTTTCACTGAACATGCGCTAGAACATGTTTCTGTGTGGCAAGGAGGCTTATAGCTTTCTTAATGGAATTTTAGGCTACAACCAAGTGTTGAGATAGAACCTAAAAACTAGCACAAAACTACATTCATAATAGAGTGGGGCACCTATGCTTACAAGGCTATTCCTTTTGGCTTGTCAAATTCCCCTGGCACATTCTAGAGACTCATGTGCATTGCATACAAGGAATATCTTTAAAAGTTCTGTTACATCATTTTAAAAATCCTCCATTTTTGTAGTCTTTTTTACTTTTTTATAATAATGTATTCTCAAAAGATAGGCCGTGGGCCAATGCCTCAAGAGGCTTGTAAATGTATATAGGAGAGGAAGTGGCCATGGGCGGCCGGGAAACGCCCACATGTATATATACTACTTTTGGGAATATGAAAACACACTCCATTATCTCAACAAGTTTTCTCTTCTTCTTCTTTTCTCCCATGCTTATTTGTTTATACTTTGAGTGTTACCATGTCTTGCTTGCATGCTTGCTTGTGGAAGAGGGTGAGTGTGTTTGAGTGAGTGTGGTGTATGCTTGTTTGGTGTGCCACGGAGTGAGGGAAGGCAAGCCGGAAGGAAAGGAGTCAAGCTCTCTAGCTTCTCCTAGATTCTTGGTGGTGAGGTAGGGAAGGTCCATGAGTGAGTTGAGCTAGAGATAGCTACAACCAAGAGTTTGACACCCTCGTGGTGGGCTGTCTTAACCTTCTCATGATAATGATGAGCTTCCATGACTCAATGCATGAGTCAGGAAAATGGTGAGTGCTTTAAAGGTACACAAAATTGGTAGCGCTACCAAGAAGCTTATCCGCATTAAGGGAGGGAGACTAGCAAAAGGTGTCTCAAGTTCGATTCATTCATGTTTTTAGAACTACCACCCAAGTGATGCAAATCCTTGGATGAGTAGAAGAGTGTGTGAGGTAGTGATGTGTGAAGGATAGGTGATGTGGTGAGAGTGATTTTTGTGTGTTGAATGTGATAACTTTTTTCTTTTTTTGATTAATCACAGGCTTGCAAGGAGTGGAGCGGTTGAGTTGATCTCCCCCGTGCAATCTTGCATTAGGCAAAAGCTTTGCTCTTGGTAAATCTTAGAAGTAGGAATAGGATTAGTTAGAACTCTTAATTTCTACATATTCTTTATTTTTGGATAGGAATAATGGCTTAATCAAGCCATTAATCTCCCACATCTTGCCAAAGATGCTCATTTCTTGAGAATCAATAGGATTCATGGGGGAGAAGAGCTTGATGAAGGGTTGGAGCAGCATAAACAAATGCAAAGACACCCTGATTTGCTTTGAAAATCACAAAAAATAGGCAAATTTTGCTCTTTGGAATGTTCAAATCATTGCGTTAGAGGCCTTGGATCACCAATCTGACCCTCGAATCGCTAATTGGTTGACAGATCACCAGATGGTGCCATAAATGGCTATAATCGGAAGGTCTACCAATCTTAGTGGGCACTATAGAATTTAAAAAAGATAGGTAATGACCTGTAATCATTGAATTCATGGGAATTTTGTGCTAGGTACCTTGTCCTAAGGCTTGTGTGCATTTACAAATCGACGGCGGAGCGGTGGCAACGGCACTTCGTCATTTGTGCCAATGTCAAATCCGATTTGACAATTCGCCTAGGGAATTATGTCAGAGATAAGTAATCTCTGAGGAGACGAGTTATTGCATCAATTTTTGCCCATGGTTCGTTCCAAAAGCACTTACCTGATCTCTCTCAGGGATCGTCAAACCAAACACATGATCCAATCTCAAAAGTGCCCAATCTGAGCCTAGGATCATTCAAGATCACTGTTGCATATTGTTTGGATCGCTCACGATTCGATTGCCATTTAGTGACCGATCCAAACTAGGGATCATTTAGATCATTCTGATGTAGGATTGCCGTGTGATTCTCAGATCACCTAGCATCCGATCGCTCAAATCGTTAGACGTATTGTAGAAGGATTCAATTACCGATCTTAATTTCGGATCATGAACATTCAAATCATCCCATTTCGGACAAATCGCCCAATCCAATTTCTGGATCATTTACGATCCAACCAATTCAAAGAAGACATCTCGATCCAACCAATTAGAGTGTTGTGACAAAGTGACCGATCGACCGATCTAATCATAGATTGCCCGATCTGACCTACACAAAAGGGGGGATTGTTGACTCAAATTTCATGATCCTATTTGACCAAATTTGTTTGGGATCGTCAACCTCAACTACATGTGCCGATCCAACCCAGGGATCGCACGATCGAAAAGGAAGGATCGCCACACTCTGATTCATCTAGCAATATCAAGGAAAATTAACTCTTAAATTTCACTAAAATTCTTATCCTATGGAAGGTAGTCTTATTGATGACTGTAGGAATAATGCCCCGGAGGAAGTAGTTCTAGGAAGTGGAGGAGCTAAAGGACATAAACGCTTTCATCATCTAGACCTCAAGAGCTGTAATCATCTAACTATTTCAAGAAACCATAACCGTACTACTGAGTGGAAAAGAGCCAATACAGATTACTACTACCAAGATATAGGAATCACTGTTGTTACTTAAGTCGGAACCCATCATCGCCCCAGCAAGTGCCCCGACAAGGAAGGTAGTCCGACAATTTTAGGCTTTCAGACAATGTGCCCCAATTGAGCAACAAAGAAGCACAAACAAGAAGGCTCCACTTCCAAGAGAGCCTACCACAAAGCACAAACAAGAAGGCTCCACTTCCAAGAGAGCCTACCACAAAGCAAATAAAGCAAGAAGGAACATTCGCAATGGAGTGCCTTAAGGTGCCGACCACCTCATAGGGAAGGGTAGAGCAGGGCAAAAACAAGAACTCTACAATGGGTGAAGAAGTCGATGAAGCCATAGCACATCCATAGAAAGGGAGCCAAACCAAAGTAAGAATGAAGAAAGGACTCATCTCCTAGAACTACTCCCAAAAAGGAGAATAAAGGACAAAGGAAGCAAAGGAAGCTACCAAAGCAAGTATGGATCCACAAAAGCCAAATCCCACCTATCCAACTCATCAAAGGACACAAGTGGTGTGGATTTGCAGACAAGGTACAGCAAGAAAGGGTCTCCAAAGCCAAACCGAGACTAAGGGATGGATAGTCTCTCAAAAATCCCTAGAAATGCAAGACTATTACCAGGTATGGAAACACATATGGGTCCCTAAGACATTCAAGAATTGGACAACTCAGCAAGGTGTCCACCACCATGAACCATGAAGACAGGAACCCATACCATAGATAGGATAGTTCTAGAGGACCAAGGGATCATATAAAGAAAAAGGGAAAGTAGAAGCACCATTAACCCGAGAAGACAAGAAAAATCTCCTTCAAGAATTGCAAAACCTCCGGTCGTAGCTGGGGACTTGCCGGACACCGTATGCGAGCCACGAATGGCTGCAAGCATACAACCAGGGGAGGAAAGCTCAAACAGAATGCAAAAAAGGTGTGTCACTCACTGCTTAACTGCCGCCTTGAAGGATTCTCGCGTCGCAGCCGTGAAGGAGGAGCCGCCGTCGTCGCCGCTCTACCGCCTCTCCGCCGCCGTGCCGCTACACAGTGCTCGATCGCTCTCTCACTCTCTCTCTCTCTCTCACTCACATACGTAGGAGAAGGAAACCAAGGAGATAAGGCAAGAGCACTCTTGTATTCACAACACATGAGAATGAGGATTTTAGGGTTACATTTGACTCTTATAGGTGACTTGGCCGTTCACACTTGGGCGCCCATACATGGCCGGCCGATCCTAACCCTTATCCTACGGATATTCAAGGTGCGCCTCTCGTCGGCGATCACCCAATCCCTTCATCCTTAACATATGGTGCCGACAAGCCCGGCCCATGACTTAGAATATTTAAATTAATGACGTAAAACATAGTACGTCTCAATGTCCGTCATGGGTGAACATGCCCCCCTTCCTGATGTAGATTCCGTCCTCGGAAGCTATGGTATGGTAAGCTCGATAGGGTTGTTGTGGTAGACCGTCTGCAAAATAGGGAATTAGAGTGAAAGTATGATCGAATTCAAAAGATATAAAGTGTATAAATTCAAGCATGTTAGACCACAATGGAAGCTGCTATGAGAACTTAGTTTAAGGGTCACATGAATGAGCTAGTGTAGCAAATTAACAGGAGTTTAAAATTATTGAAAGTAAATCAAGAGTTAGCAAGGTGTCAAAGGTTAATCAAGGTTTATTAATTGGCCTAAGTCAAGGAAAATAACCAAGCTTAATAAATAAACAGATGACCACACTGTGTCTACTCTAAGAACAAGTTAATACCACGAGTCTAGGGACACAAGAAACATCAGAGTTACAGGAGCTTTTTGCCTTTATTCTTTACGCACGTGACAATTTTTATACACAATGGCGACCTTCCTAAGGCAAAACTAACATCGATCCTGGTACCATGTTTAACACAAGGCATTATCCAAGAATCTATTAGCTCACTTTAGGCAAGGCTACCCCCTACCAACCAAGGCATCGGTCTGGAGTAGAATACTCCTCGCCTACCAAGTATTAATAAGGCGATAGGCCAACATTAAAGCACATCATGGACTTGTATTGCCATTTATTGTAGGCTTTTTTTTTTAATGTATTTCTTTTGATCTTCGCTCTTGAACTATAGTTTATCTTGCATCCTTTCGACAAAGGGTAATAGCTATGTCCTAGAGGTCAACACACACATGGCCAGGTGTCAAACATTAAGATGGTTTGACCCTAGACCTAAGACAATCGTATTCCAAGATTAACTAAAGACGTCATGCTACCTAGGAATATTTTCAATAAAGTTAAGCTCATTAATGATTTACACTAGCTAAGTAGTACATTGACAATTTCCATGTGGTCATGATTTATAGTTCATGCAATTAATTGAACAGAAAAAATGAAAGAGAGTGGGTATGGAAGAATTACACCTGTATTTGGAGATCTCCTTGATTCGATGAGAGAAATGCCCGCAATTTGATGAGATATTTATGTATGAGCGTTGCGGCTATCTCAGGACTTGAAAGCGAATCCACCTCAAACTTTTCAACCTGTACAATCAACTAACAAGCACTATACCTCGAGAGGCACATCAGTGTGAAAAATTAAAGACTCGTTCGTTTAGGAATCCAAACTAGAAAAAACTTGAAAACACTAACCTACCTACCAGTCACCACACTACTACTGAGGATACGGTAAGAGGATGTTGTAGAGTCCTGGCTCTAGCCCTAAGGCTAAGCCTCTATCCGCATCATCCAAATAAATAAAGTCAACCTCAGTAGTGCCATGAGTTTCATCCGTCCATTCATCATTGTTAGATATTTCCTTTTCATTTTCCCATCCACATAAACTCATCAAGAATGTAACCATGCGAGGATAGTCATCTTGTGGAAAAGGAAAGCATTGGGCTATCGGGGATATTTCCTCTATACGGAGTAGGGGTCAGTCATGGTCAATAGGCGAATTAGCCATTCTAATTCCTCAACATTTTCCTCTCTGGCTAGTACATCTATATGATCCCATTCAGTTTCAATTACAGGATAGCACATGTGAAATATCTGAGAAAGGTACAGATGATACCTCTCATCAAAGGTAGGAGTGGATGAAGTGTATGATGATCGTGCATCTGCCATATCTGCAAACACAGATATAGCATCAGTAGGTTTGTGAGGACAGGTCAATCTAGTTCTTGATTGTATACGGATATTTATCCTCTTTTTGTGCTCTTGCTCTTTTTACTATTTTTTTTATTTTCTTTTCTTTGTTTTTTTTTGTTTTTTTTAAATGTATAAAGCTATATATATACATCCCTTGAATTTGGCAATTACATGGTCAAGGGAGAAGGTTAAGGAGGATGTATTAGAATGTCGAGCGTGAGTACATGCTCCCCCTTTCCTTGGGTAGATCATATTATTTGCAATGATGTTGCAGCCTCTTGGAACCAATTTGTCCAGCGGGTCATAGGTTGTGATAAGGGCAGATAGCTTTTTATGACCCTTGTGGCCACATCCAATTGTAGAGATGGTAGTGTACGCTCCCATTGAGACGAATGGAGGAAATGGTTTCCGACGATACAATTACAAGGGGAGACGTAGACTCATCGGTTTTTTGTTGGGTGCTGACAAGAGTAGGTGTAGAGCATGTAGAAACTTCTGTATCAATCTGTGCTTGGCATGAGGAGCTAGAAGCTTCATGTGGCTCCCTCCTTCCTGAGCTAGGTGGTAATGATCGATATCGTTTGGGAATCCAAACTAACTCTGGAAGAAGTGGTGCGGAGCACTCTGTTACCTTTCCCTTACCACGGTCTTGAATTGTTGTTGGGGTGGCAACAATTGGTTTGCAAGGTACTAATAATTTTTTAGGGATCCATCGCGATGTTACATTGCCCTTTCTCGGGTGGTTAGCTGCTTTCCTTTTACGAGGCTTCTTGGTGGCTGAACGAGATTGAGCAGGGGAAGTAGCTATTAACGAAGCTTTTGGGACCCATTTGTATGTGTTTTTTGGCATAGTAAGCGGAGCTTTAGAGACCACCCTGCATGTTTCCACTCTTGGCGTTGAAGCGTTAGAGGGGTGGCAAACAATCAAAGATGGTTTTGCCACTGGGCTTTGTGATTTTTCATTATCTAATATTTGAGTGGATGACTTAGGTGCGGGATTTTGAGCGGTCAGACCTAGTGTTGGTTCTTGCGTTGTGACTCGTCTAGTTGCCCAATCGATATTGCACTTGGTGGCCATCATCCATTTGCGCCCTAAGTTTACAGTCCCTTCCATGGTACCAGCAGGCATAACCAAAAAGCTTTGAAATATGGTTCCTTTGTCATAAGTAACGAGAGTGTGCAGAATTCCTGAGACAGGGGTTTTCTTCTTGTTGATTCCTTGAACTTGGATAGAACTCTTGGATAAAGGTGGTTTTTCCAGTTGACACCACACACCATATGATAGCAAATTGTGTTGAGCTCCTGTATCCAATAATGCATTATACAGCACCTCCCCGCATAAGGACTCTGTAACTCAATTGGGTATCTTAGAGGCGGGTCGGATTCCAGTGAATCCTCCTCTGCCTCCTCGAAAAATACTTGCATAATTCCCAAGTTGGCTTCTCGTTGTCGCCTAGCACGCTGTTGACGTTGTTTGGCTTCGACTCTCGCTTGTATCTTTTTAAGCTCAGCTTGTTCTTTAGCTGCCTTCTTTTGATGGATTGCATGTAACTCCTCTTGGCTCAGGGGGTCATAGTATCTTTTGAATTTACTCCCATTAAGGAATCCAATGGTTTCAACTCCGTCGAGAGTCTCCACTCTGATGGTACCTTGCGGGGTAATTTCACATACTCTATACGGTCTCTTACCAGCATATTTGAGCTTTTTCTTTTCGTTTCGCACTCCATACATCAGGACTTTATCCCCAACCTTGATGTCCTTGTCCTTGAGGTGGCGATCAAACCATTTTTTCCTTCTATCTTTCTCCACAAGGGCATTGTATACAGCCAATTGTCTTTCTTCGTTTAGCCGCTCAAGAATATACAGACGCTCTATTAAGGGATTACCATCCCAACCCTCTTGAGTAGCAACACGAAGACTAGGAATGACAAATTCCCACGGCATGACTGCTTCTTTGCCATATACCATTTTGAATGGTGTGCAATTAATAGCCACTTTGTACGCAGTACGATAGGCTCATAAAGCTGTCACATAAGCTTTAGATCCAATTCCGTGCGATGAGCTGCAACAACTATCTTTGTCAAAATAGAGATTAATGTCTTGTTTGTACTCTCGGCTTGGCCATTCGCTTGCGGATAGTAAGGAGTAGATTTATGATGGGATATCATGAAATTTGTTGTGAGCTCCTTAATCACGTCATTTATAAAATGCGTCCCATTATCGCTCACAAGTTCAAAAGGACAACCGAAGCGTGTGATTATATTTTCAAAGAGGAACTTGGCTGTTATCCTCGCATCTGCCTTACGTGTCGCTTTCGCTTCAGCCCATTTGGTCATATAGTCAGTGGCCACAATAATATAGCGAGATTGTGTGTTTCGGGCCGCTGGGCTAATTGGACCTACAAAGTCTAAACCCCACTTTTCAAATGGTTGGTTTACTTTGATTGGATGTAGGGGCATCTGATCTTTCCGTTGGGGTTTCTTGTATCGTTGGCATTCATCGCAACCCTTCACAAAGAGTGATGCATCTTGGAACATAGTGGGCCACCAATACATTAAGATCTTTCGCGCAGTTAAGTCTCCTAAGAAGTGACCTCCGGCTACGCCCATATGTGCCTCTTGCAAAATGTATAGATACTCATCCTCTCGGGCACAACGCCTAAGAACGTCATCCTTTCCTCTTTTATAAAGAGTCCCTGCTATCAGGCAATAGGGTTCGCATTCTTTGATCAGCTTTCGAGCTAGATCTTTACGAAGCTCCTTGGGTGGGAAGCCATTAACCAAAAAGTTAACAATCTTCTGACTCCATTCAGGCATTGTCTCCACCATGAACAGGGAAGTGTCAGGTAAGTCATCATCAACCCCCGTAGGAGCCTCACCATTAGGTATGCGAGACAAATGATCAGCCATAACATGTTTTTTGCCAGGTCTCACAACAACAGTGAAATCAAACTCAAGAAGAATCAATAGCCATCGTGTGATTCTTCCTGTGGAGCATGGTTTGTTTACCAGATACAACAATGCTTGGTGATCCACATAGAAAACAAACTTGGTGGCAAGGAAGTAATAACGAAATTTCCTTACTGCATATATCATTGCCAACCCTTCTCGCTCCGTAGTGGTGTAGTTCATCTCAGCATCGTTCAACTGGCAACTAGCAAAGCTAATGGGGTAGTCTAGCTTGTGTTCTCCAGGTTGAGTTAACACACACCCAATAGCAAAGTTTGATGCATCAATATGCACATGGAAGAGTAAATCCCAGTTAGGCATTCTCAAGATTGGAGCACTCGCCAAGGCCTTCTTTAATAGCTCATAGGCACGGTCACATTCTTCGGTCCAAATAAACTCGATGAGAAGCTTATACAATGGTCGAGCTATCTCGGCGAAGAATAGAATAAATCTTCGGTAATAACCAACGTGGCCCATAAAGCGTTGGACTCCCTTGTAGTTGGTGGGTGGTGGCAATTCCAGAATAACCTTGATTTTACTCTCGTCCGTGGAAATCCCATTTTTGGACACTATATGCCCTAAGATAACTCCGTGTTTAACCCAGAATTGGCATTTGAAAGGATTCAAGGAGATGCGATATAATCTACACCTTTCAAATATTTTTCGTAAACACATCAAGTGCTCAAGTGCTCATCCCAAGAGGAATGAACACAAAGATCATCTAAGAAAGCTTCACAGAAGTCCCTTAGATATTCCTTAAAGGCCGTGTTTATCAATCGTTGGAATGTTGCAGGTGCATTGGTCAAGCCAAAAGCCATGATGCGAAAGGCAAACACTCCAAACTCCGTGATAAATGCTGTTTTAGCTTGGTCCTCGACTGCAATTGTGATCTGATTGTAACCCGAGTACCCATCTAAAAAGCTATATGCCTCCTTGCCTGCCACTCTTTCAAGCACATGTTCAGAATATGGCAAGGGGTAATGATCCCTTCTAGTGGCTGCATTAACCTTTTTGAGATCAACGCACACTCTGAGTTTCCCATTCTTCTTTGGTACGATGACTATCGGAGAAACCCATTCTGAGTGCTCAATAGGGTATATGAATTCACATTTTACAAGCTTTTCAATTTCCTCTTGTACAATCTTTGCATACTTCGCATTCATTGGGTAGGGACGTTGCTGGACTGGTTTAGCAGTCCAGCAACGTCCCTACCCAATGAATAGCAGTGCTAATCATTGGAATCGTGTGTTGCACCACCGAGGGTGGAACACCCTTCATATCATGATATGTCCAAGCAAATATGTCCTTGAATTCTTTAAGAAGCTTCGTAAGTGCAGCTTCTTCCACCTTGGTGAGGTCTTGAGCAATAAAAACTGGTTTAGACTCCTCACCCGGATCTGCTAAGTCTATCTCCTTAACTACCGCAGGGCCATCGTAGACACCGCTACTCCCATTGGTAGGCGTTCGTTGGGCTTTTGTGTAGACCACTTTACGTTCCCCTGTGGTAAATGATTTGAAATGCTCGGGTGCGGGGTGTAAGTCTACTGGTTCTTGTTGTGCCAGGCTTTTTTCTTTCAGTTCCGCTTTCTTTTGTTGCTCAGCCAACTCTTGGTTTTGCCGCCTTCTTGCAGTACGACTTAGTTTCGGCTTCTCTTCGATTTCTAATTGGGCGACGTCATGAGGTTGCGGAATACACCACATGACACTTTGGAGGTATTGTCCCCAATTATCCGCTAACTTCCATGAGCATCAATGGCTCCTACATAACTAAGCCATTCTGCAGTGGATCTTTCCTTGTTTATTGCAGTGCGTACATTAGCTCGATAGCGTTGGCGCTTATGTCTCGTTTTCTTCTTACCAAGTTTTTGATTTTTGTTTCTATCAGATTCAGATTCACTTGGTCGATCTTCACTTGTGTCCCCCTCACTTTCGGATGAACTGCAAGAGGTCACTGTCCTAGGCCTTGAGCACATTGCTTCCACATTTGGGTGAATATTTGATTCATTCCCCCCATCAGGCTCAGAGTCAGTTTCTTCTTGAGATTCATACTCAGAGTTACATTGGTCAGAGTCTTCGCTACTGTCAGTTGAGTTTGCCACTTTCTTGCCATCAGGAGTCAAGTGCATAACACCTATCATGTTTATTGGTACTAATGGTGGCATATCTTGCCCCTCAGGTGTTGCCCAACTTGTGCCTCTATTTCCCCATGTGTCTATGGTTGCCGCTAGGTGTACCCAATCCACGTTATCCGACTCAGTCATACCCAGTAGGACATCCATATAAGGAGAATCTTTCCCATCATCAGTCTCTTTTTTGCATGTATAGCAATACCTTAATGAGGCGGAGTGAATAGTGGTATCCGATCGATTATCAATGATAACCTTGCTTCCTAAAGGATGTGCACGACCATTCTCAAGATCAACCCGAATGACAGAGTCTTGGAATTGTAGATAGACATGGTTTTTCGACCAGTCATGCACCATTTGTGCTTCCCTCATGAAAGGACGTCCTAAGATCATTTGATATGACATAGGATGCTTGGAGAAATCCATTACAATGAAGGTATGTTTTACCTTGTATCCCAGGACCTTGATCTTAAGGTCCCTTAACATTCCAATAGGTTTAGCAATAGTTCCGTTTGCCATCTTAACCACTATGTTTGTGACTTCGAGGTGAGGTCTCCCCATAGATTCCCAAGAGTTTTTAGTCACAATGCTCACTCCAGCACCACCATCAAGGATTCCCTTTAGAGTTAGTCCCTTGCTAGTAATGGGGAGGGTTGCATTAGATTCGTCACCTTCAAAGTACTGTCCCAACTTGTTCACAGGTATTTCAACGACCGAATCTTCATCTAAGTTGGGTTGTAGATCCCAATGCTCCCCTTCATCTTGAAGCGTGTTAGGTCTATCCATATTTGCAAATTGTGGTAGCCCCGCCTTTAGTTCTCTATTGAGAAATGCTCGAAGAGCTAAGAATAGCTCAGGATCTCCGTATAATTTGGATATGATCGTGGTTCTAATCTCAGAGGACATGAAATCCATTAGCTTAGACACATTCAACGGCACTTTTCGAGACATCTCCCCTTGACTAGGGACTGGTGAAGATGGAATCACTTCCTCTTCAATGGGGTCAGGCATTCCCTCACTAAACATTCTTTCCACAGCAAGAAGGGTGTTTGCCCACTTCCTGATGTCCTATCCTCACTTTCTTCTCGAATGACACTAGGTATAGCTAACGGTTTATGGTTCCTGTGAGGCTGAACTTGCGTAGGAAACACTGTGTCTGGAATTTTGATTTTTCTCTGGTTTGGCTCCAGTTCTCTTTGTGTTTCTTCCACCAAACCCCTTAAGTGTTGCACTTGTTCAATCTTCTCAACTGGGTTTGGGTAAGTTCCAATCTTTTTCTTGAGGGTTTTTGGCCCACGTGGCTTGTCTTGGGGAGTCTCAGTCAGTTTGGGTGGTTGAGAGGGCATTGAACTGACTTGGTTGTGGGGCCGAGGAAGTCTCCTTCTGTTTTTCCGTATTTATGTACTCGCTTGATTCTCCTTCATTGAGCTCCCGAGTGGGTTCCTCCCTTAAGGTAGTGGCTTTGGTCCCCATGGTTTCTATTGAATCAGAATCATCTTCAGGATCATTCATGTACACGGGGTCGTCTCCTGTCTCTATGTTAGTCTTTGAACTAGGCTTGGAGCTCGTGGCATTAAGCGATCTCTTCCGTCGTGTTTTCTTTTTCTTTGCCTGAGCGATTGATGCAGTATCCCTCTCTTCAAGAATGTAGTTTTGATTTTGAAGCATTGATCGTGTAACTACATTCGCGGGTACAACGGGTGTGGTTCCTCGTGCCTGGTTGGTGACCTCAACCAAATTCAATGGCGTAATCTTGGGTGCATTAGGATTATGTGGACATTGAGCGATCAAATGATCTATGCCACAACGATTACATGTAAGTACCGGCATTCCCGATGTGCTCCCTTGATTTGGTTGCATTTGAGTAGCGATCTTCTGTAGCCTATTAGGGCACTCCGCTACACGATGCGGTCCACCACAATCGTAGCATTGAAGAGGTGGTCTTCTCGCCAAGGTATTAAGGTTTTGCCCTCTTGTGGCGAGAGCAGCCGCTTGATATACAGGCTTGACTTGCCCAAAATGATCCTCCATGTAGTACTGGGGAATCATTTCAAACGTATCAATCCCATATGGAGCAGTGGGGTCTATCTCCTCTTCATAATCCCCACACGCACTGTGTGACTCACAACCCATCTGGTTTATTGGGGTAATCCTTGTGGAGGTTGTGGTCCTAGCACTGGCGGTGGTAACGGCACAGACTGGACTACATTCGGATTCCTTGGAACTATATGCTGTGACGGTTGCTCGACAGGTTGTGCAGGCATTAGCGCGGGTAGTTGAGGTGTGTTTGACCAGGCTAGTGGTGCCTGATTCGCCAACATTCGCTTAAGTACTAGGCAATCTTTAGATTGATGGCCATACTTACCACATGCATTGCAATTCCCATTGAGTTTGACTCTAAATGTGGGACATTCACTCGTGCTATGTGGTCCTAAGCACACCGAACACCATTGTTGCTCTCTCCTTGGGTACATATGGCTATTATGAGGAGCTCGATTACCCCTAAAGTATTCTTGGAGAGCCTTAGTAAGGTCGGTCACAGACATTTCGGATATCTTGGGCTCCTTGGCAATGGGTTTCATCGTCATTGGCTCGTGCCCAGATGCTTGCGAACTAACAGATTTTGTCTCCGAAGACACCTTTTTACTTGCAATCATCAAGTTGTCTTCTAACTGGATTGCATTGGCAGTGACTGCTTCCCACGTTGTAAGACCTCTAATGACTAGGCCATTGTATATATCCTCGTGGCGCAATCCTCGGATGAATCTATCGAGCAGTTGGTTATTATTGAAGTGCTCATCGGGAGTGCAGCGAGATGCTTCAATCGACTTATAAAGTTTCTCACTGACTCCCCTTCCTCGCGTTCAGCTTTTTGGAGTTGAGATGCTACTCCCCAAAGCACACCCTCACGTATGTATTCTTTCAAGAACAATCTCTTGAGAGTGGGGTAGTGAGTGCGCTCTTCAACCCTTAAGGTTCGATACCAATCTCCAGCCTTCCCACTCAAGGTTAGGCCTAAGGCTTTACACTTATGCAGCTCATTGTGCTCTTCCAAGGAATCACACACGTGTTCAAAGACTTCAATGTGCTTCCTAACATCCTCGTTACACTGAAGTTTTGAGTGAGCTTAGCCACTTGTACCGCCTTGCTTCTAGGTTCTCTCTTAGGCATACCCCGCATGTTTTCCGCAATAGATCGTCCGATCGTCTGAGCAAACGCTGCGAGATCACCTAGGTGAGCAGGCATAGCTGGTGGAGGCACTTCTAGGATAGCCTGGCTGATAGGAGTTGGCGTTGGTCTGAGTATGTTGGCAAATGACGTAGGATATGATATGTGACTAGGCCTAGCTCCTCTTGGATAAGGGTTGTGATAAGGCAGTCGTGGAGCATACGCCATTGGCATACTAAGAGGCGTAGGAGCTACATAAGCATGAGTAGCGATAGGTACATAGGGTCGATAGGTACTGGCACGCACCGTTGTAGGTACTGTTCCACTAGGTAGCGGCGTCATACTAACTACAGTGGTAACAGGTGCGCTTTCTGTCATGCTCATCATTGGGGTAGGCATTGTGGAGTCCTTAATGGAAAGTTGAGCCAAGGTTGGAAAGCTAAAGTTACTGCTCGTGGGCTCAACCTGCATTGAGACTCCAGGCGAAACAACATACGAAGGGTCTATGGGACTCACCGAGGGAGTCTCCAATTGTGATAGGGTTGGTTGTTTGACCTTGCCCGTATCCAAAAATCTCATAGGGCCAGTGGAAACTAAGTTCACTCCCCTATTTTACCTCTCAATTTGGATAATTCTATGAATAACCTCACATATCATGTGTTGTTGCTCCTCTAGATTAGTGGTGCTAGATGTAGATCGTAGGACTTCTAACCAACCTACATGGTATGTGTAACCCGTGTATAGGTCAGTTAGTGTCTCTGTGTGTAGATCATATTCCCAATTTTCATTGAGAAATATCCCATCCAGACTTGGTGTGCCAAACGGTTCTCTTGAAGTGGACGCAATGTCACTTCTTATGGATTGGCTTCTAGGGACCTCTACTTTAGGAAGAGCATCGGAATGTGGTAGCTCAGTAGGGCCCTCATTAAACGAAGTGGGTAGAATATCCACATGGACACTCTTTGGGAGGGTAGGGTCTACATAAGATGTGAATGGCGAATCCACTACCCCTCCTTCTTCATTTACTTCGCTTGTCGCATGTTCAGAGCGTGTAGCTCTACTAAAGGTCTCTATTAGACGACTAAACATGCTAGATCCGGGTTGTGGGGCCCACACTGGCATGTTTTGGCTTGTCTCCTCAGGGTTCTTGGTAGGGTGCCCTTCCATGGCTTCTGAGTCAGAGGATAAGTCACTATCCACTATTCGTGGATCTTGGGTTGCACTCCCTCGAAGATGCTAACGTGGAGGGATGGTGTGAGCCTGCGTAGACTGAAACGCTTTCTAGTGGCTCAGGCTCTAGCACCCGACCAGAACGTAGATGCATATGACGTGGGTACCCTACGAGCGTTGGTAACTACCCTTAAAGCCCACACAAGTGGTTGCTTGGGTATTTCGTACCCCGTTTTCACTTGTTTTTAGATTGTTTTTAACTCGTTTTTGACCCCCTTACTTACGGTCGAACTTGGACTAGGGCATGTGATAGCTCAAAACGAGCGTATCGTTCAAAGGGTCCTAGCGTGCTTTACAACACCGTGTTTGCCTATCCGGAGCTCTCGTAGTCCTCAAAACAGTCCGTTTCCCTATGGGGGAAGGGCAAAAGCCTATTTGCTTGTGGAGGAAAGGGTGAGGGCTTTATCCCACATGCTCACTTTACTCCTTGGGGAGTGGGCTACATATAGGGCACGACTTCCCATGAGCTCTCACTTGAAAGAAAGCTATGGAGGCTCACTCTCCTATATATATATATCAAAAGACCGAGACCGAGGCCGGGGCCGGGGTCGTGGGTCAATTGGGGTTCTTTCTTTTCAAAATTTTTTCCTCCAATTAGAAAATCTTTCCTCTCCACACGTTTGGTTCTTCCTTTGAAAATAAAATTTAATTTTTTTAATAATTTTTTTTATTTTTATTTTTTGTTTTTTTTAGAGATAAGTTTTCTAGGGTTTCTTTAGGGTTCATCCTTGGCCGCGGCGCAGTTCGCACACAGCACAGATCTGGGAATTCAGAAATCCCACCCGAACGCAGATAACCAGATAACCAGATAACAGAACGCACGCGCACACGCGGAGCGGAAAAATAACAGAAAAAACAGAAATGCAGAAGACAGATTGCAGAAACAGATTGCAAAACACAAAAACACCTCAACAGCAAACACACAGTCGCTTTCCTACAATGTAAATTAAACTTCACGCAGCAGCCGAGCTGCAAACTGGAGCTTGGTGCAGGGCAACTCCCCGGCAGCGGCGCCAAAAATGTGCGCTTTTGCCACACAGGTCGTAGTAGCTGGGGACTTGCCGGACACCGTATGCGAGCCACAAATGGCTGCAAGCATACAACCAGGGGAGGAAAGCTCAAACAGAATGCAAAAAGGGTGTATCACTCACCGCTTAACTGCCGCCTTGAAGGATTCTCGCGTCGCAGCCGTGAAAGAGGAGCCGCCGTCGCGCCGCTCTACCGCCTCTCCTCCGCCGTGCCGCTACACAGTGCTCGATCGCTCTCTCACTCTCTCTCTCTCTCTCTCTCTCACTCACATACGTAGGAGAAGGAAACCAAGGAGATAAGGCAAGAGCACTCTTGTATTCACAACACATGAGAATGAGGATTTTAGGGTTACATTTGACTCTTATAGGTGACTTGGCCGTTCACACTTGGGCGCCCATACATGGCCGGCCGATCCTAACCCTTATCCTAAGGATATTCAAGGTGCGCCTCTCATCGGCGATCACCCAATCCCTTCATCCTTAACATATGGTGCCGACAAGCCCGGCCCATGACTCAGAATATTTAAATTAATGACGTAAAACATAGTACGTCTCAATGTCCGTCTCATGGGTTAACATAGATTTAAGAGGAACCTCCTAAACTCCAATGAGAAAGCTTGCCTTTGATTTGGTGACTAAGGGTGAATGGACAAATAGGCCCAGACTTGGCTGGGAACACAAAGCCAAAATCACCTAGCAAGATAAGCCCCTTCTCACCTACCCAATTGCATTGACAAGCAAGCTTAATAGTCAAGTCACCTAAGGTCAAAATGCACCAACGGCATAAGAGTCAAGAGTCTAGGGATAGACACATCCACAGTCTAGGGATAGACACATCCACAGCCAAAAAGCATCAAGACTAGGTCCCATAGTGTGATGCATTGTGTGTCGCTTGTGCTGGTGAGGCAAGCATAAGAGTTCAAGTGTGTCACTTATGCGGGATGCGGTGGGCATAAGAGTCAAATCTGGAAGGGTGGTGGAGTGTTGGAGACAAGACCCTAGTACATAAAAATCTCAAAGGCATGCTTGAATTTGATCATGTGAGCATACACACACACACTACACAATGCAGGTACCAACCTCACCCACGATTGCCAAAATGACCCCCATTGGGCTATCTTGCACCGCATGTTCCATGCATCAAATTCAATAATAGGGGTGTCACCATTACAAGACACATGCATTAGGGGTGTCACCATTACAAGACACATGCATTAGGCATGCTGAATGCTTGGGACCCAGGCACATGCACAAAATACTATAGGAAAATACCTAAGATCATGGAGGATGGATCGTCGATCTCAATTGGATCTAATCACTAGTAATTTGATTTGATCATCAACAGGGTGTGATCTGGCCCAAAAAAGAGAACCCGATGGATTGCGCATCACGGATTGCCAATCCAAGCACCACTTGGGATCTTTCACATGAGGGGTCACCAATCGTCAATATTCGATCAACGTTCTCTCTCTGTGCCGATCCTTCCAAAACAGATTGCTTGCCTATCAAATCGCTCTTTCTCATGCTTTTAGATCACAAATGATCAACAAATTGCCAATCGCCCAAGTCAAGGCAATTCATTCGAGTCATCTGCTTTGGATCACGATTAAATTTTCATAGGCCTTAGATTGTCGATCGCACAAAATCATGAACAAAAGAGACAGATCGTTGATGAGACAGATCGCTCATTGACCGATCTCGCAGGGTAAAAATTTAAATGACCGGATTACCAATCTATCACGTGGCTAGTATAAAATCAAACTATATGCCCAGCTTGTCATTTATCTTCTATGCATATACATAGCCTATGTGCAAGTTCTCAAATGATCTGCAGTAATACTATGGGCACGTTGCAAGGTCTCTGCAACTACCTACTTCACCTCCACACTGGCTGCACACCATGCATCGCCCTCTCCCATGGTAGGTGATCATGCGCTTCCTTCATTCTTCTCTTTCCATCATTCAGGGTTTAGGTTTTTTCGTGGGACATAGCTCCTAGGCATTGCTTGGATGAGATTGTACTGGTATTTCATCGGCTTTAGCCCCACAAGTGCTACACTGCTGGAATTTTGCCAAGGCAGCTAATCTCATGGCCCAGGCAAGTACTCCAGCCAAGCACAGGTGACTAAAGGCAAGTAAACATTGACAGAAACCATCCCTTACGTACCCTATAACCCTGCGCATGATAAGGTAGGATTCCTCAGGGTGGAAAACCTTGAGAAGGTTGGAGGGTGTTTAATCAAATTTCATGTCAAAGATGGACACACCAACAAACACTACTACTGCATCTCACACCTTCTCTTGAATGCTAGCTTATTGTCAAAGCCGATGTATCCTCTTCCTAGCTATTAAAAAGAGTGGGCATCATGGGCTTCATTGGCTAGGAGCCCTACTGGATTAACTTCCACAGGTGCTTCCAAGCAATGGAAACATATAATAAATCAACCAAGGCATTCAGAGTCCAACCCTTCTTAGGGGATACAGCCATGTTGTGTAAGATACCTCCCTATCATGCCCTAAGGTTCCTCCAGATGATCTCAGAGTATCCCCAGACCTCCGCTCAAAGATCTCTTCATTTTCACGTCTAAACATCTAGAGAGAGAAAATAGTCTAGAGAGAGAAAGTTAAAAATTAAAATTTTATCTAAATGAAAAATTTGTATTCTTTCCCAGGGTCACATATGTGAAGACATTTTGTCGATCGGATGAATAACCCAAAATCTTTTTAGAGATGAAGTTTAACGGGAAATAAAAAACTGCCTTGCCGTGGAGGAATTTTTGCAAATTGGTCATACGAACTCCGAACAGGGTCATGTAGCCTCTCATTTTTCATCCTCTAGATAAAGTAAGCTTATCAAAACTAATATTTTATGAAAATACCGCCTCTAACCCCTTCAAGTGTCAGCCAGGTGATTTTCACTTTTTGTTAAAAAACACCCGTGAACTGAATCATTCTCTGGAGCCTGTATAAGCTGCCAAAGTATGATTTGGATCCTTGGTAGACTTAATATAAGTTAAATTAAGGCCTCGGCTACCTCGCATGTGAATGCTTTTTATAAGTTAAATTAAGGCCTCGGCTACCTCGCATGTGAATGCTAACATGTTGAATTTTCGTATCAATGTAACACAACTTTTGGTCGCCTCGCGTCAAAGCCCTCGCATGCTAATGTTTAGGGTTTGTATGAGCATACGAAGCTCCTCCCCGAAGACCCTAGTTGCCATACGACAACCCTTAGCTTAGGATTCAACTAGAGGCAAGATTCCGATTGATGAGATTAGACAATTTTCTCATCAAAGAATGGTGTAGAAGCTACCAAAGCTAATCTCTTAGAGTGCCACACCTCTCCCTTAGCCTTTAATGCGCTTAGAAAAGCATGCCCCTTTGAAGATGCTTTGACTCAAGTCCAAGCCCTTGCTCTCATCTCTCCCAAGCATCAAGCACTAAAAGTAAGTGCTTCGCCTCTCTTTTTCTATGATATGGCTGTAGCAAAGATTGAATAAAATGACAACTAATTTCTCCCTCTTGGAAGAGCTTGAAGGGGAGAAGGGTGGTAGCTTTGATCAATTAGACTCTTGTAATTCGCAAATGGTAGTGTTTTAACACTCTTCCTTGTTTCATATTGCGACCTCAAAAACTAAAAAATTTAGATTTTCATGCTCTCATGAAGGTGCCTATCTCTCATAGAAATCATGCATTGAAGGCTTCAATTACTAATTCTTGGTTAAGCTATGCAAGAAAGGGAATAAACTAACCTCCATTCACTATGGGGGGGGGGGGGCAATGGAAGCCCCAACCCCACCAAATTCTGCACTGAATTCTGGTGGGATTTGGGCCTTCCCCCCCACCATAGCATGCCATGGGGGTTGGTTATGTCATAAGGGGTGATTACCACCCCTATGGGGTGTCCTTTCCCACCCATAATGCTCCATAATTGATGCTTATTCTTGGTGTTTTAACCCATTCAAAATAATAAATTTTCATGTCAAAAATTTTAAAATTTTGAGCTAATTTAACCCTTGTGAGGCTTCTTTAAGAGGGAGGGAATTTCCCAGAACCTCCCTAGATGAGATGAGGTGTTGTAGAGACATTAATCTCTCTATGGGTAAGGTTAGGCCTTCATTCCAATCTTAAAATCATGCATTTCATGGTTACAAACTTCAATGCTTTATGCTAGAAAGTATGTTCAAGGGTAGGTGTGAGTAAACTTAAGCTTTAATGTTATGTAGAAACCATGTCAAATGATGTTTAGATTCCAAAAGCTAAACTTGATGCTATGCTAGAAAGTATGTTGAAGGGTAGGTGTGACTAAACTTAAGCTTTAATGTTATGTAGAAACCATGCCAAATGATGTTTATATTCCAAAAGCTAAACTTGATACTATGCTAGAAATTATGTTGAAGGGTACTTTCTAGCATAGCATCAAGTTTAGCTTTTGGAATATAAACATTATTTGGCATGGTATCTACATAATATTAAAGCTTAAGTTTAGTCACACCTACCCTTCAACATACTTTCTAGCATAGCATCAAGTTTAGCTTTTGGAATATAAACATCATTTGACATGGTTTCTACATAACCTTAAAGCTTAAGTTTAGTCACACCTACCCTTCAACATACTTTCTAGCATAGCATTAAGTTAGCTTTTGGAATATAAACATCATTTGGCATGGTTTCTACATAACATTAAAGCTTAAGTTTAGTCACACCTACCATTCAACATACTTTCTAGCATAGCATAAAGTTTAGCTTTTGGAATATAAACATCATTTGACATGGTTTCTACATAACCTTGAAGCTTAAGTTTAGTCACACCTATGTTGAAGGGTAGGTGTGACTAAACTTAAGCTTCAAGGTTATGTGGAAACCATGTCAAATGATATTTATATTCCAAAAGCTAAACTTGATACTATGCTAGAAAGTATGTTGAAGGGTAAGTGTGACTAAACTTAAGCCTTAATGTTATTTAGATACCATGCCAAATGATGTTTATATTCCATTTAAAGCTAAACTTGATGCTATGCTAGAAAGTATGTTGAAGGGTAGGTGTGACTAAACTTAAGCTTTAATGTTATGTAGAAACCACGCCAAATGATGTTTATGTGCTCAATCCAAGCTTTGATGCTATATTTAGGAACCATGTTAAAGTATAGCTACGAGAAACCTTTAGTTTTGATGTCATATTAAACGACGATTATGTTCCAATCTAAGCATTGACGTTATGTTATGAAGTATAATAAAAAGAGTAGATATCACCCAAATTATGTTCCAATCTAAGCATTGACGTTATGTTATGAAGTATAATAAAAAGAGTAGATATCACCCAAATTCCAACTCCTTAATGTTACTCAAGATCATACCTTCATGAAAGAACCATACTTAGTCCATGAGGTTAAGATACTCGCACTCATCAACTCCTTTAGCCTTGTAGGAGATGAGCTCATAGACCTTCCATAGAGATAGACATCGAGAAAGATATATGCACTCCCCAAGTTCATTATCTCGTAAGAGATGAACGCGCAAACGTTCCATAAAGTTAGATATCGCTTGAGGTCGAGAAAGATTTGCACTCATCAAGTCGATTCTCTTCGTAGGAGATAAACTAATGGATATTCTATAAGGTTAGAAATTGTATGAGACTAAGAAAGATATAGGCACTCTTCAAGTTCATTATCTTTGTAGGAAATGAATTCATAGACATTCAATGAAGTTTGACATCGTATGAGATCAAGGAAGATTTATGTACTCTTCAAGTCTGTTGAATTATTAAGAGAATGATCCATAGTCATTACATGGAGAAAAGAGATTGCAATTCCAAGAATTGAGAGAGGAAATCTCATTTTATTCTCCCAAGGAAGTTATAATAACCAATTCAAGAGGATAGAAGGTTAGAAACCCCTTTTTTTTCTATGAAAAAGGATTAAAAAGGAATCATAAGGAATTGGTGTTAAATTGGATCTCTAGGAAGAAAGAAGGTTTTATTTCTACCCTCAAACAAGGGTTAAATGGATAATCTTAGTATCTAAGAAAGCTGGGTCCGGCTGCTATTAATGCGAGTCGGGAATCTAACCTAGGGTATGACTAACATTATTGTCATACTCTCCCATGAGAAGGTTACCAAGTGTAATAACTTCTATGGGACCATCTTCTGAGGCCGAATCCTCCTCAATCAAACGATAAGGGTACTGTTGCCATGTGTGACTATGCTCTGGGGTCACAATGGGACCTTCCACCAAGGGACCCCATCTTGGTGTGTCGTTTAGGGTGCTAGTTGCCCCAGAAATGCCTCAATGGATTTCGATAGGACCACATATCGAGATCTTGCCCCGCCTCGAAATGACATAAACGGGAGATGTTTGTCGCCTTGGATAGGCCTATTCTAATGGATGTCAAGGGATCGCTCATCGAGGGAGTATCCCACCTCGATAGAGACATAAAGTGTCGAAGGTCCAAATGAAGGACCATTGTATCGAAATCCTATGGAAAAACAAAGGTTTTGAAGTTGTAATGCATTGCCCAAGTAATGCGGAGATTAATGAAGGTGGATTTCACCGACATCCCCTTCTCTATTTTATCTAACCCCCATGAAAGAATTCAAGATGAATTAATAATAATAAGGCATGCTTGCTTTCATGTTTTTGCATGCAATCTATTCCTAATCGTGTTGACTAGGGGGCCTAGAGGAATGTCCTTGGTACCCCAACATAAACCCCCCCTCCAACCAAATTCAAAACTGAGATAAATCGACCCTTGGTCAAGTGGCCGGGTGGTAGGCTAATCCTCGAGATGGATAGGGATTAGTCTTGACCAAGGGAAGATGGTCTAGTTCTAGTGGACTAAGGCCCCAAAATCGTAGAAGTAATGACCTTAGTTCATTAACTATAGATAATAGCCCAAAATCCTCGTGGACTCCCCACATCTCCCTATTATGGGATTTCTAAGGAAGAACTAGGAGAGTTTCTCCAAGTAGCCCGATAGGAAATTGATGTAGAGGAGGCCCCGAGTAGGTGGCCCCATCCCCAGAGACGCCGCAATCACTAGACTTGAGAAATAAGGGGGCGAGTGTCTTACATTTGGTATCAGAGCCAGGTTTTATAGTTAAGATGTTGATCTTGTATAACTTTAAGTATTTGATCATATTCCTGACATCTGGGATTTATGTTCTCAGATATGGCCGTCTCCTAACAGATGAGGACCACCCTTGATGAGATGATTACCTTTGCCTTCGCACTCCAGGATCTTGAGGACTATGATGTTGCAGCTTGCCACATGCTTGGGGTTTTTCGCCTGACCTTTCGTGACCGCATATACCTTGACACGGCCGTTTTTGGAGAGCCGAAGATGAGGGTCTTAAACTAGTTTGTTGGCAAGGAGACTCCAGCCGACATTTGGAGGCTCAAAGATAAACTCACCCTCACCATGATTCTCATGAGACTTCGAGTAGTTAGTCGCATATCCCTTAGAGGGATGGTATGGTATCCATACCCCGACCCCCATTGGTATTCAGAGTCTTTGATTACTTTTTTCTCGGGGTTCCGATTTTCGTACCCATTTGGTTCGACTTTGCATTAGCAAGGAGAACTCCCGCCATGACCCAAGAGTAGTGGATGATACTGACAACTCCTTGTATCTCTTTTTGATGTATAAAAGCATGTGTTAGATTCTCCCATAAATTGAGTGCTTTTTTTCCCACTCATGGTTTAATGAAGTGCAATCCCTCTCATATCTCTACTTCACTATATTCAAGCATTGGTAATAATGAGTCACTTGTTTGCTTGGCTACGGAATAGTATGACTGAGTTCTGATATCTAGAATCTTATTTCTCAGATATGGACCCCTCTCAAAGGTTGAGAACGATCGCAAGTCCAACCTTGGACGAGATGATTGTCCTTGGTTTCAATCATGTATCGCAACAAGATGATGCAAGCTGGGATGCAACGGCTAGAAACTTCTTGTGTGACACTTCCAATTGTCGCACATGGACCACCAATTCATGCAGTTGGCCTTTGCCAAGGAGCTAAGCTCTAAAGTCCTAAAGTGGTATATCGGTGGAGATACTTTCGATAATCTTCGTCGTCTTAGAGACAGCTTAATCATCACCCTTGTCTTCTTAAGGCTTATAATAGTAAACCGAGTAGCTCTCATTGGGATGTTTGGCACCCAATATGTTTGGTATTCTAGGGTATGCCACCTCTTCTTATGTTTTGTACCCTGTGATAGCCTTACCTTACCTGTATGGATTCATAGGTTCATAGATCGCCCCCAATATTACCTCAAATACTTAGAAAGAGATGAGAGTATATGAACACTATGTAATCTTTTCTTTTTGAAGTAATCCGAATCTTTTTGTCTATGTAAAAGATCTATTTTCTTTTCACTTAGTTAAGCTAAGTCTTATTCTTCTAAGAATGAATTTACCCATGTGCAGGCACCATGGCATCTATTCCCCCGCCGCAACATAGTGAATTCCTAACTGCCTTAGCCCTCCACATATTACAGGTGGAGGAAGAGGGGCGTCACCTCCAAACTATCACCAACATTGATAGTCTGGAATCATAACTTTTTGGAGAGGCCCAGGCCCATTGCTAGTGGAGTCAATACTGGGACCCCGAATTCCATAGTTGCGCCATCGACATACCCATTGACGACCTCAAAATGATTAACCAAAATGTTATAGTCTACCAAGAGCTGGAGGCAGTCGGTCTGGTTGACTCATTTGGATCTCAGACATGGATAGCGGCTCTAGTGAGACAACCAAGAGTTTTGGGATGAGTTGTTGTCCCTGACCCAAGTCCTCCCCTTCCACAAGTTCAACTTTGATGATGAAGTAGCAGTCCTCTGTGGACTCTACGAGATCTAGAGAGTCTAGAACCCCATCCTCACCTTTTTGTTTTTATGGATCACTATATTAGATATGTAAATCCATGTACCGCCCGATCTTACCTCTATCTCCCTATGTAACCCGATGGTGTTATATATAGTTCTTTTTTGGGACCAACTAGGTTGATCTTTGTTTTGATCATATGAGAGTCCGCAAGTCAATCCAACTTATCTTGCTCAAGATCTCATGTAAGATGAACTAGAGTAAGGTAAACTCAGCACGTAGGAGATACAAACTCATCTTACTCCTTACATACCTTTTTATAGGAAAAGCAATAGTAAGATTTTGAGAGAGCTGAAGCTCGATAAGATGCAAACTTCCACTTCAAAGAGAAATCCTAAACCCAAATCTCAGTTAAGGGACCAAGGGTTAGAAGTGTATGCTAAGTGACCTCCTAGACCTTAACCGACCCTCTATTTGGAAAGCTTATGAATTCTCGAGGAAGCTTATCACTCCTACTTGACCAAACCGCAAGATGGGAATTGGTGACGATCACAAAGTCCTTATGACCCCTAGAGGGTTAAGTACAAGTGATAATGGTCATCAAGGATGAGAATTAAGGAAGTCCTCATGCAATCTAGTTGGGAAGTTTGTTAAAAATTTAGGCCTCTTTAATTGCTTGCTTATTATCTTGTTGACAGACCAAGCTCAATACGAGAAGTTGCGGAATCATAGTTCAATGCAATACACTATGATCCAAGAATTAGACCTGGAATATATCAGAAGAGAACTGTCCACATACAGTTTCCCTAGGAGTCAATCTCAGCTCATCTCAAGACTCTGTAGGAAATAATAACAGGTTGAAATACTTCTCTCTATTCGACTAACCATACCCTATATGGTTCCAGTTTTCCTTTTTCACCAAGGTCTTTTAATGTACCTTTACTTCTATCTCAAGGGTATGACAGTAAGTTAATGGAAAGAGAGAGAGATCAGTAAAGTCCATCTGTTTCTAAAATATCTCATTGATTTTTAGGATCAAGTCAAGGATGCCTCCCCGAAACCAACTCTCCTTCATTGAGGAATTGGATAACGATGTCAAGACAGCTCTAAGCAGAGCCCAACCTTGAACCTTCAAAGGCGAGGGAGCAAATTTAGGAGAGGTTGTCGAAGCATGGCGGGATTGAATGGATGAGTATTTTGAAGTAGCAGGCTACAATGAAAGGAGTAAGATGGCCCTTGATCACCTTAAACTTGTTGGAGATGCCAATATCGGGTGGAAGAATCATTGTGATTCTAATGGTCTTAATCCCAACCAACTCAGATGGGATGATATGAGAACCTTTCTTTGCCAACGATTCTACCCTCCCAGATTCTTAGAGGACAAGATGAATGAGTTCTTGGAGCTCTCCCAAGAGGGGAAGTCTATCAAAGAATACCACCAAGCCTTCTCAAAGCTTCTCCAATTTGCCCCCGTGATGGAAGAACCAACCTTATTACACAGATTCATTTGGAAGCTTGTCAAACCGTTGGACCACTTGGTTAAGAATGCAAAGCCTACATCCATTTCCGAAGCCGTGACTATGATGAAAGGCTTTGCAAAAAGATTTCTCTCCCCACCAACGAGATCCAAAGCTCCTCAACACAAACGTAAGAGAGGATCGACTCTTAAGCAAGATCGAGAGAGAAGAGACTTTAAGTTGCAAAGCTCCTCAACACAAACGTAAGAGAGGATCGACTCTTAAGCAAGATCAAGAGAGAAGAGACTTTAAGTTGCAAAGAACTCCTTACTCTCAAGCTACGACCTTCTCTACTCCTCCTAAGTTAACTCAAGATCAACACGATAGACTGATGAGGGAGAATAAATTTTTTCGATGCTTCCAACCCAAGCATCTAATAAAGGATTGATCCAAACTACCTGTACCTTTCCAGTCAACCCCCACACCTTCAAATCAATGGCTGTCCACTTCAATCCAAAGCAATGCCCAGAGCTAGCATCAATTGTTTCCCCCAAACCAAGAAAACCCCAAGAGATATACTCATCCTACCACTTCTAAAGTTGTTACAGTGGCGGAAGTCTATAGCGAAGATAAAGGCAAGATTCATGTTGCCCCGTGGAACACCAAGGGAAGAATAAATAGTTTTCAATGATCTAAGTCCCAACCACTCATGAAGGTAAAGATTTCCAACTATTGGTCGACTCTGATAGCACTCACTCTTTCATCTCCCCAGGATATTTGTGTAAGTTAACCTTGAATCAGAATGTATGTAAGCCCATGCAAGTAGAATTATCTAGTGGAAAACTCTTGTATACCCGTCATGAATCCGATCGAGTGAAATTCCTTTTAGATGGCAATACCACTCAGTGTACCTTCAATCAAGGTACTACCCTTGGGAGTCTACGGTGGAATACTTGGCATGGATTGGCTAGTCGAAAACCAAGACGACATCCCTTGTCACAAGGGAGCTATCACCTTAGTAGATCTTCATGTAACAAGGTACAAGGGATGGGAACCTCTGGGTCACCTACCTTACAGGCTGGTGAAAGCCTCTAAGTTACTAAAAGAACTTCGGAAGAAGCAAGCCATCTATGTGGTCAAGTTAAATCCAGTGGACCCAAAGACTTTGCCAAACGAATCAGAATGGTTAAGTGAATATGCTGACTTATTTCCGGAGGAATTGATCGATTTACCTCCAACTCGTGAAGTTGACCATGAGATCTATAGAACTAATACCTGGTGCTCAACCCACTGCAAAGAGAGCCTACAAAATGGTATTTCCCGAAGCCATGGAGCTTAAGGAACAGTTAAGGCAGTTGTTGGAGCAAGGATTTGCAAGGCCAACTGTGTCACCATGGGGTGCACTAGTTCTCTTCCAAAAGAAGAAGGACAGGACTCTAAGGTTGTGTATCGATTACCGGGGTTTAAACTAGTTGACTATCAAAAACAAATATCCCATCCCCAGGATTGATGAACTTTTGGGCTGACTTCATAGGACCCAGATGTTCACAAAGATCGATCTAAAGTCAGGCTATTACCAGATCAGGATCAAGCTTCTTTCCCTGCTACCCTTTCGAGAACGTGTTTTGTGAAAGGCAGTGGATAGTGATCGCGGATCGTGGCAGTATTAACTTCCTTAAGGTTAACACATACCCTAAGTTTTTCGTTATTTTTGGGAACGATCACTATCGGGGATACCAACTCCGTGTGTTCAATCTCATAGATGAATCCCACATCTAAGAGTTTATTAATCTCCTATTTCACCATCTTTGAGTATTTAGGGTTCATAGGATAAGCTCTTTGCTTGACTGGTCTTGCCCCGTCTATGATAGGGATTGTGTGCTTCACAACTTTTGGAGACACTCCTTTCATATCGCTATATTTCCAAGCAAAGCAATCCTCAAATTCTCATAAGAGTTTTACTAACTCCTCTTCTTCATGAGGGGCTAAGTCCTTAGCTATGAAGATAGGTTTCGGGTCTTCGCCAGGTCCAGCTAAGTTTACTTCCTTTACCTCAGTGGGTCCATCATATGGTACCCTTGGTTGGTCTCCCTTATATCGTTTAGCTTTTTCAAACTGCACCAACCTTTCCCCTGTTTTACAATCCTTAAAGTGTTCAGGAACTTGTCGAAGATCCTCTTGCTGATCCTCTTTTAGCCTCCTTTCCTTGGCTTCCCGCTCAGCTCTACCAAGCCTCTGTTCCTTACTCTCTTTGCTGAGCGTGTAAGTTTGGGTTCTGGTAGAGTCTCTTTTTTTATGTTGGCAGTCCTTACAAAGACTTCCTCGCCTAACTCACTTTGCCATTCTTGAAGAAAGGCTTCCTTAGAATTGACGGCCCCAATGTACTTAAGGCAATGTTCTTCCTCTCCCAAGGAGAAGACATAAGGTTTGTCCCTTTTTGTTTCCCTTCCTGATCCCTCTTTAGGATTTTATCTTTTGGCTTTCTCTAGGAGCTCATCCAAAAGAGTAGACTCCTTTTCAGGAAGTTCCAGAGTAGTGGCTATTCTCATCATATAGAGGGAGGTGACAGGATCGAGTTTTCCTTCTAATTGGTATCTTGTTCCTTGTCTTTGAGGCAATACGTCCATGGTGGCCAGGATATGCATCCAATTTTCAGAGTCATCAGGCTCTGGAAGAGGAGAAATTTCTTGGTCCTCTAAGGATTGCCTCTTGACACACTCTCACAGAAGATTGATCAACCGTGGTTACTGATTCCTCCGCAAAAGGTTCACCTAGGACTGGATGAGCTTTCCATGAATCGAGATCTATCCTCAGTGTTTGGTCTTTCCTTCAGAGGTAGACTCTATTATTTCCCTAGTCATGGATCAACCTTGTGGCTCTCATGAATGGTCTCCCTATTATGCAATCATAAGTGTTTGGTTGTTCATTGAAGTTCACTACGACAATATATTTTTATGTATGCATTGATTGATAATTAAGTTGCTGGTGTTGTTTTGCTCTTAGGCCATTCCCGTGGATTCGTATAGTGACTCCGCTGCCACCCGGTATACCCTAGTCACTCTACAGGGTATACTGGCTGGCATTGCCAGTCTCGACGAGTGGAGGAGGCTGTAAATCAACATGATCGTGCGCGCCAGGAGCTAGAGCGGATGTTGGAACGTGAAGAACGTGAACAGACTGCTGCTTGGAGCGCTGCAGAGGCTGCACGCCAATTTGAACTAGACTCCGTAGAAGTGGAGGACTTTGTGTGTGCGCGCACGAGACGAATCTGCGAGGCAGCAGAGGGAGTAGTAGGAACTCCAGGCATGGGCTGACATGGAGGCTACCCAGGAGGAGATGAACCGCCATACCCATGTCAAGTGACGAGGTTGGATGCCGTCCCTGGATGCCATGCAACAAATGCCACCCATCGGCGGGTGCTTCGTGTGTGTACACGTTCTGAGGAAGTGACTCCCCGTAACATGGGGTGGGCCCCTAACACGAGAGTATGAGCGCCGAGACAAAGCGGTCGTAGGGTAGTGTGGATGGGAAGGTTCTAGTCACCAAGCGATGCTCTCCCATAGTGGCTTGCCACCTTCGGGTGGTAATTCTAATACGGTGGATCGGACATGTGGCGATGATGACTCCCATACCCCTCCTGTGGTGGCAGACGGGCTTGCGGTTAAAGATTATGATTCAATCGTGTTAGCATAGGATCATAAGTGCGTACTGATATTAGTATCGTAGCCTGAGTCGGGTATATGGTTGTATTACTTTTAGCTTGAGCCGGGTGAATGGCCGAGATTTTATTTTATTTTGGGCCTGAGCCGGGTGAATGGTCGTCATACTATTTTGGGCCTGAGCTGGACGAATGGTCATGATACTATTTTGGACCTGAGCCGAGTGAATGGCCGAGATTATGATACCTGAGCTGGGATAAAAGGGCCGTGGGTTTTTGTGGAACGGTCAGCAACACCAATCGAATTTTGATACACATACTTTGTCTTTAAAGGAATGTTTTCATGGGCGTGTGTGTCAAGTGAGAAGAGTGTGTATGAGTAATGATAGATAGAGGCGTGCCTGATTTATTGAATGCATGCGAAAATGTACCGGCTAGGGGGCCTTGAGGATTACTCGATCCCCAGGTACAAACCCCCTTCCCCCCCCAAAACAAATCGATAATTGGACTTCCAGGAGTGGAAGGGCGGTTGGCTAACCCTCGGGATGGATGGACAAGTGGTAGACGGGCACTGGGCTATGTGGCGACCAAGAACATGTCACAAATTGTAGTGATGGTCAAATTGGAGGTGAGCAAGTGGTACACATGGTACTCGACGGTGGTGAATGGCATCTTTTCAAAGAGCATCATCCCCTCCTGAAGTTCTACCACACATTCCTTGACACACCTATTCACTATGTGATGGCAATGTCTCCCTAGTAACTACCTTTACTCAATCCATAGCCTTCACCTCCAATTTTGGATCTGTACATATCCCAAGCTGCATTGCATCTTCCACTCCTTATTCTTTGCCATTTCAACTGTCTCTTCAAAGGATCATGGCTTCTTCAACTCCACCTTGAAGCGTAGACAAGCTTTCAAGCCACCAAGAAACTTGTCTTTCAAGCCACCAAGAAACTTGTCTTTCTTCAACATGGCTAGAGGATTTTCAGCCCCTAAAGCCACACACCACTTCTCCCACAGCTCATTAAACTGCTTCAAAAATGTATCCACACTTTGATCTTCACTCTGCATAAGATTTTGAATTGAATGCCATACCTTATCTGGATCCTCCACCTTTCGGAATCGCTCAAGAAAAACCTAATTTGCTCCAAAATGCCTACAATTGAGTTTCATATTCCCTTAACCAATTCCTTGCATCCCGCTTTAAGAAAAAGTAGAAGATCCTCAAAACCATAGTAGGATCCTGCTTATATACAATAAGCAAATAAGAAAATTCCATTTGCTTTATGAATTCCTCAGCGCTTTCACCTGTATAACCATGAAACTCTTGAAATTTTGTTGCCATGTTTACCACAACCTGTAAATTGAAGGTCAATGAAAATGGCTAGGTTTATTCTAACAAAATCTGATGTAAAAACTCCTAAATTGGTTAGGAGACGAGGATGGCAACATTACGTCTTGCATCAAGCACAGTCACAATCTTTGTTGGAGTTAGGGTTGCAGGAATGTACACACAGCTTGGAGAAGAAGCAGCTCAAGAGCACACAACACAAAGTAGTATTACTAAGTGTGCAAGAACAAAGATAAGATAGCCCTAGAGTGTTGGGCGTATATACAACGCACGGGGGAAAAAACCTCCTAGTGAGGGAAAAAGTGCCCCGGCGGTCCTAAGTGTGTTCACACATATCACTATCATAATATGGTAACATATCCCCCCTGGAGTGATGCGGTGAACAAGAGCTAGCATCATGTATAGGGAAGTGTCTAGCTAGGTGGACGAGTCCACAAAAGGGAGTAAGCCCAAAGCTTTGCGAAAAGCTTCGAACTTCTCACAAGGCAGAGCCTTTGTGAAAAGGTCTGCAAGGTTGTCCTATGTTGGCACATAAGCCAAACTGATCTCTCCTGCAGAGAGTCTCTCCCTGACATAATGATAGTGCACCTCAATGTGCTTCGTACGAGCATGGAACACTGGGTTCCGTGCAACTGCCAATGCGCTCTGACTGTCAGTGAAGATGGTGGTGGCAGATGACTGTCCAACACCCAAATCAGCCATAAGGTGTCTGAGCCACACACACTCAACCGTATCTATGGAAGTTTTGTGACATCTAGAATGGATTTATTTATAGAGTATAAATCCAATTTTTGACTCTATAAATAATAGTATCCATGGTAACTTTGTCATAGGAACTATTGTCCATCCACAACTCTTGTACTTTCTGCCCAAAAGTCATATAAAGTTTGTAATAAATACCCTAAAGCAAAAACATCATATGCAAGAGTGTATGCATCTGCCAAAAACGGATCATAAAGTTTCGAGGCTATCCATGGCCATTTATTTCTCTCTCTGTCTGCGTAGGAGACCGCCTATGCCACCTTCTCAGGGTTCTTGTCTGCTTCAAATACAAAATTGAGAGACACCCATTTTTTGGGCGCTCTCAGCAGTAACCCCCAATCGATAATACCTACGCGTGGCTTCAGCTCTTTTGTAAAATCCAACACTACATTGAATGGATGTAGGTCAGTATGTACAATTCCTGCCAAATGTGCTGCCGCTAGGCCTTCCACCAGGGCATGCATAATATGTGGCATGGTTATTACTATTTGTTTTATTTTAGAAAGTTCTAGATGACTTAAAGGAATATTATCAGGCGAGGTTGTCTCCATCCTCGATCCAAATAAAAAATTGCTCTGGTGAACTCACTGAAGGGGACCTTCAGAAGAGTATCACCAAGCGAGCCGCCATTATAGTATGGGAAAATAGTGATCCAAGGAGATTCTTTTGTGAAGGTAATACACCTGTTGATGGGTGTAGAACCTGCATGCCCTGCTCTGCCTCGAAGCTCTCAAACTTGGCACTGCCTTCTTCTTTGTAGTGCTTTTCGCAACAAAAAGTAATGTGCTCTGGCCAAAATGATATACCTTTAATTGTATACTCTTTTAATGTGCCAAAAACACCAGAGCCTATTGTTCGCCCTTCGAGCAGAGCCTCGTGCGGGATGCCAATGAGGTGTGTGCAGATAGAATTGTAGATTGTACGATTAATAGCACCTGTCCCACTCGCATCTACCTGGCTGGACGTTGCAGCGACGTCCTGGGCAATGCACACTCTTTTGGGGAGTGACTCTGCATCCAGCGCCTTCATGCGCTTGCTCTTGGATGCGCTTGCTCTTGGCTCTTTGCTCGCTCCATACAGCGTCCCGTAACTGTAGACGATGCATATTAGCTTCAGGCGGGGCAGCATCTCTAAGATCATTGCATGTTACACGCATGCTCCCCAAAATGGTTCGTGTTATATGTTGATGGTTGAAATCTGCTATCTTTTGTCTATCAAGCAACTCAGCGTTGCCTCCGCTTCGAAGTCGACGCTGTGCATTTTCCCATATCTGCTCTATTAGATCTCGCATGAGTATCTCAGACTCATTGATCTTTTTGATGACGTTGTTAGGTATTTTTTGGTAATATTTTCTTGGCATATGTACACACCCATGCATGGCATTTACAAATAAAGGATGTCCATCTCCAAGGGCCAAAGGGGGTATAAGGCCACATGTGAACGGATCTAACAAAAATGTGCAATGTATAGTTAGTTATTGGTTTACTTGGATAAATAATGAATGGAAGAAGTGAGAGATGAGAATCAGTTTCACAAGACAGGTTTTGGCACTATCATGTATGGACAAGGTTGTTGACAAACAATGTGAGCATGCAAAGCATTATTTTTAAAAAACTGGATAGGGACCCGTTAGAGGAGGTCAGCTACAGTACCGGTCCTTGGCATTTCATGGGAAACAAAGGTGTGTGTGGTGCAAAGTCTTCCTTCAATGAAAGAGTCACCTTGGGATTTAATGCAAGGTTTGCTTAGAATAGAAGGTGGCCTTGGATTGCATTAAAAAATTCTTCAAATTGCCTCATTTTCAAAAGGGCGCTGTGTGGAGGTGGGGGAGCTCTCTGACAAGCCTTGGAGTATTATGAATACTATAATGAGCTTGAGTTGAACGGGCAGCGTGTGCTGGTGTATAAGAAGAGGAGGGGTGCAGCCCATGGAGCAGGAGATGTTACCCGCAGCTTCAATGCTCTGTGCGCAGCCTATGGGCGTGGAAGAGCGCTGCTATAGTTTTTATAGTGTGTGAGGGAGAGCTTAGCTCTAAGGTTTTCATAGAGCTGCGCAAATGCTGCATTCTGTTGCCTCTGTTTATCTTGATGCTGTTAGCTATTAGCAGCTCCATGCAAATACCGTGATTCAAAACGACTCAGGCGATGCCCTCCTGCTCATTCCGCTGGATAGCGCCCCAGCTGGCGCCGTAAGTCTGCCGGCCGGCAAGTCAGTTGAGCTGGCGCCTGAACAGCTGATGAACGTGATGCTGCAGGACGTGCAAACCGGGGATGAAGCCGCCCGTTTGACCTTCCCGACGGCCAATCTCTGGAGCTGCCTCAGCACTATATGCTACCATTGGCTGAGGGTGGAGCTGCTCATCCAAACCTCTAAATAAAACTAGTATAAATTAGGCAACGAGTGTGTATAAGGCTCTCAGTGTTTTCAAAGAGTGAAAGGGAGAGCTCAGCTTTTCTAAGACCCTATGGAGAGCTGCGCAGTACATGTGCGCAGCTCATTGAGTAGGAAAGAGGTAGTGTAGCTGTAGCGCCAGAGTGGGTGTGGGGGAGAATCCATTACTCTAAAGCTCAGAGAGGTTGCATAGCAAGTGTGTAAGGGAGAGCATGTGTTCTGGTTTCTCTCGAAGAGCTGCTCAGCACCCGTGTGCATCCTATGCTTGTAGAGAGGAGGAAACGTAACCTTCTGCCCACGAGTGTAAATGAGAGCTGCGTGGTTATGAGGCTCTCAAGGAGCTGCAAAAAAATCCAAGATTATAAAAGTGTGAGTGAGCTTGTAGTTTCCAGTGTGTGAAGGGGAGCTGTAATTCTAATGTTCTTTGATGGCAGCCCATTTGAGTAAGGGAAGAAGCGTAGCCTTTGTGTGAGTAGGCACCGTCTTCAAGGTGTGAAAGCCGTGTGTTTTTTTTTCCTTATGAGTAAGAAGCTGCCTTCTGTGATGAGCTCGTTTTCTTTGAAGAGAAGTACCTTCAGAACAGCCCACGGCACTCCAGTTTGGGAGAGGAGGAGAAGCTGCAACGCTACTTGTATGAATAAAGAGAAGGTGCCACGCCTTGAGAGTGCGGATCTCTGTCATGATGACAGCCCATGCAATGTAAGTGACGGCTGTCCAGCTTTTTTGTTCTCTTTTTTGTGAAATAACTCATATACATAGGAGGAATCACCAATTTCTGGCTTTGGAAAACCCATGCATATGATAACCAACTCTCTGATTTTGTGGAAAGCTCATGTGTATGAGAAAGACAGCCCTCTGGTTTTGCTTGAGAGAATATGTATGCATGGTGGTATGCTTCTTCAACAGACAGACTGAAGACCATAAAGTGATTGTGCCTCCTAGTCACACACTGTTTGCCAGGTTGGGAGATTTGAAGTTACTTACTGATATTGTCTTTTCTTGGGAAACGGAAGTTTTGCATAAAGCTCATATTTGATGGAATGTAACCTTGTCTATGGCAAGTGGTTCTCTCACCATTTCTCTGTGGTGATCATTTTGCTTACGGCCGTGAGCCTATTTCATAATAAGGATGCACCCCTATATGCATATTGAGTAAAGGGTGGCAGATGTCGATGTGCCCATCTCCCCTTGCATGTCTTGATCAAATGTATGTAGGCTTCCCCCAGTTGCTTGAAAAATTGAATGTGGGTAGAGACAAAGTCTCCTGCTTGAGATGTTAAATGTTGTGTCAGCTCATTGAGAAATTGACTGGTGCCCCTTTTTCTTGATGTTGGTGTGTACTCCGAACTGTGGAAAGGCATTGCTATAGAGGTGTTCCGTGTTTCTCCGCCTCCCTTCATAGTTTTTGGTGCCCCCACTGAGGAGCATTCCAAGAGCCTGCAGATTACAAGACTGAAAACATGTGCATGTGATTAATCTCAGTGGATGGCTGCTATGCCAGGACAGTTGTGTGACAGATGCCTTCTAAAATTGTGCTATATTACCTTGATTTGACAGTCAACTGAAGTATGGTTTGCAGGATGAAATTCTTGGTATTGGTGCTGTTTGACATTTGATTTGTTGCCTAAAAGTTCTGGTAGAATTGGGTAATTAGCCAGTCGTGCCTCTTGGGAGTTGGTGGATGGCCACTCTCAATGGATAATCACAATGGACCTCAATTTTCTCCTTTCCACTTTACCCAAAGAATTCAGATAAATGTTCATGTGGACAGAAAAATTTTCTTTCAACAGACAGCAGGTGGCATATATGTTTGGGCCAGAAAGACTGAGGGAAATATTGGAGTCTCCTTTGCCGGTGGTAATTCCAATGATTAACTATGCAAATTCGTTTGATGTGCATGTGTTCATCCTCTTCTAAACCTGAAATGTTTTGAAGTTTTCTTCTGAGGATTGAGTTAGTAGAAGGTTTTGCTTTCGCATCTGTGTCAAAAAGGTTTTTTTTGGGTAACAATGGCTTTCCCTTATCCAGAGTTTCATGGAAAAAATGATGAGAGTGTGGAAGAATTCTTAGAAAACATGGAAGTTGCGTGCATAAGCAACCATATCCAGATACCCGCTCAAATGTTACGCCTTTTGCAAATCTGTTTGAAGGGTGATGCACGGAGCTGGTGTAAGGGTTATGAGGAGGAGTTGCAGAGGGCTGATCCACCTATGCCATTGACATGGGATAATGTCCGACAAGCTTTAACAGCACAGTTTGTGAAGGTGAAAGATCCAGACAAAGTTTGGCATGAAATACAGGAATTGAGACAAAGAAAAGCGGAGCCCATTGAGGATTACATCAAGAAGTTTTCCATATTATGGGAGAGCTTGTGTCAAGCCTTGCAGCCACAAGTGCCCCCACCAGATATGATGAAAAAGGATCGGTTCTTGGTTGGCCTCAAGGAAAACCTGCGTTGGAGGGTAGAATTGAAGAAGCCAAGAACATATGAGGATGCATTGGAGGTGGCAAGGAACAAAGAGTGGAAATTGAATAGACTAACTCAATTGGGAGTAAGCTCACTGCCTATGGTGTCAGAGATGAAGCAAATGGATTCCATGCAAAGTCGGGTTCCAGAGGAGGTGCATCCGGCAGATGCGGTTTCAGTAACTACTCAAGTTGTGCCAGCAATGGTCACTACTGCAGCACAAGATGATGAGCTGAGGCAGGACTTGAGGCAAGTGGTTGATTTGATGAAGAATCTTAGTTTAAATATGTTAAGTAATGTGGGAAATAATCGAGGTCGTGTGAGACTTGCAAATCAGCCAGGAAGTGAAGGACAACCAAGGAATGGTTTTGGTGGACAGAATAACGGCAGGGGTTGGAGGCAATTGCCCACATGCTATAACTGTGGAGAGCCTGGCCACATCAGCCCACAATGTGATAAACCACCAAGAATGGGTGGAGATATGTATCCGTTGCCTGCACAGTTGTTGCCGAACCGGTCAAATGATTATGGCATAGAGATTAAGGGTGAGGCAGGACCTAGTGGATTGACCAAGGAAGACAAGGGAAAGACAAAAGTGTTAAGTGTGGTCACCTTGGAGAAGGCAGCAATGTTGGGAGATACATTAGTAATGCCTATTGGGAAGAGAACCACAGAGGATAAAGAAGGAAGAAATGAAGCAGGTCCCAGTAGGAAGAAAGGGAAGAATCATGAGGGTGAAGATGTGAAAGCTAAAAGGAAAAGGAGAGCTCGCCGAAAATTTCACGTCTCAGATTTTCCGTTGGGGGAAGGGCAGGATAGCTATGACTTGAAACAGGACCTGAGCAGTAGGAAGGCAGACGTGACCTTTGGACAACTAGTGGAAATGATACCGAAGCTGAAGCGCCAATGGAAGAAACTAGTCAGCCCGCTGGGGAAGGAGCCCAACAGAGGGTCAGTAAGAGTGTTGGCCATTGATGAGTCTTCAGACATTTGTCCCATAGTAGATGTTTGGCACAAGAGGAAGAATCTTGGGCAGGGATACGTGGATGGTGGTGCACAAATTTGTGTAATCACTCAAACATGTGTGGAAAAGATGGGCCTGACAGTAGAAGGAGTCTCAGGATTCCGCATACGACTGGCAAACCATCAAAAGATCAAGTGTTTAGGGGTAGTGAAGAGCTTGGAAATCGAAGCCTATGCAGTCAAAACGGTAGTGGATTTTCATGTAATGCCAGCAGGATTAGGGGCTTATCCTATCATCCTTGGAAGACCATGGCTACGCACAGTGCGGGCCGTTCAAGATTGGAGACACGGTACAATCAGCTTATATGGGGAGACAGGGGGCAAAAGATTATTTGACATGAGTAGCAGGAAGCCACTAGATGAAGATTATGAAGAAGGGGAGAATTCAAGTAGTGAAGAGTCTTCCACTGAGTCAGATGGGGACAGTGGCACCACCACTAGTAGTGAGGGAGAGGTAAATGTGGCATTTCTGATGATGGACAGGATCTTTGAATAGACCAGCATAGTCGCATCCATGAAGGGAATTGAAGATGAGTCTAAGGGCCCATATGAGGTGATTGAAGAGCTAATGCAACCCCAGGTGAAGCCACACGAGAAACACGAATTGATGGCCAGGATGATTAGCACAGATCTCTCAGTCGTAGAGAAGGAGAAGTATTTAAAGATGTTGTCAACATATCCAGATTTATTCATCACATCGTATGAAGAAGTTCGGGGCTTCAAAGGGGAAGATCTGCACATAGAGCTAAAGGAAGGAGCCAAGCCAGTACGTCAAAGATTAAGAAGAATGGGTCCAGAACAGATGAAGGCTTTGCGAGAAGAGGTGGACAAACTACTAAAGGCTGGTTTCATATGCCCTGTGGAGACAACAGAGTGGGTAAGCCCAGTCGTGGTCACCCCAAAAAAAGACGGAAAATGGAGGGTTTGTGTGGATTTCAAACCTTTGAATGCAGCTACAAAGAAGGATCCATACCCACTACCTTTCATTGATCAAATCCTGGATTCAGTGGCGGGTCATGAAAGATACAGTGTGTGTGATGGGTTTTCAGGCTATTTCCAGTTGAAGATTGCTCCAGAGGATCAGAAGAAAACTACTTTCATTACGCCCTGGGGCTGCTTTTGCTATACAGTACTACCATTTGGGCTAACAAATGGTCCAGCTCACTATCAAAAGAGAGCAAATTGGGCGCTTCTGCCATTCATTGGAAAATGTGTACAGGATTTCATTGATGATTTTTGTGTCTACAGCACACGCATGGATCACTGTGAGAAGCTGGAGATGGTGCTGGAACGATATAATGATTGTGGTGGCCAACTCAATCCCAAGAAGTGTTTCTTTGCAAAACCAAGGGTAAAATTGTTGGGTCATATGGTGTCAGAAAATGGCATTGAGGCTGATCCAGACAAGGTCAAGGCAATCATGCTTCTTCCTTCTCCAGAGTCTACAAAACAGTTGGCAACATTCATTCAGAAGGTAAAGTACATGTCAAGATTCATTTCATTGTCCTCACAGCTTTTATATCCATTACAACAGGTGGCAAAGCATGATCCTTTGCAATGGGATGACAAGTGTGAAGAGGAGTTTTGGAGAGTCAAAGAAGTCTTAGGGGAGATGACTGCGGTGCAGGCTCCAAATTGGGAACAGGTTTTTTATGTGAATCCTTCAGTAGGAGAGGATGCTATTGGTGCTATGTTACTGCAAAAAGGGAAGGGGAGCCAATATATGCACCCTGTCTATTGTGCTAGCAGGGTAAAGTCAGTAGCAGAGAGGGGAATGTCAGAAATAGAGTTGGTGATGGTAAGTGTGGTGTTTGCTTGCCGACGGTTTCGCCAATATCTTTTGACAAAGCCATTTGTATTCCTAACTAGCTACACATTCTTGCCTCAGCTAATCAATGGTGTAAACATGTCTAAGGCAGTGAAAAAGTGGGTGATTGAATTGCAGGAGTTTGAGTTCTCTTTCTTGGTGGAAGAAAGTAACAGAGCTACTTTGGCAGACTTGTTAACTTATAAGGAAAACCCTCTGCTTGTCAAAGAAGAAAGTATTAGAAAGGTAGAAAATGTGGCAGAAGTAAGCAATGCTCATGTTTTGTTCTTTGATGGTTCATACAGGAAGAGCCATGATGCAGCTTCTGGTGGTATAGCTCTTTATGACCAGCAAGGTAAGCTGATTTGTAAAAAGGGATTCAAAGTTGATGCTCATACTAACAATGAAGCAGAGTATTCTACATTGGAAGCAGGGCTAAACATTTGCATTAAGCATGGTGTAAAGAGACTATGCATAAGAGGTGATTCTTTACTGGTGGTAAAGCAAATACTAGGAGTATGGAAGAGCAAAAACCCTACATTGAGGAACAAATGCTTCAAGATCAAGAGCTTGTTGAAGGAGTTTGAAGCATGGGGCATTCGGCATGTGGAGCGTTCTCTTAATACAGAAGCACATGAAGCAGCACAGGGAATGATTGGCGAGCTATATGTGTTAAAAGCAGATCTGCCACTTTATCGGGGTCGTGAAAGTCTGACACTGGAAGAAGAGTTTTTGTTGACAGGAGTCATTCCCCAGGACATTGAGAAGGCAAAGAAATATGGGTTTGTACGCAGAGCTTGTAAATACAAGCTCATTGGTGACACCTTATACATGCAAGGGGCTGACTTGGTGTTAAGGCGTGTACCATGGAAGGAAGAGCTGTACAAAGTGCTTGAGGAGAACCATGAAGGAGCATGCGGTGGCCACTTTGCATTTAAAATCACATTGCACAAAATCTTACAGGAGGGTTACATATGGCCAAGTATACAAAAAGATGTGCATCACTGGTGTAGCTCATGCAAAAGGTGCCAGGCATTTGGGAAACGAATTTTAAAACCAGAGTTGCGCAAGACAATCTTGGCCTTTGACATTTTTGAGAAGTGGGGAATTGATGCAGTAGGGCCCTTACCCATTACCAGCAGGGGAAAGAGTTATATTTTGACAGCTGCGGATTATCTTTCCAGGTGGGCAGAAGCTAGAGCAGTGAAGCAAATTACTGCAAGAGATGTTGCAAAGTTTGTTTATGAAGACATCTGCTGTAAGTTTGGAGTACCCTTGGAGCTTCTTTCAGATCAAGGGCCTGGTTTTAGAGCTGACTTGCTAGAATACTTGTGTGCCAAAATGCGGATTAAGCATAATTTTACTACTCCTTATTACCCGCAGTGCAATGGTTTGAATGAAAGATTCAATGGTGAACTTGTACACATTCTTGCAAAAGTGACAGAACATCAGGGCAAGAATTGGGATTTGGAGCTGTTCAGTGCTTTATGGGCTTATCGTACATCGGTGAAGACAAGCACAGGGTTTACACCTTTTCACTTAGTGTATGGCAAAGAAGCTTTGTTACCTGTGGAAGTTGAGTTACCTGCAGTTAAAATGTTAGAAAAGCTGCTAAAGCCATCTAGCAACACATTTAAAGAGAGACTCTTACAGTTACAAGAGGTTCAGCTGGACAGGATGAGTGCCTTGGAACATTATGAGAAGATGCAATATAGGGCATTGACAAAGATAAATGAGAAGATTAAGGAGAAGGGTATTGAGGAAGGTGATTTGGTGCTACACTATAACAGTAAGCTGGATAAAACCTTTCAAAAGAAGTTCCAAGTGAAATGGGAGGGGCCCTTCAGAGTAATGAATTGCTTCGCTAATGGCACATATCAATTGGCTGACCTTGATGGGACCCCACATGTATCAAGGGTGAATGGTTTACGTCTGAAGTTATATTATGCACGACTGATGATGGTAGACAAGGATGAAAAAATTGAAGAAGTGAAAAACAGTGTCTTTGAGAACATGGCAATATCAGATACATTGAGTCTCACGACACTGTTTTCTGCTGACCATGAATGATCTAGCAGGCTAGGGGATGGTCAAACTATGTTAGGTATTTTTTGGTAATATTTTCTTGGCATATGTACACACCCATGCATGGCATTTACAAATAAAGGATGTCCATCTCCAAGGGCCAAAGGGGGTATAAGGCCACATGTGAACGGATCTAACAAAAATGTGCAATGTACAGTTAGTTATTGGTTTACCTGGATAAATAATGAATGGAAGAAGTGAGAGATGAGAATCAGTTTCACAAGATAGGTTTTGGCACTATCATGTATGGACAAGGTTGTTGACAAACAATGTGAGCATGCAAAGCATTATTTTTAAAAAACTGGATAGGGACCCGTTAGAGGAGGTCAGCTACAGTACCGGTCCTTGGCATTTCATGGGAAACAAAGGTGTGTGTGGTGCAAAGTCTTCCTTCAATGAAAGAGTCACCTTGGGATTTAATGCAAGGTTTGCTTAGAATAGAAGGTGGCCTTGGATTGCATTAAAAAATTCTTCAAATTGCCTCATTTTCAAAAGGGCGCCGTGTGGAGGTGGGGGAGCTCTCTGACAAGCCTTGGAGTATTATGAATACTATAATGAGCTTGAGTTGAACGGGCAGCGTGTGCTGGTGTATAAGAAGAGGAGGGGTGCAGCCCATGGAGCAGGAGATGTTACCCGCAGCTTCAATGCTCTGTGCACAGCCTATGGGCGTGGAAGAGCGCTGCTATAGTTTTTATAGTGTGTGAGGGAGAGCTTAGCTCTAAGGTTTTCATAGAGCTACGCAAATGCTGCGTTCTGTTGCCTTTGTTTATCTTGATGCTGTTAGCTATTAGCAGCTCCATGCAAATACGGTGATTCAAAACGACTCAGGTGATGCCCTCCTGCTCATTCCGCTGGATAGCGCCCCAGCTGGCGCCGTAAGTCTGCCGGCCGGCAAGTCAGTTGAGCTGGCGCCTGAACAGCTGATGAACGTGATGCTGCAGGACGTGCAAACCGGGGATGAAGCCGCCCGTTTGACCTTCCCGACGGCCAATCTCTGGAGCTGCCTCAGCACTATATGCTACCATTGGCTGAGGGTGGAGCTGCTCATCCAAACCTCTAAATAAAACTAGTATAAATTAGGCAACGAGTGTGTATAAGGCTCTCAGTGTTTTCAAAGAGTGAAAGGGAGAGCTCAGCTTTTCTAAGACCCTATGGAGAGCTGCGCAGTACATGTGCACAGCTCATTGAGTAGGAAAGAGGTAGTGTAGCTGTAGTGCCAGAGTGGGTGTGGGGGAGAATCCATTACTCTAAAGCTCAGAGAGGTTGCATAGCAAGTGTGTAAGGCAGAGCATGTGTTTTGGCTTCTCTCGAAGAGCTGCTCAGCACGCGTGTGCATCCTATGCTTGTAGAGAGGAGGAAACGTAACCTTCTGCAGCCCACGAGTGTAAATGAGAGCTGCGTGGTTATGAGGCTCTCAAGGAGCTGCAAAAAAATCCAAGATTATAAAAGTGTGAGTGAGCTTGTAGTTTCCAGTGTGTGAAGGGGAGCTGTAATTCTAATGTTCTTTGATGGCAGCCCATTTGAGTAAGGGAAGAAGCGTAGCCTTTGTGTGAGTAGGCACCGTCTTCAAGGTGTGAAAGCCGTGTGTTTTTTTTTCCTTATGAGTAAGAAGCTGCCTTCTGTGATGAGCTCGTTTTCTTTGAAGAGAAGTACCTTCAGAACAGCCCACGGCACTCCAGTTTGGGAGAGGAGGAGAAGCTGCAACGCTACTTGTATGAATAAAGAGAAGGTGCCACGCCTTGAGAGTGCGGATCTCTATCATGATGACAGCCCATGCAATGTAAGTGACGGCTGTCCAGCTTTTTTGTTCTCTTTTTTGTGAAATAACTCATATACATAGGAGGAATCACCAATTTCTGGCTTTGGAAAACCCATGCATATGATAACCAACTCTCTGATTTTGTGGAAAGCTCATGTGTATGAGAAAGACAGCCCTCTGGTTTTGCTTGAGAGAATATGTATGCATGGTGGTATGCTTCTTCAACAGACAGACTGAAGACCATAAAGTGATTGTGCCTCCTAGTCACACACTGTTTTGCCAGGTTGGGAGATTTGAAGTTACTTACTGATATTGTCTTTTCTTGGGAAACGGAAGTTTTGCATAAAGCTCATATTTGATGGAATGTAACCTTGTCTATGGCAAGTGGTTCTCTCACCATTTCTCTGTGGTGATCATTTTGCTTACGGCCGTGAGCCTATTTCATAATAAGGGTGCACCCCTATATGCATATTGAGTAAAGGGTGGCAGATGTCGATGTGCCCATCTCCCCTTGCATGTCTTGATCAAATGTATGTAGGCTTCCCCCAGTTGCTTGAAAAATTGAATGTGGGTAGAGACAAAGTCTCCTGCTTGAGATGTTAAATGTTGTGTCAGCTCATTGAGAAATTGACTGGTGCCCCTTTTTCTTGATGTTGGTGTGTACTCCGAACTGTGGAAAGGCATTGCTATAGAGGTGTTCCGTGTTTCTCCGCCTCCCTTCACAACGTCATCTGCACATTGTGACACTGTGATGACTGCTTCAATGCGAATTGCTTGTAGAACGATTTTACGCTCTTTAGGGGAAAGCATGTTGGTCGTCTTCGTAAATCTAGTAAATATCACTAAACACAACAAAAATAGAATATTAAACAACATTACTGAAATCAACATCAAGCAAACGTGAGAGAACAACAACAAGTGTATCATTACTTATCAATGTTCAAACAAAAACGGAATATCAAATAATTTTACTGAAATCAACATCATCCAATACATCATCAAACGTGAGAGAACAACAACAAGTGTATCATTACTTATCAATGATCAAACAAAAACGGAATATCAAACAATATTACTGAACTCAACATCATGCAATGCATTATCGAACGTGAGACAACCGCAACAAGTGCATTATTACTTATCAAGTGTATACATGTTGCACTCCTCATCTACACACCTATCATGACAGAGAGAGAGAGAGAGAGAGAGAGTTGTGAAGTGTATTATGAGAGAGAGAGAGGGGGGGAGGAAGAGAGAGAGGTGTGACAGATAGAGAGAGAGGGGACATTAGATGACATTTTTAATAGTTTTGTAAGTTCCTAAAGAGAGGAAAATAATGTTTTGTATTCCTAAAGCACTCCTCATCTACACACCTATCGTGATAGAGAGAGAGTTGTGAAGTGTATCATGAGAGAGAGAGAGAGTTGTGAAGTGTATCATGAGAGAGAGTTGTGAAGTGTATCATGAGAGAGAGAGAGAGAGAGAGAGAGAGAGAGAGAGAGAATTGTGAAGTGTATCATCAGAGAGAGAGAGAGAGAGAGGAGAGGAAGAGAGAGAGTTGTGACAGATAGAGAGAAGAAACATTAGATGACATTTTCAATATTTTTGTGAGTTCCTAAAGAGGAAAGTAATGTACTGTTTTAATTTTTAAGTAAATAGAGGGAGAAAAAAGAAATTATTAGGAATTATGTATATTTTAAGAGAAAAAAAAAGAAATCCATTTACACATCTATCGTGTTGTGAAGTGTATCATGAGAGAGAGAGAGAGAGAGAGAAAGAGTTGTGAAGTGTATCATGAGAGAGAGAGGGGGGCAGGAAGAGAGAGAGAGATATTCATTTTTTTGAGTTACGATATTATGAAATAAAACGTAAAGACAATATGATGTAAACTTTGATCCATGAAATACTCATGCCGCGTTAGCAACCAAGTATCGCATGGATCACACACAATAAAAACAATACAAGTCAAATCAAACAAATTTATGACATTTTTTCAACCACGTTAACGATCACATGCCGTAATATGCAAGCAAATTTACGACATTTTTTCGACCGCGTTAACGATAAAATGCTGCAATATGCAAAAAACAATATATGCACTAGCAGACGACACCAACTTGCCGCGTTAACGACAAAATGCCGCCCGATTCTATGGGAATACGAATACGATACGGACATACACTGGCCGCGACCATATGCCCGCATTTGACAAAGGGAAGGGAAGGGAAGGTGACATAGCCATAACGATACTATGCTTGCCGCGTTACTGACAAGTACCGCTATGGCGTGCCATACTTACCATAGGACACAGACTAGCCACGTTACCGACTAAGTGCCCCAGGGTAAGCACCATTCCGAAGAATGGCCTTACACACACCCCCCTCGTGTGGCGGACCACCCACATCCTATCGCGCATTGCAACAATGGGCGGTTGCCCGCACGAACACACACCCACACACACACCCCTCGTGTGGCGGACCACCCACATCCTGCCGCGCATTGCGACGACAATTGGCGGCTGCCCGCACGAACACACACCCACACACACACACACAAACAGAAGTCTCATTACCTGTGTATACTGTCAGCAACAATGAACTCCCAAAGGGCCCCCCGGGCCCATATATATAGAAAATTGTAGCCCGCCGGGACCCGCCGGGTTTTTATTTTTCCCGGCGGGACCACCGGGTATTGCAAAAGCCCGGCGGGATTTTATCCGGTTATCAGGGAGCTTCCCACCGGCTTTTTTGGGAACATGTTAACATGTTAACATGTTAATAACATGTTGACACATGTTATTAAAAAAAAATTTATGATCACGTGAATATAAAATCATTGATGGGAACCCTTATCACTAACTAATTCTAGGGGACACCAACATCTAGATATGATGTGCTCATATAAAATTTAGCAATTGTACGAGTATCTGCCTTTCGAGAATTTTTTTTCTTCTACCCATTTTGTGAAATAGTCAATAGCCACAATTATGTACTGCACTTGTGTATGTCATGCAGCTGGGCTAATGGGTCCAACAAAGTCAATTCCCCATTTCTCGAAGGATTATTGCACAATGATTGGAACTAATGGCATTCTATCTTGTCCATGGGGAATGTTAAAGCATTGACATTCATCAATAGTGTTTGATAAAATTGATGGCATCACTAGACATTATTGGCCACCATAACCTAACTTGCAAGATTTTCCTTGCCATTACTTTGTCTACAAAATGTCCTTTGGTGATTCCACTATGAACCTCCTCCAGGATGGTCAAAAATGCATCGTCCACCATCGGAACATGTGATCTTTTTTAGCTTATACAATTGGCTAGTGGCTAACTTAATATGTCATCGCATCCTATCCTTGTTTAATGGCTTGTCCTGTGAAAATCCATAGGTGAGATACTTAGAGATTTCTTCACTCCGTTCCGATACCAGATCTAGTTTGAATAGAGCAGCATATGGTAATTCAATATCAACATTAGTAGCTTTCCCATTAGGTATCCTCAACGTGTGGTCTGCCCCAGTACATGTTATGATCCTTTTCTCACTGTGTGACTGTAAAGCCGAACCCCATCAATAGTAGTAATAACCAACACATAATTTGGCCCCATCATGCAAGGCTTATTTACCAAATACAACAAAGCTTGATGATCCACAAGGAAGATGAACTTATTAGCCATCTATAATTTTTTATCACATACACTATGGCTAGTCCTTCCCTCTCAGTTGTGGTATAATTCATCTCAGCTTCATTGAGCTATCGACTCACGAAGTAGATTGGTTAATCCAATTTATGATCCCTCGTTGTACTAAAACACACCCAATTGCAAAAATTGATGCATAAATATGCACATGGAATACGAGGTCCCAATTTGGTAGTCTGAAGATGGACGCACTAGCTAATGCCCTCTTTAATTCATTGGGCACCTGCTGACACTCTTTAATCCCGCATCAATACACATCTAATCACATCATTCCCACTTCAATCCACATCTATTCACATCCTCCCACATCAGTCCACATCTATTCACATCTTCCCACATCATTTCATATCATTTCACATCCATTTTTATCTAAGTGAATTATATTTATAATCATTTCCATAACTCATCTAGAAAATTTGTGCATAACCTTCTTTATTTTTCAAGCAAATGAATAATGCTTAAAACTCCACTTTTAGCATAAAATTAATTATGCATAAAATTCATTTTTTTAAATAATAAAATTTCTGCCATAGTTTTCCCACATTTTCTACGAAATGAGAATGCCCAAAAGTTCACTTTTAATATAAAAGATTTGTTTATGCAAATCCTACATTTTCTAATGATAAAATTTTGCTATAGTTTCACCGCATTTACTATGAAATGAGAAAGGTTAAAATTACACATGTAACATAAAAATTAGTTTATGCATAAGCCTAAGCTTAAACATAAACATAAGCACGTTATTTATTTAAGAAAAGTACCCATTATGACTTTCATATTATAAGAATGTTAGCTCAATCTCTCTTTCATATTATAAGAAAGTTAGCTCAATCTCTCTTTCACTTTATATTGAATAAATATAAATTTTCCTAACATAAAACAAGCATAAATGAACGAATCCTCATTTTAATTAGCTTAAAAAATCATAAAAAAGCTTAATCTTTATCTCTAGCTTGTTAGGCCTAGAGATTTGGTTAAGAAAATAAGACTAGAAGTAAGATCTATCCTTCCAAGAAGGATTAATCCAATAAAGGTGAGTATTCTTACCAAAAGAGAGATTTACAAATCAAAACATTACTTTTAAGCTTAAAAGATTAGCATTAATCTATTTTTAACAACATAATGAATAAAAACATGGTTTTAAAAGAAAAAACCCATAGATTAAAATGCTTCCCAAGCATTAGAGGGGTTGGGAAGAAGATTACCATTTAGAAAAAACACCATTGTTTAGGCTTATCCTTGGCTTTTGGCTTGATTCTTTAGGGAAATGTGAAGCCCTCAAAGAAGAAGCTTGGCCACCAAGGTAGTCTCCAAGAGAAGAAGAGGATTAATGAATAAAAACATGGTTTTAAAAGAAAAAACCATAGATTAAAATGCTTCCCAAGCATTAGAGGGGTTGGGAATAAGACTACCATTTAGAAAAAACACCATTGTTTAGGCTTACCCTTGGTTTTTGGCTTGATTCTTTAGGGAAATGTGAAGCCCTCAAAGAAGAAGCTTGGCCACCAAGTAAAAGAGGGTAGTCTCCAAGAGAAGAAGAGGATTAATGAAGCTCCAAAGCTTCACAACAATATAAATATAATAAACTAAAAATTACACTAGCATATAGTTACTCCAATATGAAAATACAAAGGAATGGGGGTCTATTTATAGGTGAGGGAGGCCACCAACCAAGTCCAACTAGAATCTAGAGGCTTCCTGCTCCAGTTTGATCCATTTTGGACAAGTTTAGACTAGTTTGGCTCACTTTTTTTATTTGGTTTGAAGGAGGAGAGAGGAGAGATGAAATATCTCACTTTTTTGAATTAAAAAAATGCCCTCTTGATGTGATTTCTAGGCGCCTCCTTCATGAGCCCTTCTCCCCATTCTGAGGTGTCAAAAATTCTATTTTTTAACTTTAAAAATTCTATTCTGAGGTGTCAAAAATTCTATTTTTTAACTTCAAAAATCCCATTTTTTTACGTGAGAATTTACTCTTTTTTTGGGGATTTTCTTATATTCTTTGCCTTTTTCTCATCCCAACACTTGGATTAACCTTATTGGCCCTTCTTGACACTCTTTGGACCTTAATAAGAATTTTTTTTAAATTTTATACCCCTAGGCCAAGATGTCCAATTCACATATTCAATTAATTTCTAATGCACATTGGAAACTCTTTTTAAGATTCTCTTTCAAGGGATCTCTGGGAGAAATTATTATCCAAAAATATTTCAAAACTGTATTATCTCTCTCTAGAATATTTTCTCTCTCTAGGCCAAAACAGGGTAAAATAACGTTTTCTTGCATTCTGAATTAGGGGATGATTATAGAGACGGAAGGGAAGGTTCTTACACCTTTACATCTCAAAAGCTGGAGGGAAAAATCTTACAATTTTATACAACATAATTCCTTTTCATCTTTGACATGCAAGTATTCTTCCATTTGATAAAACTTTATGGCTTCTTGCATATGCAACCAAAAAATGTTATTATTGTCCAACTATTTCTTTTCTTTGTGCATATATAGTAGTGCTACGACAATAGTATTGGCTTTACATAAATGGTAGCAAAATAAAGTGTGTCATTTCAATCAAGTATTTATATATTGTCTTTCCATAAATGATTATGTACATACAGGTATAAGCATGATATTTAATGTCACTCTTATGACTCATATACAAGATGATCTTATACGAAAATGTTAATAGGTAGCATGTATGGTGTGGTTGTATATACAAAGCTAGGGTAATCAAGCCATTACTAAAACCTACAATAATATACAAATACATAGGTCGCAAAATGGAAGTCCTTCTATAAGAAAATCTAAAACACATCCAAGCTTTCAACATCAAAGCGGCAAAGAGCCATATTTCCCAAGGTATATCCATATCCTCTGCACTCATCTTTAGCCATCATGTAACTGCACACAGATAACACTTGGTGGGAATCCTTTCCACTCAAAGATAATCTTTTTAATGACATTAACTATTAAATTTGGTTTGTTGTTTCTGAATGTTAAGAAAATTGATGAACACTTGAGATGACATTATTCCATTGAAAATCAATGCACCAACAATATGCAGCTACAGAAAATTCTCTTCCTTTAGATTCTTTGGAGAACACATGAAGTGAGGTAACATGGTTTTCTTCTGATCCACTCCATTGATGACCACCCCCAATTACTTCTCTTTTTATTCCAATCATTTCTTCCTATGCTTTGCTAGTTTTTGGTGCTTTGTGCTTTGTTGTTCTCTATGAATTTTTGAAGCCTATTGAATGGGGACTACAAAAGAAACAATGACCACCATTAGATCCAAGATGCTAAAGGTGAAAAATATTGATAGTTGGTGGAGAAAAAACACAATACATATACCTTTATCTTCTTTGTTCTTTGCATTATCTCGTTCTGCTTTCAACTTAGCATGAATATGAAAAAGATCCATTCTAGTCTTCTTTGAAATTTTGATGTGAGAAAAATGTTGTCTCCAAATCCTCAAAAATGTTGTCTCCAAATCCTCCAAATCCTCAACTTAGCATGAATCTGAAAAAGATCCATTCTAGTCTTCTTTGAAATTTTGATGTGAGAAAAATGTTGTCTCCAAATCCTCAAAAATGAATAGAGAGAAATTGGAGACATATTGATGTCTTTTATTCTCTCTGTATATAAAGCGTAAACCTCACTTATTGTGAAATTATATGGTAAGTGAGTGAAGTTTGAGTTTGGAATAACCTCACCATTGAAAGAAACAAAGGTGTCAACCCATTGTCATATACAAAGGAGAGTTAGGAGGTTTCACAAGTATAAAAAATTACATTTATCCTCTTCCTTAAGCGTTGTTTGTCAGTGTATTTTCTTCATCCAATCCAAAGTATATCCAACTACTTTCAAAAAACATGTATGGCACATTAAACCTTCAAAAATTTTGTATTTGGTTTTCAAACTACGGCTTCTAATAGAGATGATCTTAAAAATAAATTTTGAACTCTTTTCATTCCAAAGAAGCTTTCTCATTCTTGCATGATTTTGAGAATCCCAACTTTCTCAAATAATTTTTAGCATAACAGTAATCTTGACATGTTTGCCTAGCTACTCTTCTTGACATGAACCTTTCTTTTTGTGAACTCTATGATGTTTCTTCCTCTTGAGCTGCAAAAAATGTGTTCTTGCAAATGCTCTCTATGACCTTCTTCAAAAAGTAGGACTTTTCACATCCTCTTCACTTTGAGAGAAACCACTTGTGTTGGAGAAATCAAAGAAGAAGGAAGGCAACATGAGTGATAGGCTGGAATCACAAACGCTTAACCTCTCCATCTCTCTACACAATCTTCACTATACAAAGAGAAAAGTGAAAGCAACATAAACAAGCTTATACTTTAGTTATCTTTCACTAAAAGGAGTAGAAAAATGTCTTAAAAGGAAATTTTAAAAATATAATTATTCTATAAAAAAGGTATTTCTTCCTCCTCAAAAGAGAGTGGAGAGGTTCATTCATCCTTATGCTCAAGTGGAGTAAAGAGCAAAAGAGCCCTCAAGAGCCGTTTTTGCGTTTCGAAGCTTTATCGATAAGGTATGTACATGTTTTAACTACTTGCCGTTGAAAAGTAAGTGTTTTGTTTCATTTTTTACTCCAATATTTTCTCTTTTGTCATCCTATTCACTCATGTTGCAAAAAGTTTTAAAAAAAATTCAAAAGTAGGGCCCTTTGGATTCCAGAGAGAGCTGAAATTTAAAAAAAAACATTTAAAAAAGAGATAGTTCTTCCCTTGTTTGTTCACTAAAATCATAGTTTTAAAAGAGGTTTTTAAAAAATTTTAACAAAAGTTTTTACAAAAGTTAAAATTTTAAGCTTTTGAATTTCAACAAAATTAGTTCTTCACATTAAATTTTAACACTTAAGCCTTTTAAATTACACAAGCTTTAAAAGTTAAACGTTTGGGGTGGATTTTGGAATCCAATCTTATGAGACCACTTTGTTGAAATACAAACTTATGTTTGTGCAAAGCCCTTTAACCACATTCAAAATAAAAAACCAAAGCAACAGATTGTAGGGTGAGTTTTAGCTTCAGTTTTGGTTAAGGTCATGTCTAGGATACAAACAAGATCTCTAATTTGTGGTAAAAAATGAAACATATTTGACTTGTTGGTATTCAAGAATCCATTTGAGAGAACCTTTATATTCCAAAATATCAACAAGAGTTGAGAGTTGACCACTATCTTCTTCCTCACACCATTAGGACTTCAAGACCACCCCACCTTGTCACTTTTTTGGAGGTCCAAATTTGAAAAATGTGTGACATAATCTTGGTTATGTCGTTAATCCAATTGAATCGCGTAGAGCCACTTTTCCTCTCAAATCCATTAAAAAAAATTACAATCGAAGTTATAGGCAGAAAGATATAACCTTTTTACTAAAATCAAGTCTGTAAATAAGAAGAATTTAAAGTACACATGATTCTTTGGATGTTTAATCGTCATGTGTATTCCTTAATACATTCTCGAGTAGAGAAAAACTAAAAGAAAACTCTTAAGTCCCATTTTTAGTAGTTTTAAAAAAAATTAGTGCCAAAGGGTAGGTTGTGGTCTTCTCTTGTGTATTCTAGAATACAAGAAGTTGGGCTATGGGAGGAGTTGGTATTTGAGAATACAAATTTAGCACCTAAAAATCAAAGAAATCAAGGGAAAATATAGGTTTAAGAGGATAAGAACATAGAGGAGAAGAGGGAGGAGAAGGAGAAAAGGCAAGGCGTGCTGCACACAGGGATGCAGGGCACACGTGCAAAGGAATATCGTGCAACATGAAGGGGTGACGGGTGTCGACATCATACACAAGCATAGAAGGTATGCACAACATGCAAGTGTAGAGCAATGTAGGTGAGTAAGGTGTGCAAGTGCGAATGGGCATAGGGCAGGCGCATGCACAGGGCATGGTGGGCACGCATGAGTGTATAGGTGCAAGTAAGGAGCATGCATAGGTGTATATAACGCACACGGCTATGCAGCTACATGGGAGTGTGCAAGGCATGTGCAGCTATATGGGAGCATGCATAGCTATGCAAGTAAGTAGCATGCATAGGTATAAGTAGCATGCATGACTATGCAACTCTAAATGGGAGCACACATAGATATGGGAGCATGCATAGCTATGCAAGTAAGTAGCATGCATAGGTATAAGTAGCGTGCATGACTATGCAACTCTAAATGGGAGCACACATAGATATGCAACTCTAAATGGGAGCACACATGGGAGTGTGCACAGCTATGCAGCTACATGGGAGTGTGCACAGCTATGCAGCTACATGGGAGTGTGCACGGCTATGCAGCTACATGGGAGCATGCACGACACGTGCGGGAGGGGCAGGGCGGTAGCATGTGTACACTAGAGGAAGCTTAGCATACATGAGAAAGGCATCTTGGCACTCCTAAGCATCTGCAATAGAGCATCTTAGCACTCGTGAGCATCTACAAATAGAGCATGGGATGTAGCTTGACATGCACATTAGATAAAGCATGAACTAAACTTTAGGGGTAACCAAGAGAACACATATAGCTTAGAGGAGCAGTTGTGAGCAAGACAAAGTAGACGGGTAAAGTAGGATGTAGTCTAATCCTTTTTGTGGACGGTTGTTCTTTTCACTTAGCACCAAAGCCAAAAATGGGCTAAAATGTTTGGAGTTTCTATCAGTTTTTGTGAAAAAAGTTTTTGATGTTCAAGTTTTTAAAATTATTGGTATTTTCCTTTGTTTTTGTGTATGGGATCTTTAGAGTGATTTTATTTTTTCCAAGATTTTTCAATGGTTAGAATTGTTGAAAACATTTAATTTTTCTTGAAATACAATCAAATACAAATCTTTCTTTATTTAAGATGTTTTTTTCTCTCTCTCTAAACTAAATGATTGTTTTCCATATTGCTCAAAATATTTTGTTTCTTTTGCAACCTTTAGACACAATGTCTACTCCCACAAGTGCTGCCCACCTTAGCAAGAAGCAAAAGACCTCCAAGCAACCCAATTCTTTGGGAGGAGTGTAACAAAGTGTACATGGAGGCGTCTCTGGGGACTTGACACCATCGCGTTCTTCAAGGGCTCCGGTGAGTCCGCACCAATAGTGTCCAAGAATAAACATGACTTGTCACCTCAAGAACCAAGAAGACAGTTACTTGTAGCTCACTAATTTCTAGGAGATCCTACAAGAAGAGAGGCTCAAGAAAGTAGGGATCTTCCATCTTAACAGGAAAAATCTCTGAAATATGCTTGGATTAATTCTCATGCAAAGGAGAGAATGGGCCATATCTAGACTTTCAAAATGGGTACAGTTGGTCAAAATTGACAAATTATGGAAAATACTATCTCATTCCTTTATGTGGCAAAGAAGAAGGGTCCCTGCGGCGGCGGCAGGTGAAACCACAAAGTTTCATTTATGTGGACACATTAAAGAAATTGAAGAGAGAAAAACCACAAATCAAATTTTTGTTCTTGTGAACGGAGAAGACAACAAAGAAAACACATTTGTCCTTAGTTCAAAAGACTTCAAAAGTGCTTTCATTAACCCACATTAAACAAGGTTTTCCCTCTAAGATGCCACACAAACATGTGGACTAGTATTACCCTTTTCATTTCTACTATCTCCTTTTCCATTTTTTCATTTGCACTTTTTATTGTGTGAAGCAAGTTTTCTCTTTCCTTTGTCTCAGAGAAGTATTTTAGAATATAGTTATATAAGTCTCTTTGTAACTTCACTGAGGTATTAGTATTCTAGAATATAAGTGTTGAGTTTTTTACTTTGTGTGTCTTTCTTGTTGTAAGCACTTTTGACTTTTATAAAGAATCATCTCAAAGTGTATTGTAAGCACTTTTGATTTTTATAAAGAATCATCTCAAAGTGTATTCTTGAATACTTTTTGAATATCATGCATCTCAACCTTGTTCTCACTTTTTTCATTGTGCAAATATATTCTGAAATATGACATGCTAGAAATTTTTAACTTTTTTGTATTCTAGAATACACTTAACCTCAAGGACACATCAACACTTGTTTGTATTCTAGAATACAAGTACTTGTATAGGTTGTTTTCATGGATGCTCTTCCAATCACTTTCTTAGTTGTCTTGGTGGTTTTCTTTTGCTACATCACCTAAATGTCTTCTTCTTTTTTATGTTTGCAGAGCTTTAGTGACGCTTTTCATGAATTAATGGATAGCATGTTTAACCTTGACAAAACCTCAGAGGATGACGAGGAGTACCAAGAAACAGGATGCTCTTCATAGGAAACTGATTCTAAAAGACAAAGTCAGCACAAAGAAGGAAGAAAGCGTCCATGAAGCAGTAAGGAAACACAAAATATTGAGCTTTTTGAGGAAAATATTGTCCCCTCAGGTACAAGAGCCCCACTTGAGTAAAACCTTCTAAGAGAAAAGTTTAAGCATGACAAAAAATGGTAGACAAGAGGCCATTGTTTCTTCCAATGGAGAACATGGAGCATCCCCTCCAATGGATCCTTCTACAAATCAAAGAAAACTTGAGGTTCGTAGCATTGTTGAGTTATGTTTGCAACCTCAAAGACAAGCCCACTACATGCCTTGCCACTTCTTGTTCTTGTGGTGCACAAGGAAATTTATGCTAATAAGAGGAGCTTCCAAAAGTTAAAGGTTAATTAGTAAAGCACTTCTTGTTCTTGTGCACAAGAAAACTTTTGTTGATTTGCAAATGATGCAAGGGGTTCTGTACCATGTCATAATAATTACTATCATTCATTTATTAAGAAATAAAAGAGGCCTATGTTGATGCAAGAAAGTTAGCTCAATGTTGGCAAGAAGAAAAGGAAATGTGGAAAGGCATTGTAAATGAGCTCACTATGGAGAACATGATTGTTGTGCTTGCCACCATGTAGGACCAGAATGTTATGGCTGGCAAAAATCACTAAAGTTCATGAGCAAAACAATCATATATATGTAATAGAAGTTTATTATTATAGAACAACAAGGGATGATGCATTGACAAGGAGATATGATCCAGAAATTCTTAAAGGAATAAAGAAGGGAGAAAGTCATGTGGTAGTCAACATCGGATAGATAAGCTCAATTTTGAAGATGTATAAATCCTTGTTTATGTGTTCACTTTACAAAAATTGTTGGAATTAGGGTTAGGGTTGCAACAATGCACACACACAAGATAGAGAAGCTTGAGAGCACACAAACTCACTAGATTAGAATGAAAAAATGTGTGCTAGATACAAAAGATAAGTACACACCCCAAAATGAGTAAATAAGAGGGTGTACATACACACGAGAGAAAAAACCTCCTAGTGAGGGAAAAAGTGCCCCGACGATCTTAAGTGTGTTCACACACATCACTACCATATAATGCTACAAAACCCCCCTAGAGTGATAATGTGAACATGTACAAGGTATGGCCGAATCCTGAAAAGGCAGTAAGCCCAAAGCTTTATGAAAAGCTTCGAACTTTTCACGAGGAAGAGCCTTCGTGAATAAATATGCCATGTTGTCATGGGTAGGCACATAGACCAAGATGATCTCTACTGTAGAGAGTCTTTCCCTGACAAAGTGGTAATGCACCTCAATGTGCTTAATGAGAGAATGAAACACTGGGTTCCTCGCAATTACTAATACGCTCTGGCTGTCAGTGAAAATTGTAGTGCTAGCCACAACACCCAAATCAGCCATAAGACATCTGAGCCACACACACTCAATTATAGCTGTAAAAGCTACCCTGTACTCAGCTTCACAGCTAGAAGTGGCCACTATAGGCTGCTTCTTGCTCAGCCATGATATACATGAATCACCAAGGCAAAATCAAACCCCACTACTCATGTGCCATAACATCTAGCCCAATCTGAATCACCAACTGTGACTCACCCCCCTTTGGATAAAACAATACTACAAAATACTGAGTGCCCTGCAAATAGCAAAAAATGCACTTGACAGCCTTCCAATGCTTTGTACCTGGGCTATGCATAAATCTGCTCAACTGTGAGACTGCATACTGTATATGTGGCCTCGTGTTGCATACATAAAGAAGGGATCCAACAACCTGCTATTACAAACTAGCATCAAAAGAGTCTCCTGCATCTTGAAGACTAAGTTGAGTACCTGTCTCCATAGGTGTAGCCAGAGGTTTATAGTCTTCAAGATTAAACATCTTCATTTAGATTCTGTATATATATTTAGATTCTGTATATATATTTAGATTGTAGCATAACAATGCCATCATTGCGCTGCATAAACTGAATCCCCAAATAATAATGCAAGGGTCCCAAATCTAACATCTCAAACAATGACTGCAAATTAGTCTTAAAGGCTGAAATCTGATCTATATTTTGGGTCCCGTGTGAGCAGCATGTCATCAGCGTATAGAACGATGACCAAAAAAGTGTCCTTACTCCTCTTCACATAGAGGGTACTCTCTGTGTTGGACTGTTGCAAAAATCATTTGCAACCAAGTATGCATGAATCTTCTCATACCATGCTCTAGGAGCCTTCTTAAGGCCATAAAGAGCCTTTTTTCAACCTGTATACTTTAGACTCTTCTCCTTTCACATCAATACCAGGAGGCTGCAATACATATACCTCCTCATGTAAATCACCATTCAAGAATGCAGTCTTAATGTCCAACTAATGTAAATTCCACCCATGATGTGCTGCCAAAGCAATGAGACACCTAATGGTAGTCATACGAGATGTGGGTGCAAAGGTCTCATCATAAATCAATGCCCTTTTCAATACCCCTTTGCAACAAGTGTGGCCTTGTATAGCGATCAATACTACCATCTGCTTTGCGTTTTAACTTGTAAACCCACTTAGTACCAATGGCCTTCTTGCCATGAGGTAGATTTTTCAAATACCAGGTGTCATTCTTGAGTATAGAGTTATACTCATCCTGCATAGCATGCATCCAATGATCATCATCCTGTGCTTCCTCAAAGGAAATCGGTTCCTCCTCATTACATAAAGTAGAAATGAGAACATGATCCATATGAGAATAATATGCATGATGAGAACCTGCACGAGTTCTGCTAGGTAAAGAAGCTGCCAACTTGTTATCCCTCAATGTTTGCACAAGATATTTTGGCATATGCCTAGGTTATTCTATGGAGCTGCTCTCTCCTCATCCACTACATCCTCAATAATTGCCTCATCAAAAGGTTGATTTGCAGGCTGATTTTCCACCTGCAAAGAGTGAATTTTAGCACTTGGTTGAGCATTCAATTGCTCTACATATGGCTGCCCTCTATTAAACAAAGGTAGGAGCGAATCAAACATGTCTTGTGAGCATACATTCTATTATTTTTTACATGAAAGCATGGATTGAACTAAGTTTTTGACAAAAATAACATCTCTACTTACCAAAATCCGCTTTGAGACCAGATGGTAGAGTCTATATCCCTTGCTTTTTGAACTGTATCCCACAAATATGCATTTAACTTCCTTATCAACAAGCTTACTGCGTTGTTGCTGAGGCACAAGAGCATAAGCAAGACAACCAAAAACATGCAAATGAGCCATAGAAGGGTTCCTACCATGCCAAGCTTCATAAGGAGTTTTAGACTGCAAGGCCTTGATAGGGCATTTGTTCAACACATAGTTTACGCACATAGTTGCCTCTAACCAAAAACCATGAGGTAAATCTTGGGCTTTCTCCATACATCGTGCCATCTCCATAAGAGACATGTTCTTCCTCTCAGCCACACCATTTTACTGAGCTATGTATGGCACTGTACATTGATGCCTTATGCCTTTTTTAGCCATATATGCATGAAATTCCTTGGACATATACTCCCCCCCTCGATCTGAATGAAGGGTGCCAACTTTACATTCACATGCACTTTCAGCCATGGACACAAAGTTCCTAAAGCACATAAAAACCTCATGGATACACCTAGCTATATCTGGCGTAATCATCAATGAAAGTGACGAAGTAGAGATATCCCCCAATAGGTGGTGTCCTCATAGGACCACATACATCACTATGTATAAGCTATAATTTCTTAATAGCTCTCACAAATCCATGCTTTGGAAATGATGCCTGATGCATTTTACCAAGAATAAACCCCTCACATACATGTCTAGTAGGGGTCTCAAGAGTTGGCAACTCAAACACCATATCATTCCTTTGAAGGCATAACAAACTGCCATAATTCAGATGGCCAAATTTTGCATGCCATAATTCTGCATTACTCATAGCATGAGTCTAGATACTGAGCAAGCAACATGCTGCTGTAACTTCTCAAATACATCCATCTTGTATAGACCATGAAACAAGTTACCTAAGGCAATGATAGAATAACCATCATTTCTATCTTAAATTGTACATATGTCATTCACAAATTTCACCATCAAGCCTAATAAGGCTAAGGCTGAAACTGACTGTAGCAAGTTCTTCTTAATGCCACTTGGCACATATAAAACTTTTGAAAGAGTAAATGTGCCCCCATTTGCAGTAGTGAGCACAACTCTACCAACTCCTTTAATAGGATATGAGGAAACATTTGCACATGTGACGGTCATTAGGAAAATTTTGGACTCAACTTTGGGCCTTTTTTCTCTAGAGAGAGAAAGGCTTTCGACCAATGGGAAAAGAGCCACCGAACAAAACTTTTGATAATTAGACGTTTTTCATATATTCTTTATATGAATATATTGTTATTAAAGAAATACTAAATGCATTTGATCACACTTTATAATGTCATTTCTTTAATATATATGAAAATTAGAGTGTTGTCAACTCATTTAATAAATCTCAACTCATTTAATGAACGGTTTTCAATCTAAAAATTTTCCTCGTTCAGTTCATTTAATAAAAGTGCTTTTTTCCTCTAAAAATTTGAAATGTTCTCTTTGAAGTTCCAGCTCATTTAATGAATGGATTTCCCTCTAAAAATTTTACATGTTTTGGAGGTTATCTCTTCTTCCATCTCATCTTCTTCCATCTTCTTACATCTGCTTTTATTTTCTATTTGCTTCCATGGAAACCACACGTCCTAGGCATTTGTGCTCCTCTACTAAAGCTATTATAGTATACAACAGTTTTGATATGGATAATCAAAGGTGGATTCCTACCACAATCTCTATTGGTAGTTTGATTATATTGTAGACGAGGAAGCAAAAAAGAACAAGGAATGAGTTCATCAACAAAGACAGAGTTCAAGATTTCAAACTCTCTAACACACAAGTAGGAGCATTAAGGAAGTGCTTATACAACATGCCTACATGCACTTAGAACTGTGTCTGCAACATTTGCCTAATGGAATCCCACTCCATGGACCAAACTGTAAGTAAATGTTTTTATATTATGTTTATGTAATGTGTTTCATTTCTATACTTATGCTTCTCTTGTATTCGTCTGTGTAGATATATATCCTTCAAACTTGGTTGACTGGCAACCTATAAATAGTATTGTGGGAATCTTTGATATTTTTCATGCATCTATTGGGTGAGCAGTTATACAAAGAAACATCTATTGGGTGAGCAGTTATACAAAGAAACATCAAGCAGGTCTTTGGTAGAGAGAGGAGTTTTCTTTTATAATGAATTTTACACGGCACCTCATATATATCCTTCAAACTTGGTTGACTGGCAACCTATAAATAGTATTGTGGGAATCTTTGATATTTTTCATGCATCTATTGGGTGAGCAGTTATACAAAGAAACATCAAGCAGGTCTTTGGTAGAGAGAGGAGTTTTCTTTTATAATGAATTTGACACGGCACCTCATAGTGTTACAAGTTATGAATCTTTGAAAGCATTACCATTGCCTTCATTCAACAGTCCAGAATGGCCAATACCAACAGCAGAAACAAGTGAGTGCTTTAGATTAAAGATATACCAAGACGTGCAGAGGTGTATAAGACCAAATGTAGCAAGTCATCAGTAGGTGAAAATCGTTGTCTTTATGCCATTGCATGTTTTTGTCGACTTCTTTTATGTGACAAGGAGGTCAAAAAAACATCGTGAATGTTTATCTGTAAATCAGAGAAATATTTAGATTTCTTAGGTCAAAATTGGGATGTGAAAGAATTAAATGGGGTTACTAGCAAAATCCATAGGAAATCTATTGTCTATAAATATATGATTGGCTCCTAGAATTTTATTTTGGCCTTTCATTATATGAGATGGCATTATGTCAATGTAAAACTTGTAGCAATTGATTAGGACTTGGAGGATGACATTGAAAATCCATTGATGCTATTAGAGGCATGGTTTGAACATGAGCTCTTGAGACAGTACTCAATATAAGGTCAAACATCTCACTGCATCAAGTGAGAACAAACTTGGTAAATGAGGATGACCTACAAGTGCCTGATGATTATGTGCTCAAGTGCAACAACCATAAGGTATTTTATTCATTATAACCTCCAAAAAGTATTCAATTCAAAACTATACCATAATCATTATTACTTAAGGAAGTAAGTTTTCGTGGTGCAAACAACCATCACATAATGATAAATGGAGATAAATGTATTTTTGGCAGCATATAGTTACATCAGTCATGACAACATTTTGTATTTCTTAGAGCAAAAGAAACTAAGACAAATATTCTATAAAACATTGATAGCATGTTCAAAACATTGATAGCATGTTTGTAAGATTCCTCCGTCCAGCTTTTTGAGGTGTGCAGGTGTAAAAATCTCCCCTTCTGATCTTATAATTATTCCTCTCTCTGAAATAAAAGAAAGATTCTGTTTCACCCTGTTTTGACCTAGAAAGAGAAAATGTCTAGAGAGAGGTAGTCCAAAAATGAGATATTTTTGGATAAAAAAATCCTCCTAGTGTCTAAAATGAATTCCCCTGAAACAGAAATTCAAAAATTATTTTTCAATGTGCAATTAGAATTAATTGGAAATGGGTATAAAGGACCTTAGCCTAAGGGTCTAGATTTTCAGAAATTTTTGGATTATGGTCCAATTAAGGTTCCTATGCCAATAAGATCAATCCATGTGTGGGGAGGAGATAAATCTTATTTGTAAAAGAAAAATACCCAAAAATGAGTAAATGCTCACATAAGATGAAGAGTTGACTATGTACAAGGGTTATTAGTAAAAAAACTATGCGTGTTACCAAAAAAATGAGATATTTTGGGTATAATGATTCCATTTTGACACATGTGTAAGGAAGGGGAGTCCCTTCAAGGAGGCGCCTAATTCACATGCTTGAATGAGTTTTAAACTAAAAAATAATGTGATATGTTTATCTCTCCTCTCTCTTGGATCAAACCGAATAAAAAAGGAACCAAAATAGGTCCAAATCTGGTCCCAATTCAACCAAACTTAAATCTGGGAAATTCTAGAAATCAGTTGGTCTTGATTAGAGCCTCCCTCTCCTATAAATAGAATCTGAGCCTTTCTAAAAAATACGAGAATTTTACTATACCAGAATTATGCGAAAATAATGATATTTTTTACTATTCTCTAAAATTCTCTCCAAATTTAAGAAATTGGAGCTTCCCTCTTTCTTCAATCTCCATTGGTGGCTCCATCAGCATACTAAACCAATTGATTGGTTGGGGACCTCTACCGTGATCAAAGAATCAAGCAATTTGTAAGGTAAAGTGTGAATTTTGATCTTTTTCCATATATTCTCAATGTTTCTCTCTTCTCAACCCCTATCAAGCTTGAGAAGCCTAATTGGAATGGCCTTTTAATACTATTGAAGTTAATTGATGAATGGTAGTGAAGAATTACATAAATTTCCATTTATGCTTAATTTTAATGATTTTTATATAATTTCTCTCTTAGAGAATGGTCATTCTCATGACCTATTCTCAATCCAAATGAAGCTTCTCATAAAGCTTTTCCTTAATCCAAGATTAATCTATGCTTGTTTAATTGGAGGCCAAATTAATGGTTCTTTTAATGTTTTTAGTTTATGTATTTCATGAATATTGATAATTCAATCCATTATGGGTTAATGATCCAATTAGAGATCATTCTAATCATTTCCTTAATGTTAAGCTTTATCCTTTAAAATAATTGAGATTTATTAGTCATAGCAGTGAAGCTATGGTAAAAATTTCTGTAAAAATTACACATAAAACAATTTCATTCAAAGCATGAAAAGAGGACTTCCTACCATATTCTAGGAATTATCATCCTAGATTAATTGAAAGAATTTTATTTTAATCATGGAGAAATTGATTTTTTTTGTTATGCATAATTGATGAATTAAGAAAAAGAGGATTTCTAGTAATTAAATTTTATGTTAAAAAGAGTAATCCCCATCGTATGAGTATTTTTAAAGGGTTATTTTCATTCTAGCCATAGAAAAATGTATACTAGAAATATTTTATTATAAAAGTGTGATTTTCATCATAATTGATTTTTATGCATAAGTAGATGCATAAAAGAAAATTTTTATTATAAAAGTGTGACTTTCATTAAAATTTTGATTTTATGCATAAAAAGATGCATAAAGAATTTTATTTTTAATTCAAAAGAGATATTCTTATAAATTTTGATTTTATGCATAGATAGATGCATAAAAGATTTATTTTAAAAGTGTTAATTTCATTAAGATGGAAATTTATGCATAGAAAGATGTATAAAAGATTTAATTTTATTTTAAAAGTGTTAATTTCATTAAGATGAAAATTTATGCATAGAAAGATGTATAAAAGATTTATTTTTATTTTAAAAGTGTTAATTTCATTAAGATGAAAATTTATGCATAGAAAGATGTATAAAAGATTTATTTTTATTTCAAAAGTATTATTCTCATTAAAATGAAATTTATGCATAGTAAAATGCATAAAAGGATTATTATAAAAGTGTTATTCCTACTAAAGTTGTCTTATGCCTAATAAGATGCGTATGGGAAGTGATAGGATGTGATAAGATGCGTATGAGATGTGATAGGATGTGATAAGATGTGTATGAGATGTGATATGATGTGATAAGAGGTGTATGAGATGTGATAGGATGTGATAAGATGCATATGAGATGTGAAAGGATTTGATAAGATGCGTATGAAAAGTGATAGGATGTGACAAGATGCGTATGGTGATAAGATGCGTATGGTGATAAGATGCGTATGAGATGTGATAGGATGTGTTAAGATGTGTATGAGATGTGATAGGATGTGATAAGAGGTGTATGAGATGTGATAGGATGTGATAAGATGCATATGGGATGAGTTAGGATGTGATAAGATGTGTATGGGATGAGGTAAGAAGTGTATCTAACGGGATAAGATGTATATGGGTTGTGATAGGACGAGAATGGATGTGTTATAAAAGAATAGATGTGAAGGCGTATGTGGATATATGAATGGGAATGTAGAAACGGATGTATGGATGTGGATGTGGATGTATGGATGTGGATGTATGAATATGGATGTGGATATGGATGTGGATGTATGAATGCAGATGTGGATGTGAATGTGGATATGGATGTGGATGTATGAATGCAGATGTGGATGTGAATGTATGAATGTGGATATGGATGTATGAATGTATGGATGTGAATGTATGAATGTGGATATGGATGTATGAATGTAGATGTAGATGAGGATGTGGATGTAGATGTGTGAATGTGAATGTGGATGTGGATGTGTGAATGTGGATGTGAATGTATGAATGTAGATGTGGATATGGATGTATGGATGTGGATATAGGGATGCGGATGTGGATGTGGATGTGTGGATGTATAGATGCGGATGTATGAATGTGGATGTGTATGAGGACTAATGAATGCGAATATGTATGTGAATGGATAGGATGTCGAGATGAGTGAATGGAGGAGATGTGATGATAGGTGAATCAGAATGTGAATTAATGATATAAGATGAATAAATGAGATGTGATGATATAGGTGAATCAGAATGAATGAATGATCTAAGATGAATAAATGAGATGTAATGAGAAATGCATGTGATAAGATGAATAAATGAGATGTAATGAGAAATGCATGTGATAAGATGAATAAATGAGATGTAATGAGAAATGCATATGATAAGATGTAATGTAAATTAAGAAGATAGGAATGGATGTTAGTGAAGTGATGCAAATTAAGAAAGATAGGAATGGATGTTAGGTGAAGTGATGTAAATTAAGAATGGAGGTCGAAATGGAGCCACAAATAGCCACGAATTGATTCGAACGGATTTTGGTGAAGATTTGACTTCAAAATTTCACCCCCAGCTGGTCCAAGCAGTTGCAAACAAAGGTGAACAAGAGAAGCTGAGCTCCTCTCTCAGAAATGTTGAGGCTGAGCCTCACACAGACACTCTCTCTCACAAAGGTTCCGTCACCACGCATGCAACCACGAGCACACAAAGCTCTGATACCAAATGTTGGACCAGAGGTTGCGATAGAAAATAGAACGGTGAGTCTCAAGAGAGGATCAATCACATTACGATAAAAACTAAAGAACGTGAAGGAATAAAACAAATGAAAGAGTAGAGGGTATATATATGACCCACTAACTCATAGACTAAAATAACCTAGTTAGGACTAAATTAGCCTACATGTCCATACCAATGACTATGTTCTAAACAGAGCTCAGCTGTAAAAGTTGTCCAAAAGATATGTTTGCCTTCTTACCCTCCTTCAAGTCTTCTAATAGGCTATATGGCTCCATTCCTTCTCCAAGTTGGTAATCATTCATTCCTATCTTCCTTCTTCTCGCTTTTGCTTTTCCTTGCTTGCTTGATTCTCCCATTTCCATAGGTGCTTTTCCTTTATCTATCTTCATTTATTTGGCCCTAACTTCTCTTGTAGCATCCTCAGCACTCGACCTTTGAGCCCTTGTCCTTTTGTTTACTAAAACCCCAACTTCATCATTATCACTATCCTCTTTTACAGCTTCCAAAACATTGACAGCTGGAAAGGGAGGTGCTTGAGCCTGTACACATGGCTGTCCTTGAGCTTGGACCTATATTCCTCCATTATTACCATTATCCACTCCCCGAGCACGTGGTCTTTGCATAAGAGTATAAACGCCACACCTGGTTCTCTCTTTGGTTACGTACATTGAGGAGCTATGTGTCCTCTTTCCCAATAGTTAAAACATTGGACATGCTCAAATCTATTCCTTTGTGGCCTTTCCACAGGTGGCCTTCTAACTTGATTTTGAGCTACCTGCATGGCAAGGTTCAAATTTCCAATCTTCTCAGTGAGCCTTTGAATATTCTGTTGTAAATTTGGCTGACCCCTTTGAGGCTCCAATACCCTTGGCATATCATTTTGTGGATCTCTCTCAATATGCATGTCCACAATCAAAGGCTCTATATATCCAGGTGCAACATGTGTTAGAAAACATGGGAGCTCAAGGGTGGATTGAGCACATGATTAGAACAAGGATTAAAAGCTAGGAAACAAGATTATGCTTAAACATGGCTAGATTAGCTAAAGACAAATCATATGAGCATAATGACAATGTGAATAAGACAAAAACTGAAGTGTCTTCTTCATTATATGAGGAGCCTTTAAATAGGCTTGAGTACAAAAGGATTAAGGAGGAGATTAGGATCTAATCCTAATCAAGATGCTTACCACTTGCCTAGAAGTGAGCACCCAAAGCCTAGAGTTGAGTGCAAGAAGTAGAGATTCTCCACTAAGGCATATAATAAGGCTAAAATATGACCATCCAAAAGAAGCTACTAATCCTTAGAGAAATAATCTACTAAGATCCAAAACTAGTACCAAGCTACTAATCCTTAGAGAAATAATCTACTAAGGTCCAAAACTAATGCTATGTAGAGGGGCCATAAATTCCAATACCCTCCCTAGGCCTCAACATGGCAAAGAGCGTCCAAGAACCCTGCCATGTTCCAAACACTAACCAAGGGACTAACCAAAGAGATTTGCCCTTCCAGGAAGCAAATGACTAAAACATTACATGAGCTACATCATGTGGTGCTCAGAGGTAATCATACAATAGTTCCACCACCACTACTACTACTAAGAAAGTTACATGAGCTACATCATGTGGTGCTCAGAGGTAACATACATCAAAAAAGGACTTCAAAAAGCCCAATCAGAGTCAATAGAAGCAAAATTTGCTTCTTCTTCCTTTGTCAAAACTTCTTTTTCCTCAACAAGGTGTGCTTTATCCTTCTTTTTAAAGCAAAAATTCTGTGAGAATGACCTTTAAGACCACAAAAACTGCATATCATCTTCAACCTGCATGTGTCAATTTTGTGTCCTGACTTTCCACAATGGGAGCAGGATACTTTTGATTTGCCTACTATCATTGCATTGTCAACTTGAAAGAGACATTCTTTGCCCATCTTTCTTTCTTCTTCCAGGATAGAAGATTCCACCTTTTTCAAGTTTAGATATGGTACATTTTTTAAAGTGGTGATGTAAGTGGAAGGTAAACTTTTAAGCAAAACAGCAATAACTATTTCATCTTTTAAAACTTCTCCTTCACTCTGGCAAGCTATGAGAGAAGGCTTTTAGCCTTATTGAGGTAAGTTGAGAAACTTTCATTTGCTTGCATCATTATCCCAAAAAATTCTATGATGAGGTTCATTAAGGTGCCTTTCCCTTTGGCTCCAAATAACTCCTCCAATGTATCCCATGCTACTTTGGAGGTGTTGCATGCACTAATATGATGAATGAAATTATCATCCATACTAAGCACTAGAAGGGCAAGTGCCTTTTCATCTTTAGTTATCCATTCAGCTTTCTCGTCTTCTTTGTCTCTGCCGTTTGGACATTTGTTCTTACCATTGACAATATTCCAAAGTCCCTTCTTTATGAGAAAGTACCATCAAACCTAGTAAGCCCTTTATCCTTGTGTTTTGACATACCAAAAAAACAACTCACTTAAACAAATTACAGGCATGGGAAATCAAAGTTGCCTTCCCCATATAAGTGTAATACTTCAAGATAGGATGATGAAATCTGAGAAGTGGGTTTGTTTTTGGCATGAACTTTGTTGATGGATTTGACTTTTGCTTTCTTCACGGCTTTAATATATTTGACATACTTTGCATTGTTGGACTCACATGAAGAAGGCATGGTGAGCTTACAATTTTTCTTTAAAAAAATAGTGATTAATGTCCACTAATCCACTCATTAGTGATGAGTAGGCTCACTATTTTGAAAAACCAAAAAATTGGGCCACCTTGGAGTAAAAGAATGGACGCCATTCACTAAACATCTTCAAAAAAGCTTTAACATGCTTCAATAGCAGTGTGTCCATATGTTAATCATCACCTTAAACACTTGATCAAGCAAAGGAACCATTATTTAATCTCTATTTTGACCAAAGTGCCTTCTGTAGTTGCCACAGTGCTGGAGGAGCTATAAGCAATCGTTTTCAGCTAAATCTGAAGCTACAAGCATGTTTGCCATGCCCAAAAACCCCTAAGGTAGAGAGGATTTAGATCAATTCGTTTGGAATGAATCCAATTTTTACAAAAAAACCAAAAATTTTGCATGAAAGGGGCGACGTTGATTTTGCCGGCTGCCTGCAAGCATTGTTTTGCTTTAAGGCTCAACATAGAGGGTTTCCTAGGTGTTAGCTTTTGAAGACCCTAAGAGGGCTTGACCAATGGTGAAGCGGTTTGTGCACAGCAAGTCATTGTTCAACTGGGGGTGCAGAGAGGCTATGGTGAGAAGAGGTAAAAATGACTTAATTGATGAGGAGTGATTTTAGCAAATGTGATTAGTGACTACACACAGCTTGAGGGTGACCTATGGAGGTGTGAGAGAGCCCCCCTTGCTCTGATACCATGTTAGAAAACATGGGAGCTCAATGGTGGATTGAGCACATAATTAGAACAAGGATTAAAAGCTAGGAAACAAGATTATGCTTAAACATGGCTACATTCGCTAAAGACAAATCATATGAGCATAATGATAATGTGAATAAGGCAAAAACTAAAGTGTCTTCTTCATTAGATGAGGAGCCTTTAAATAGGCTTGAGTACAAAAGGATTAAGGAGGATATTAGGATCTAATCCTAATCAAGATGCTTACCACTTGCCTAGAAGTGAGCACCCAAAGCCTAGAAGTGAGCACCCAAAGCCTAGAGTTGAGTGCAAGAAGTAGAGATTCTCCCCTAAGGCATTTAATAAGGCTGAAATATGACCATCCAAAAAGGAGCTCCTAATCCTTAGAGAAATAATCTACTAAGGTCCAAAACTAATGCCATGTAGAGGGGCCATAAATTTGAATAACATGTTCATGCCTAGTATATAAACCCACTTCTTTCTCCTTCTTTGCCAGCTCTTCTTTCCTCAATTTCTTCCTCTACTGCTCATGAGGTACCTTTACAGCCTCATCATAGGAAATTGGATCCTTTAGCTCCACTGCTCATGAGCTACCTTTACAGCCTCATCATAGGAAATTCGATCCTTTAGCTCCACCCTGTCCCTCTTATGCTTTCATGTAAAAGGCCTATAAACCTGTCCTTTAAAAAAAATCTGGGGGTACCTGATAATCACCTAGAACCTTGAGAATCACCTGAGAATCACCTAGAACCTTGAGAATCTATCTCCAAGAACTTTTGAACCTAGTGACAAAAGCTGGAATTTCTTCCTCTTCACCCTGATAAAGTTTGATGAGCTCCTTCCAAAGGTCTCTAGGATTATCTGTTCTCCCATATTTCTGCACAAGGGCCACCTTTATCACAAAGACCAGTTACTTTTAACCTCAGTGTCAAGAGTATCCTCATACCATTCTTTAGATTGGCCTTCTAACAACAATCCCACCATCCTTAGTTTGTAGATGTCATCATCCCTGTTATTACTGATGGCGGCCAATTCTATTGTCCTGAGAAATTTCTCAACCACTTCACCTGTTTCTCCTTTAAACACCTCAAAGCCAAAAAGTGCCATAATGCCTTGAGTTGATTACCAAGTTGATGCCAAAAAGGTAATTAAAGCACAAAAACGCTCTCGAAAATCCTCAGTGGGGGCACCAAAAGATGTGTGGGCTCTGGGGGGTGGCCTCTATTACACCTCTCACAGCTACACAGTTGGAAGAGAAGAGAAGGTGGTAGCTCTCATGAGCTCAAACCACACTAGCAACAAAGGGGCACCACCAGCAGGAACCTGGAATCCAGATTCTCACGTAAAAAACCCAACAAGAAACATGTATACCTCTCCAAATGAGGTTTGCATCATTACCATCAAAGCTGGCATATACATGTCCTGTTTCACACCATAGGATCCCAAAATTCTAACAAAATCACCACATGATATATACATGTCAAATACACATGGCCAGCTTAAAGCACCAACAACTTGTATCCCCAACAAAAATGTCAAAAAACATGGCCCATTTTTACATCACACATATATTACTGGAATTTAGAAGCATGTATTCTGCACTTCACATGATGGACATACTAACATCATTATCAAATTATGGCAAAGAGATTGACAATGTCGAGAAAACCTATTTTGATTCCCATCATCTCACAAAGTAGCAGAAGATAACAAATCATATATATACATTTTCATCATGAGTCTTCCAAAAGCATCATCACCCTAAATCACTCCAAAAGAAACTAAAAAAACTCCTCTTTACAAGTCACCAAACCTCTTTCCTTCTCCACCTTATAGCTTACATTCTTGATGCTTCAAAAACTTCAAAAAAGTCTTTCCAAAGCCATACAAATCTAACCTTTCAAAGGTTTTTTGAAAGCTCTTATGGTAATAAAAATAAAAACCATAGTATATCCAAAAAAACTTATCTCCAAAGGTCATAACGATTCAAAGAATCGTTTTTTATCGAAATTTCATCTCTGTAATTTGCAAATCACAAAACTTGGAGAAAAAGACATTTTTACCAATGAAAACCTTCGAATTCAATGCGCCAAATCCTCTTTTGATGAAATGAACTCATCTGCGCTTAGCTGGTTTTTTCTTTGAGAATTTATAAAAGTTATATTATATTAAAGAGCTCTCAAATATCTATAAAACTAACCCCAAAACACGGTATTTAACAAGGCTAATATATAAGATATTTTCTCTGCAAAATCATCTTACTGGTTCTCCAAAAAAACTTCCAAAATACATAAAACCTGCAAGACGCGCCAACTCCTGGTCTTTTTCCCTCAAACCCACGGGCAATGCGGCAAAAATTTGCTTTTACAGCTATTTATTCGTTTTTTCCAATTCGAAAATGCTACGCCCACCTAATTTCCACATTTTTTGAGGAATTGATATACTTTAAAATCATCAAGGTTACATTTACACAAAGCCTTTCATAAGGGGTTGTTCCCACACATAGATCAAAAGCTCATCTACGGCATCAATATCTCCATATTGGCAAGCTTTTTTCTCACATGACTTTAACCAATGCACAAAAGCTTCTTCCCACATGATCTCACCATCATAATGATATCTTGTATGGCCAATAGAAATTTTCATTCTATGGAGTATGCTGTTGCCATTCTAACTTTGAAAATCTTGAGGCCAACCACATTTCTCAAATTTCCAACAAACATAACCATGTTTGAACTAGGCACCAAGGCAAAAACTGGCAATCTTCTCAACTATGTGAAAGTCCAAGCAAATGTACATAGGCATAGGGATTTAGGTCATAGGCATAGGGATTCAGGTCATTTCCGGCATGTCTTATTGAACTCTATGTACATTATTCACATATGTACAAGGGCACCAAAAAATAACCATGGCAACGTGTTTCAGACTCTATGATAGGCCACAAACAGGATGCAAAGACACCTAAAGAGGCATGGGATACACTTGGGCATATGGTAAAGGACTGTTATGAAAAGCAGAATCAAATATGACATGTTACAACAAGGTAACTATGCATCGACCAACAAACATAATGATGATATAGTGAGCAACTATTTGTTATGCAGCATATGCTTAATTCAGTGGGGGCACAAATGCATCTATGGTATGTGGACTCCGATGCCTCTAACCACATGACTAACCATGGTGAGTGATTTGGAGATATGAAGAATTTGGATAGACCAGGGTATGTGGAGATTGGGGATGATACATCACACACCATTGCTCATGTTGGGAAAGTGCTCAGATGGTAAGATGAAGTACTTGTCAGATGTGCTTCATGTACCAAACATTACCAAGAATTTGGTGTCTTTTGGTGGATAGATGAATGAGAGCAGGGTTTACAAGTTGGGGGACCATGATGAGGAGATTGGACATGTAAAGATGCTTCTCATATAGAAGTATGAGATGAAGGAGGATTTGGGGGAGCTCAGATATTTCCTAGGCATTGAGGTTACTAGGACACCACATGGTATTTGGTCACTACAATGGTAGTATAGCCTCGACATGTTGTCTAAGTATGGGATGATAAGTTGCAATCAGAATGGCAAGTTGAGTGCAGATACACGTGAGATCTTGGAGAATCCTACTATATACATGCGCATAGTGGGCAACTTGATTTACATGACTATCACCCGGTCAGGGACTTGAGCTATGTTGTTGGATTGGTGAGTTAATTTATACATTCTCCTAGGAAGTTGCATTTGGATGCAGTGAGATGCCTGCTGAGGTATATGAAGTCTACTTTGCATTGTGGAATCTTTTATGAGATTAGGGTAGAGATATGTGTACATGGGTAGAGATATGTGTACATGGGTACACATATCTCTACGAATTGGGGTAGAGATATGTGTACATGGGTAGAGATATATGTACATGGGTAGAGATATGTACATGGGTAGAGATATATGTACATGGGTACACAGATGCCAATTGGGCTAGTAGCATTTCAGACATGAGATCTACCAGTGGCTTTATGTTCTACTAGTACAGAGGCCAAGCACATGGGTGCTGCTATGGCAACATGTGAGGTAGCTTGAATACAAAAGCTACTTAAAAATTTGGGTCTATCAGTTGGATAGATAGGTTTTCATTTATTGTGACAATCTTATCAGCATACAATTGGCCAGGAGACCAATCTTTCATGCTTGGATGCTCAGACAAAGCATCTAGAAGTCCACTATCACACTTTATTAGGGAGAATTGGTAGGTGCCATTGGCCTTGTGAATGTCAACACACAAGATTAGGTAGCTGACATCTTCACCAAAGCATTGGGGATAAAGAAGCTCCATAGGTTTAGGATCTTGCTTGGAGTTTTGGAGTTGGAGTTAAGTTTGAGTTGGAGTGTTGACATATCAAGCTCAACTCACACCGACACTAGTAAGTCGCCTGTGTGACCATTCCACACTTACATAATTGGTGTGTTTGGTCAGTAGCTTTGTTAGTGAATGACAAACTGGATTTTAGCTACTAGACTTATGGCATACTTATCTAGCCAGCTCATTTAGTTGGGTTCACACTATGGACCGACATTGTATGGTTTGGGTTTTATACATTATGCTCTTATCTCTTTTATGCTATGTAGAGAGAGCTTGTGTTGAATAGAGAAGAAGAAAGAATTCATCCCCCTACCTCTTGTGTCTTCTCTTTGTTGAGTGAGGTTTATGTGTGCTCTTGCTCTCCCCTCTTTCCCTGAATCTTTTTAGGCACAAGGTAGCCACATCTTATTGAAGTATTGCTTTGGTCAAGAAAATGTGTGTATTCTAGTTTTCTAGGATTGATAATTTGGGTAGTAAAATGATGTTAAAGTCTAGCAAGGATCTTTGTAGCTCTACTCTATGCATCTTGTACTTTATGCATATCAAACAAGTCTTGACGTGTTTTGGACCATCAAAACCACTAGAATAGCATTTTTACTTCCTATTTTTGAGGTGCATTTTTCTTTTCCATGCCTACTAAAAATAGGTAGTAGATAGATTCAGTTTAGTCCTTGGCTAAAGGGGTATGCTAAAAGGAGTCCAAAGTTCTAGTATATTGAACCTCACCTCATTTCAACTAAAAATAGGTAGTAGATGGATTCAGTTTATTCTATGGCTAAAGGGGTATGTTAAAAGGAATCCAAAGTTCTAGTATATTGAACCTCACCTCATTTCAACTCCTATAGACATATATTTGGACTTGTTAAAGTAGAGTTTCTAGCAAGACTAAGCACCAAAGGCTAGAGGCATGGCAATTTTCCATGCTTGCTATTTTGGGTAGGCAAATGAATTCATATGCATATAAGGCTTCTTATAGATTTGTTATAGGCATCTAGAATCTCCTCTCTATATGAAGGGCTCATGAAGGGTTTTAACCATCAGAAGCTAGGATAACTATGGCTTCATCAAGGACTCAAGTGAGCTCAGTCATCTTGTTTAAACGAAGAAGACCAAATGTCCTTATTTAGTTCACTCTTGACCCAAATGGTTGGGAAACAAGACATGGGTACTCCAAGACCTAGATAGGTGATACTAGATAGAACAAAGAACACATCAAAGGTGCCTATGGTAATGGATGGATAACACAAAGACACCTGGGTTTTTTTGGTACCATCAAAGGTGCCTATGGATGGTAATGGATGGACAACACAAAGACACTTGGGTTTTTCTGGTACCATGCACCTATTGCTACTCTATCCTCCAAGAGCCAAGGGTTATGGAAATGTTAAGTGCCACACAGGCTTGGCCATGGAAAACATGGCTACATCCATAGACCTTGAATATGATTCTATCACCACCATCATCATCATGTACTTGAGCACTTATGACCTTAACATTGATACAAGAATAGTGGAGATAAGTAATCTAGTAGTGGAAGTGACCTTGACCAAGGAATTGGTGTGGCTGAAGCATTGGGACTTCCTATAGCTTCAACTTATAATAAGAAGATAGTGCTAGAAAAAATTAATTTGAGCCCGCATGTGAACAACTAGCAAAAATCTCATATGAGCACGGTATTTGAAGATATTATAGAAATGGTGTTACAAAAGGAAAGCAGGGCCCAATGTATGCTCACACAGATCAAGTACACAAACATGCATAATAGGGTTGTTCATAGGAAAATGTACATGATGGAAAAAGGCCTCAAGGAAGATTGGGCATTCCACATTGTCAAATATCCAAAGGCTTACTACTACAAGGATAACAAGAAAGCACTTGTTTGCAAATCCACTTCTTTTGCACAAAATTATTAAATTTGGGGCAAGCAAAACTAATGTAGGGAAAGGGATACCCCGCTCACTCTCTTCTAGATATCCCAAGGTAAAGTATCACCCTCCTAGTCTAGTGCAAATAAGGAACAACTAAAGCATAAGGAAACACAAAAGCAGCTAGCCATGGAATAATAGAGGGATATACAAACCCATTAGGTTTTGCCAAGCAGGAAACACAAGAGTAGCCAGCCGTAGAATCCACAAACCCATTAGAAAAGAAGTGTTACCTTACCAGAATCATCAAAAAGATCGGCTAAAAGATTTAGGCTTATAGAGTAAGATGACGACCCTAAGATCTCCACACTTTTTTGGTCTGGAAGAGAAGAAGGAGACTCATACCACCAGGAAGAGAAAAAGGAGTCTCGAACTAGCAAGAAGGTGGATTAATAAAACTCACAAGGTCTCTTGCAACAAAAACTACCAAAGAGCTTTACAAACAGAGGTCTACTATAGTCAAAAATAGAACCAACAAGATAAGCACATTAAAAATTTAGAAGCTCATGTAAAAGTTTTAGAGAATCAGGTAGCTACCATTGAGACAAGTTCGTGGCTCACTTAAATGAGGAGGAATCAAGTGAGTAGGAATCTAAGTCAACTAGATGGGTTGTAGAGACACATAAGTTGTAGGCAAAAATGGGTAGGCTAAAAAAGAAAATCATTGAATGGACATAGGAATTGAGAACTACTAAAGAAGAAAGAGACAAACTTAGGAAGCCACCAAGAACCACTCAAAAACCCACCAAGAACCACTCAAAAACCCAAAGAGAATTAGAGAAGAAGAAAGTAGAGTTAGAAAAGGAAACGAAGAAGACTGCAAAACTCATATAACAATGTGATGAAGTAGATAAGTAACTAAGGGAAGCTAGATAAAGCTTTCTTCAACAGCTCCAAATATATCAGGAGGAAGAGAAGAATACACCTTAAAGAACTCTAGAAAAGTAGAAATAGCTATCTCAGCAATTAAAAGAAGCCACAGAGGAGTGCTAGAAGGACAAGGTTGAAGCTGAAGATAAGTTTAAGGAGCTCACAACAACAACACTTCAATGATAACTAGAGCTAACATAAACGATTCCCAAAAGAGCTGATAGGTGCTTTCATGGATGCACTCTGCTCTTTAGATGTTGCTTCTAGAACCCCTGAGCACATGCAAGCATTACACACATGTACACTCTCTGATCATGCCTCTCACTTAGCCACTTTAGATGTTGCTTCTAGAACCCTTGAGCACACACACGCAAACATTCCACACATCTACACTTCTACTATCTATGTTTGAAAAGGGCATAGACTTTTTAAAACCAATTATTCACAAAGATGTAGTTGCATGGATGAGTAGGAAGCTATCTAGGCATATTGATAGAGGTACTTTCATAGATACACTCTCCATTCATGCCTCTCAGTTAGTCACTTTAGATGTTGCTCCTAGAACCCCTAAGCACACACAAGCATTACACATATCTACACTTCTACTATCCATAATTGAAAAGGCCATAGACTTTAAAAAAACTAATTATTCACAAAGGTGTAGTAGTGTGGATGACTAGGAAGCTATCTAGGCACATGGCACTTAGCTGCCTAAGGGTTGTCTTCCATGGAGACCTAGTGCTGCAGGAACCTAATGACATCTTTGAGTTTCCAATTCATCATGTAGTAATAAATTTTAGAGACTAAGATTAGAGTCAATCTTGCAATCTGTCCTTAAGCGAAGAAAAAGAAAAATCAGCATGTACATGATAACATACAAGGCCATCTCAAGGCTGAAACTAGCCTCATCCAAGTGTCTGCAATGAGCAAACCGCTCTGGAGGTAAACTCTTTGTCAACAGATCAGCCGGGTTGTCATCCGTATGAATCTTGACAAGCTGAATCAGCTTGTCCTCTAGTGATACTTCACATCCACATGCTTCGTCTTTGCATGAAAGACAGGGTTCTTTGCCAACTGGATGGCACTCTGACTGTCACAATGCAACAATGGAATATCCCCTGTATAACCTAAATCAACCACTAACCGAGATAGCCATAATGCCTCCTTGCAAGCCTCTGTGGGCTGCAATATACTCGGCCTCTGTAGTGGATAAGGCAATGCACTTCTGCATCCTGGATATCCATGACACAACACAAGATTTTTCCCAAAGATTTTTCCCAAGATGATGAACCCTTTCTCCCTACTATATATGCCTTATCTAAGACGGTGGTCATTTGCATAAAATAAGGAGAAGAAACCACACTACACTTTTAATTTCCAAACTTGGCTATCCAAGGCATTCCTTACATGTACATCTTGGCTTACCTCTCCTTCATGACCCTCTTTGAGCTTTGCCAATTCTGCCCTGTACTATTCTTCGTTAGCTGTGCAAGACACCTCGTGCATGCAAATCCTCTAGGCATGGACCTCTTTCTGAAGTTCAACTAGGCATGGACCTCATGCATGCAAATCCTCTAGGCATGGACCTCTTTCTGAAGTTTAACTAACTTAGTGCATAGAGTGTCACTATCCTCTTGTATCTCTTTACTAGTGGGGGGCCTTAGCTCTATGGCCTTAGCTTTGCCTTTACCTATGGTTCTTCTTGTGTATTCCTCTCTAGTGTTTCCATAAGGCTAGCAATAGCCTCTCGTTGCATTGTTTGGTTGTGGTCTAGGATCATGCTTGCCAACTTGTTAAGAATAGCTACCCGGGTCTAGATGATGTCAAAGGGCTACAAGCTCTTATAAACATGTTCTTTGATGCCCAAAACTTGGTACTGTCAATTCTAACTCTCTTCCAACAACATCTGGAATGTTTTCCAACATCTCCAAAAGGCCATCACAGTAAGGTTTATGCAAGGGAAACCAATCATTGTTCAGATTTCCACACCTACCATTTTGGACAACCTAATGGACTCTAGTCCTAACATGCTTCTGTATAGATCTTATACTCGCTCACTAGGAGCGCACAACTCTTATTGTTTGTCACTAAGGACCACACATGTGTTAGGTTTTGCAAATATCTATCTGATGAAAGTGGTGTTACCACAAGGTAGCCGAAGTTCCAGACTTATTCACAAATTTGAAGGTTAAGCCCAAAGATCCCAGTTTTCTATGATGTGGGATGCACATGCCATTACATATGTAGCTTTTAGCAAGTGAGGAGAACATGTACAATAAATTTTGCTAAATTCTAACAAAAGCTAATATGTTTTTGAAGCTACTTAGTTGGTTTTCTAGACACTTGCAGCTATTATTTGACCTTAATGTGGAATCTGATGCAGACCAAACCAAGTAACATTATATTTTCACCATCTCAGGTTCCTACTAGGCTATATGCTCTATGACTTTGAAACAGTGGTGGTGGATAGAGAGTTTTGGCTTCCTTACAAAGCTTTCAGCAAATGCACCAATACTCCCTTGAACTTCAACATCTTTACTGGTGGGTCTCTTGTCTCAGAAGTTCCTATAATTAAATGAAGTTTGAGTCATTGTGCCTGAAAAAAGTGGCTAGCATAAGAGTCGAGAGCTAGTGCCAATAATTGTTTTTTGGCCACCATCGGCATAGTTCTACTCAAGTGCATAACTCCTTTGCACATGCATACTGGAGAACCGCCAATCTACACATTGGCATAAGAGTCAAAAGTTTTCCTAGACTTTCTGGTTAAAGGCATAGCCTTGTAATCAAGTCATGCATCTCATTATCGGTATATCTTTGCATAGCCTTAGCATTGAAAGTCATCCAGCTAAGTTTGCGATGGGGGGATCTTGCCACACGATCACCCTGGCCCAAGGTATGACCCATCACCTAGAATACCTTGCAAATGCTTCTCTTGCAGAGCATTTTGTTCTTAACTATGAAGTATATAAGTGCTTGCATCCTTCCTTATTTTTACATGTGCACATGTATCACACTTAACAAGCTAACTTAGACATCGACAACCAATTTACCTTGCAGCACCTATAAGTTGTCTGTGTTGTAACACATCTCAAGGCTATAACATATTGCTCACTTTTTTTAGCTTCCTATAAGGACAAAATCTTTTTAGCTTTGGAAGTGTGGCTCCCCCATCTGGTGGAGTTTGACTGATTCTTCATTGTCAACTCACAAAACATCTCCAACACACCAAGCCTCTTCAGTGATACCCTTGGACATGTATTTCTTTATATAGGTCCGAGAATGAACCTACATCAAGTAGTTCCTATGGTTAAATGGGGAATAGCTTCGACGAGCCCACCAATAAATTTTTTTATACAATTCAAGCATTTACAAGTGTCCACACCAACATAAATCTTTTATTTTAGGCCACTTTGTAATTTTGTCCATTTCGAGTGGTTTTTTGCACTATATTTTATGGATTTTTTTGGCTCAGATGAGCTCAACACGATGTAAACAAGGATGGCCAAGCTAAGTGTAATGTCGACATTGAATTCAGATACACTAATGGTCTAGGAGACACAAATGTACAAAATTGAATAATGGCCCCCGGCACCGTGCCGGGGTGCTCGGCCACATATAATTTTTGTATAAAGGACAATTCAACGAATGAGAATGGACATTTTCTTGTGTGAGAGTTGAGAAGTCTTGTTCACATACTAGTCTCCTTCTCTTATCCTTGCTCTAGAGTGTGAGAGAGTGAGAGTTTGAGTGTGTGAGCTTGCAGGTTACCATAGCCACAAGTGAGCCCATGAAGACAACGCTACATTTGCCGATGTAACAATGGTGGTGAGAGCCACTTCAATGATTGCTAGCTGCAAGGTTGGAGAGCCTCCCTTGGGAAGCTCTAAACAAGTAGTAGCAAGCAAGGTTGGAGAGAGGCTCTAAACAGACTTAGTAGTAGGTTGGAGAGCCTCCCTTGGGAAGCTCTAAACAAGTAGTAGCAACCGAAATCCCTATGATAAAAGGTAAGCATTCTACTCTACTTTTGGTTTGATAGACTATTGAGAGTGCGAGCTTAATATTTATCAACAACAAGAGCATCTAGAGAGACTATAAATAGGCACCAGAAACTTCAATGAACTCACTTAGCAAACTTGGCATAAACACCCACAATAATTGTCTCTCTCATACAAGACTTAAACAACACAAAAATAACTCTCAAATATGCATGAAAAGACCTGCAAATTGATGATTAAGAGACTAAACAAGAGGCCAAGATGTACCATAACGCAACAGCACTAAGCTTCCATTAATCCCATGCTAATACAAGTTTGCCTGGCTGCATAAATAGAGAAGTCTTACAAAAACATCCTCCCCTCATGCCAAATAAGTGGCTACGAGTGAAGTCCTCCTAAATTTACTCCATGCACTTACATACATCTATAAATATCATTCTTGAGCTTATCATATAACCCACTAATAAGGTATCAAACTACACTAAGGCTTGATCACACTTCTTTTTCAAAAAAAATGGCAATGGGAGTGCTACTCCAAGTGAGCCCAAGTGGGCTTCTTCTATTAAGGGAAAAGGGAATGATGTTTCTCAGAAGAAAGTAGGCAAGACCAGGTCGGATTCCCACTCCTCTTATTATGAACCTTCAATCCAAAGAGGTCTTGGGACACTGATGGAACACTACTTTTAGGACACTAATGGCACACTAAATTTGGTGGTTGCAAAGCAAGACATGGAAGAAAAGTTGGATTTTGGTGATATCTATGATGAGGTAAAGACCAAGACTCAAGGATGGCAATATGTTTTGCAGATTTGTGCTACACATGAATTGCCTGGACAGATAGAATAAAGTGTGGGGTGAGTTTAAATACATAAGGGATTATTGTCCCTTAGGCATGGAAAAATATTGGCAAATGAATTTGTACCAACAAAGGCTTGCAAAGCACTTGCTAAAGAACTATGATGAGAGAGTCTATTTTCAATCATTTTTGGCAACAAACAGAGTATCAATTTGGGCAACATCAAAGTGGGCACATGAGCAGCAGCAAGGGGTACATCTTGTTTGGATTTTTGTGAATCTCTGTTCATCTTAAACATATTCAGATTGGTTTTATTCTTATATTTTTTCCATTCCTTGTGTTTGTCTACTGATGTAGGCAGACTCTAAGTGAAGGTGGAGCTGGTAGGGAGGATGATGCAAACCAGCCACTGCCCAATCCATTGCACACAACAGATCATTCCAATTTGCATGAGGGTGCAATATGGCACTTCTTTCTTGATGTTTCAAATTCTCTAGTGGGACTTTTGTTCGGTAGCCACGATGGTTATATGGTTTTCAGAATTCCTTATGTCCTCAATGTTATTCATATCTTGCTTCATCACTATTGTGCAACGCCTCTACAGGCTACAAGTACATGTATGTCATGTATTTCTTGTTTCTTTTAATCAATTAAGTATTCACTTTAGTCTATATACTCAATTTTGTAGTATTGACAATGCATACCATTGTGTTTGTTCTCTTTGACATAATGAAGAATGTTGTTTTTAATGATTAACTCTAGAAAACCTATTTGAGATAATGGGTTGTGTTCTCTTTTGTGGTACAGTGGGCTTAGTACAATGGGCTCACATATCCATATGTAAATGCTCCCTGTGAGCTGTGTAGGAATGCTCCTAGTGAGTTCATTCTAAAATAACTGTGGAAGTATCATGGGTTGCAAGTGCTCATCGCCCGTGAGTCCTTTTATGCTCTGCAGATCTAGGTGAAGTGGGATCTCGTCTGGAAACCCATCATCATACAACGCAAATGTCTGCAAATTTCTCATGTTTCCAAGATGAGGTGGGACCCCCCTCCCCCCCCAATAGGCTATATGCACCCTCATTCTTTCCAAATTTGAGAAGGACAAGCTTCTTCAGGTTAAGGGAACATGAGCAATTCTGTTCATCAGCAAAGAACATTGATGTGAGTTGGTTGGATCACATGTGAACATGTGCATGTATGTTGGAGTGTAGTCTGCAAGCTACAAGCACCTTATAGGGGCAGGCAAGCTGGCACATACAAGACTCTTAAGCCTTGGCCACTCCCTTTTAAGACACTCAACATTCACTACAGTTTGGAGGGGAGAGGTTGATATATAACGAGAGAGATACTACCCATTGACACATGTAAGACTCTCAAATTACCTCTTAAGTAAGCCTTGGCCACTTCATCTGAAGACACTTATCATTCACTAGAGTTTGGAGGGGAGAGGTTGATATATAAAGAGAGAGACACTACCCATGTTGGATGGCAGGTTGCATGCTACAAGCAGCTTCTGGGGGCTGTAAGCTCCAAGTACCTTATGGGGGCAGGCTGCAAACTGCAAAAAGCTTATATCAATCAAGCTCTTATCACATCAGCTTGGTTACACATAGTATGTTGCTATGAAGAGATTTAAACAATGAAAGTGTTACCTAGCATGATGTTTCACCTTAAATGTGGATAATTTGTTTAATGCATTAAACAACATTAATCAAATACTGGAAATTTTATATCTTCTTATGGCTGTAGTATTACAAATATAGCTACATCTATGTAGCTTTCAAAGATACAGTTGCCATCAACGAGCATTAGTCGAGTAGCCAAGTAACTAAATCATCCCCAAGCCATTTAGCCCTGCCTCTACGTAGCCCTTTGACCACGACGTGTAGCGATGTGATCTACATTTGGGCTTCCATCATCAACATCTACCACATCCTCTTCTACCATCAAGAGGAGATGTGCAGTATGCAGCATGCTACTATTGCTTTAGCCACATACACTTGAGAGATCTTGCCATTAAGATAATGCCATCTTTGCTGGAGTCTTCCAAAATCCCTTTCTACAATGACATGGGTGGATGATAATTTGTAATTGAATTGTCCCTGCATTCTTATACTTGCCACCTCAAATGGCACCATCAACCAAGTGTGTAAGGGATACCCTCCATCACCAACAATGTACTTTGGCATGACTAGTCTTCCATCATAAAAATCCTGGTTGTTCAAGTAGCTTTGTGACTACGCACACTTCTAGAACAGAGAATTCATGAGGATTCTAGCATCATGAGTCAAACCCGGCCACCCAGATAATACATCCAAAAATTTCATCTTGCTATCCACAACGGCTTGAAGGCATATGGAGTAGTTTGCATTGTGGTCACATCAATCTAAAGCCAATTCACCAATGAGGAAACTCCATGTTGATGTGGGTCACATCAATTACTCCACAGCAGTTTGGGAGCCCTCGGCAATCTGCAAAAACTCTTTTCACTTCGGCCATCATTGCATCATTTGAGGGCCAAGCTGGGTACTACATTTGGCAAGACATTCACAGTCTTTGATGCAGTTGCTTTTCCAAGACTATTATGCTCACTCATTTCAATGAATCTACTTCCACTTGCCAAGCCTAGCAAGGAGATGATAACCTGCTTCTCCACAAAGATGATTAAACCACTGGCACTTGCTAGTGAAGCTGGAATGTCACCTTGTTACAACTACTTTAAAAGAACCTCACATAGTTTTTGCGACTATGGTAAAAGCAAGCAAAACAGCTCATGGAAGCAAGCCTTGTCACCATAGGTTACTCTCACATAATGGTTCCACTGGTCAACTGCTCGCAGATTCATGCGAGATTTTGTTCTGGGTCGAGCAAGAAACCCCAGCAGTAAGCATTCCATGTAGGCATGCATGTAGTAGACTAGCTGATATACCTCAAGTGATATAGTGGATGTGAATGCATTTGCTTCCAGAAGTCTATAGCTCCAATGAGATTCAATGCCAGTTGCCCATTGGCATGAGTGGTGAACATGCAAGATGCATTGAAGCACCACAAAGATTGCAATGAGAATGGTACATACCACACATTGGCACATTTGGGGCAGCCATACGTGGTGGAGAAAGAAAAAATAAAAAGGTAAAGTGTTTAGAGGGCATGCTTGTGGGGGCTTTTTTGAGCTGAAAATTGCCTTGCAGATTCAGAATACCAAGGCAAGTTGTGCAAGAGCAATGTGTAAAAATCAAGTCTACATACTTGGGGTGGCATTTGTGAGGTTGACACAGAGCAGGAAAGATTCCACAGTAGGTTGAATTCATGGGAGATTTGATGACAGCAGCTTGCAATTTTCTTCCCACCACAAGTAATGGAAATTCTAGCATAGACCTTAGGTACACATTCATCATTCAATCATGTGTATGAGTTAGGATAAAGTTGTGTGGTGTGCACATTCCAAGATTCATGCATGAAAAAACCTTCAGTTCTGTTGGTACTTTAAAAAGATGACAATACTTATTAAAAGGATGCAGAATGCCTATGGTAGATTTAATCAAGCATGGCAGGTTAGAGCTATTGAAGAGCGCAAACGAGCATTGGTTCCACTGGTCAACAAGCAGCTTTAGGGTTTCATGGAAGTTTAAGCACTGGCAATCTGTTTAGGATTTCATGCAAGCATGTAGGCACAAACAAGAGTTTGGTTCTATTGGTGCTTTAAAAAGATGATAATGATAATTCCCAAAAGGATGTAGCTTGCCTATGGTGGAGTTGATCAAGCCATGGCTGGTTCCTCCTATTGAAGAGCAAATTCAAGAACAAAACTGAGCAGGTTTAGGGTTTCATGGAAGTTCAAGTGCTGGCAATTTGTTAAGGGTTTCATGGAAGTATGTAGGCACAAACAGGAGTTTGTTCTGTTGATGCTTTAAAAAGATGATAATGTGTGTGTGCATCAGGATATGTCTCACTCTCTCACCACAATTATGATGATAGTACTTTAAAGGATGCAACTTGCTTGTGGTGGAGTTGATAAAGCCACAGCTGGTTCCACCTATTGAAGAGCACAAAGGAGTAGAAGTTCTATCTACTGAAGAGGAACCAGCCATGGCTTGATCAACTCCACCACCATAGGCAAGCTACATCCTTTTGGGAATTATCATTATCATCTTTTTAAAGCACCAATAGAACCAAACTCTTGTTTGTGCCTACATGCTTGCATGAAATCCTAAACAGATTGCCAGTGCTTAAACTTCCATGAAATCCTAAAGCTGCTTGTTGACCAGTGGAACCAATGCTCGTTTGCGCTCTTCAATAGCTCTAACCCACCATGCTTGATTAAATCCACCATAGGCATTCTGCATCCTTTTAATAAGTATTGTCATCCTTTTAAAGTACCAATAGAACTGAAGGTTTTTTCATACATGAATCTTGGAATGTGCACAGTCATGACCATAGGAGACTCAAAATCTCCTCTTTACAAAGGATCCAAAATCAATGATTGGGGATCAAAACAACTTTGGAAATCACAATCTTTAAGATTCTTAAGCAATATGCGACAACTCTTTTTGCAATTCAGGTCCTAACAAGCAATTCAGGTCCTAACCTCAATAGTTTTACTCAAGTTTTGCAAGTTTAATCATGACCATAGGAGACTCAAAATCTCCTCTTTACAAAGGATCCAAAATCAATGATTGGGGATCAAAAAAACATTGGAAATCACAATCTTTAAGATTCTTAAGAAATATGCGACGACTCTTTTTGCAAGTTGATCATAGTCTATTTCAAGTCCCTGGCATGCAACCCTCAAACAATTTTTGGAGAAGAAGACCCAATAATAGAGAATGTGCCATGAAAATAGTTCACACACTAGCCTGGCATAAGAAGAATGTTCCACCCCTATTGCACATGCCAACAACATAGGTGTCCAAGTGAATCTTCTCATCCACAAACAATCTTTGGTTCTCGTCATTAGCTCCCCCATGCATACATATCATTTGGCTCTCTCACTAGCTTAGCTCAACCAATGAACCCAATCTTTAATAGCATTCAGACTTACAGCTTGCAACAACTGATGGTGCGCATTGTGCATTCCTTTCATTTGCACTACTTGTACTAAAGCACTTTGCATTATCTCATCCTTGATCCACAGATGCTTACCCAAAGTATCAAATTACTCGCCTTCATCCACTTGATCCTTGCCTAATCATCAAGCAACTAATTGGCAACTAATTGGGGTTTCCATAGATATCTTACACTTGAACCATACCGAGATTCCTCGATCCATCGGCTTCTTAAATCATTTAAAATTTGGAAACTTATAATTTTCCAAACACACTTTAGGTTCCAAACCATGACTTAGCCATGATCATCTTCATCATTTGTCAACATTTTGAGCTCAAAACTCATCGTATTCAAGGTTAGTGATACATAATTCCAAGAGCTACTAGCCATTAACTATACCCACCTTGCATATATTTGTATCAAAGTGTCGAGTTGACATAAGTCCATCTAGTAATGATTGTTGAGATATCAAGCTCAACTCACACCGACACTGGTCAGTTGCCTGCGTGACCCCATTCCGCACTTACATTACTGGTGTGTTTAGTGATGACACAGTTAGCATCTTTGCCACAGTGGGATGATAAACTATATTTTAGCTACTAGAGTTATGGCATACTTATCTAGCTAGCTCACTTAGTCAAGTTCGCACTATGGACCGACATTGTATGGTTTGGGTTTTGTACATTATGCTCTAATCTCTTCTATGTTATGTAGAGAGAGCTTGTGTTGAATAGAGAGCCCTAAAAGACCTAAGTCAGAAATAATTGATGCAATTGTTGGTGCATGCATTGTTGAAAGCATATTCAATGTCAGAGGAGATACCTATGTTGTAGTTGATGCATGCTAGTAAATCGTGAGGATGTATGATATAACATCAACTAGACAACCTCACATTTAAGCAACACAATAAGAATCATAAAAAACCCATATAAAAGACCTTGAAATAATGCCACTTTGATCAAGCTTCTACATAAGAAGCCTACATGAGAAGAGCTCTTGACCGAGCTGTGAGAGATTATGTTGATGGGCCTCTACATTTGGTCTCTTTACTGGGTGGACTATGACATTATGTTGGACAATGATGACACCATGGATGTCCACCTTAGTGAGGTTGGCCTCACATTCCACGTCCTTAAAGATATGCTTGCCATCATCACCAAGAACATTGGATTCATCCTCAAAAGCTCAAAGTGTTCACTATGTAAAATACCCCATATAGCATGTGCATTCAAGAGGTATTTAACAAATGCATTACCTATATATAGCTCTTCACTCTTATGATACCATGGATGTTCACCTTAGTGAGGCCTCACATTCCACCTCCTTAAAGATGTGCTCATCAGTATATCCAAGAACATTGGATTCATCCTCAAAGCCCAAAGCGTATGTAGAAACCTTATATAGCACGTGTATCGAAGCAATATTTAAAAAATTCCTTACCTACAGATTTTTAAAGCCTATATAAACCTCTTCTATAAATTTTAATATGATAAAAGTACCTCTTATGTATGGAAATTTGCACTTTTTGAATTAAAAAGCCTTTTATGTACATATGTTTTCTCTATAAGCCTCTTCTATAAATTTTAATGTGATAAAAGTACTCTTATGTACAGAAATTTTCCCATTTTTGAATTAAAAAGCCTTTTATGTAGGTAATGTCTTCTATAAACAAAATATGTGAGTATGTTTTCTATAACTCTACAAGAAAATATGCGAGTATGTTTTCTATAACTCCACAACAAAATATGTTGAAGGGAGGTGCTTTCATGAGACCCTAAACAGATTGCCAGTCCTTGAACCTCCATGAAACCCTGCAGACACTACAAGGGATCGGGCTCATACCCGCGCTCCTAGCCGCTAAAAATGACTTGTGAAAAAAAGTAGCGGGCCCGTGTATCAGCGCGTGTATCATCGCGGCCACAGACATGCGTGTAAAAGCGCGTGTATAGCACCTCTCAGACGCGCTTATACACGGGTGTGTAGCCGCGTTTCTTTTACAGACGCGTTGATACATGCGGCTATACACGCTTTTTCTTATTTTAGACGCGCTTATACACGGGTGTGTAGCCGCGTTTCTTTTACAGACGCGTTGATACATGCGGCTATACACGCTTTTTCTTATTTTAGACGCGCTTATAAAAGGGTGTATAGCCGCATTCTGTTCAGTTCAGATGTCTCAGACGCGTTTATACCTGCGTTTATACACGCGTTTCTTTAATTTACATGCACTTATACACGCGTAATTACCAGTTTTGACGCATTAATACACGCGTATTTTACAGGGTATCCGCATAGATACACGCGACTTTTAGCAGTTTTGACGCGTTTATACACGCGAACAGAGAGCAAAAAAAAAAATCCAGAGAGTGCTATTTGGTGCCTGAATACTGTTCCAGCATTCCAGCACCCAATAGCACTCTCTGGATTTTTTTTTTTGTGCATTAGACCATCCCATTAGACCATCCACGAAGAACATATGCACGAGGGAGATTAAGACAAGAACGACATGAATGCATACATTGTCAATACACGATTCAAGACAGACATGAATGTAATACTATCGATCAATCAATTCAATATAAATATCAAAATTTCATACATGTATACAAGGGAGTCCATATCTCGAAGTAGCCCATGGCTTGAGTTTACAAAAAAATATACACAATCACATCCTCAATATGGAATGTGATACTATAAGTCTGAGTACTACTCAGACCCAGTCGGTGCTCCCTCCATGCTCAAATGATCTCACATCGGTCGGAATGTCCGATGAGTAGTGCTCACGTCCACCCTCTGCAGCGGCGGCGGACCGGTGGATCATCAGCAGCTTGTGCCTGTTCAAGTAATATATAGTATATAAGTATATATATATGTAATTCAATAAACCAAAACCATTCGTTTAGAATTTTCAAGTACCTGTCGACCGTATTGTCTCATGGCCATCTCAAACTGCGCGTCCGTAATACGTCCCTCGGCTCTGAAGATGGCCACATGTCACGTCTGCTATGCCGGCGAGCATACGCAGTATCGTGGGTTGTGGGCTTCCTCCCCGTAACCCATCGCTGTATCATAATCAACACAATTTGTAAGATTAAAACAATCATAGAATCAATGAATTAAGTAAACAATCAAATAAAGAGGCAAGATACTTATGAACTCTGCCTCCCATGACTCGACGCCGCCAGATCCGAAATGCGAAGATCCAATGGTCTCCATCTGGATCCATCGTGCCTCCACATGCTGCCTGCTCTTCACGCCACCCTCTGCTCGTTTCTTTGCCTCCTTCCACTCGCGTTTGTGCGCAGTGGCAGGTTTCTCGGCAGGATAGCCACCCGCAGCTACATTTAGCCGGTCATCGTACGGGAGTTTTTTAAGGTGAGATCTTTTATTACTTAAGATCTCCCTTATTCGCGTCCTTCCCCATACATCCGAGAATGTAGCATGTGGGGGATTGGGGTACCGACTATGTACAGCCTCTATCACTTCCCCAACTAATCGGCTATTTTGATCTTTAAATTTAATAAAACAATTTCTATATGAGTTTGATACTACCCCACGCATGTACTCCATTACCTCCCTCCCCCTCGCATCCATCACTATCTCGCCCCTATCCGTCACATCATAGCAGACCACTCTCTCCATCTCTCTCATCTCCTCCTCTTCCGAACTGTCTCCTCTAACTCTTCTCCCTCTATCTCCTCTCTCACCGCGTGCCCTACTACCTCCCCCACCTCCCCCACCAAAGCACCCGCCGCATCCTCCACTCCCACTCTTCCTACTGCTGTGGGTGGAGTCACGACTGGGGGATTGTCTACGTGACAGTGGCTGTGAGCCCTGACGTGACGGTGGCTCTGAGCACGTGATGGTGGCTGTGAGGGTGTACGTGAGTGTGTCTGGGACGAGGTATGTCTCCTCGGTGGACGTGGAAGAGGAGAAGCTGCATGCCGTCTCGTCGGACTCGGAGGAATAGACGGCACTGGAGTGCCCTGGACACTCGCGGTAGGGGTATAGACACCAGGCAGGGAAGGAGGGGGATGGGCATACATATACTCTGTAAGCTCAACCAGACCAGGATGGCGCCCAAAATGATTCAGCATCTCCATACGCAAATGGATCAGATGAAGAACCTGGAATATCCATAAAGAACCTGCAACAAACATCTTCATGTACATCATGGGCTATCTCTTGACTCACACAAATATCATCATTCAAGTCAGTTGTGTTGCCTGCAAATCATGAATTCTGAAACGTAGTCTCTGCAAAAACGCGTGTATACACCCGTCCAGAAACGCGTGTATACACCCGTCCAGAAACGCGTGTATATCCGCGTGAACAGACTCTGCAGAGACAGATTACACACGCTTTTACACGAGTTTCTACACGCGACCTGTGAAATTTTTTTTTCAAAAAGATCGACCCCCGACAAAGACAAAGTGTCCTTATAAAAGGACTATTGTCGCCCCTGTCAGGATCATTCACCCAATCGTGTGCAAATAGCATAAACAAAAGGACGGAGACAAACCCAAAGAGCAAAGAGCAAATAGCATAAACAAATCTGAGGAAAGAGACAAGGCACAGGACAAAGTGACTCACCTCTGAAAAAGTGAGTCTTCTCTGCTCCTTCTCTGCTCCCTCCTTCTCCCGTGTGTGTGCTCCTTTCTCTGCTCCCTCCTTGCTGTTGGAAGAGGCGAAAACAGGCGAAAACGCAAGCAGTGTTGATTTGTTTGTTCAAAATCTATATTTGGGGAAGGCGGGCTATTTTTAGTTTAAACATACCGCCGCGTTTATATTCGCGTTTATAAACGCGTGTATATTCGCGTGTATGGATTTTAGCTGCGTTTATACACGCGTTTTGCAGAAATTACCCGCGTTAATACACGCGATTTTTAGGAAGTAGCCGCGTTAATACACGCAATTTTTAGGAAATAGCCGCGTCAATACACGCGATTTTTGTGCTTTCATTAGAAACATATTATGATTTTGTGTTTTCTGATTTGTACACAGGATGTCATCAACGTCTTCAAGCAGTTCTGGGGAAGATGAGACAATGCGTCATCGTAATCGGTTGGGACAACGGATCAAATGTATGTGTAATCGATGTCAAGGATGCATTGTACGAGCACGTCGAATTACCTTGAATCACATCTCCATGTATGGAGAATGGAATCAAACAGGTTTAGAGGTGAGTAGATGTAAATTGATGGTATTCAAATGACTCATGGTATCCAAATTAAATTAATAGAGTTGTAATATATAAACTCTAATTGAAGCAGGATGCAGTACCACACCCTAACATGGTACCCTACGCGCGACGAGAGCACGTAAAGCGTCGAGACGAGATGATGCTGGAGCTTCGGGATCTATTGTCAGAGATGAGTGGGAAAGGGATGACAATAGCCCTGCACCCCACGAAGTTGTGGAAGAGGAGGTGCTTGATGATATGGTGCGGAATCTTTTTAAGAATGATCCCAAAGGTATGGACGACGATGATATGGAACAAGAGCATCTTTATAAGGCTTCATCGACACCGGTGTTTGAAGGGTGCACATTCTCAGTTTTACGTGCTTCACTTGAACTACTTAATATACAAATAGTTTATGGATGGAGCAATGCAAGTCTTGACGCATTGTTGAAGTAAGCATTCTAACTTACAAATTTGAATTAGTGGTTTAAGGTTTAGGATTTAAGACTAATTATAATTGATGATATTGGATGCAGGCTATTATCAAACATGCTTCCAAAGGAAAATAGGCTACCCACCTCAAGAGACATAGCGAGGCGCTATGTGACATCTCTTGGAGGACTGGATTATGATAAAATACATGCATGCGTCAATGATTGCATTCTCTTTCGTGGGACGCATAAGGAGGCTCTACATTGTCCCACTTGTGGTGAAGCAAGGTACAGAACAGATATGAAGAGTTTTGATGTACCTCGTAAAGTCTTGCGACACTTTCCTATAATTCCTCGCATCAAACACATGTTCAAGTGCAAATCCATAGCAGTGCTCATGTCATGGCATTCCTCACATCGATCGGATGATGGCATGTGGAGAATTCCCGCAGACACTCCTGCTTGGAAGCATATTGAAGATGAGTGGCCCAGCTTTAAAACAGAGCCCAGAAACTTGAGACTTGGCCTGGGTATGGATGGAGTGAATCCATTTGGTTTCAAAAGCACCGCATACAGCGTGTGGCCAGTTGTGTTGGTGAATTACAACCTTCCACCATCAATGGCGATCAAGAAGGGACATCTTATGTTATCCCTTCTAATTCCAGGGAAACATAAAGTCAAGCATATGGATGTTTATCTTGAACCACTGATTGATGAGTTGGAGGAACTATGGAGAGGTGTTGCGGTGGTGGACATTAGTAGGCCTCCCTCCTCTCGACACTTCGACTTAAAAGCAGTGTTGATGTGGACAATGCATGACTTTCCAGGATACAGCGATTGTTCTGGTAAGAATTCTAATTACCTCCCTGCTCTATTACTATTGGCTATATATATTAATTAGACGGTTTGACTTTATTATTCTAACTTTTATTTATATTTTAACAGGTTTGAAAACATCGGGTAAACATGCATGTCCTGTTTGTGGCCCTTCGTTAGTACATGAGTATGCTGACGGTTTGTGTAAGACTATATTCGATAATCATCATCGATTTCTCCCCTCAGATCATCCTAAATATATTGCTAGTAAGAGTAACATTCCTCCACAAACACTTCGTGCAAAAGATTGGAAGCGTATTTGGGAGTCTACAACTATTCTTCCTCCAGATGGCATGAACAGGTATAGTGATGTTTTTTCAATCTTGTTTTGTGTAGTCTCTAATTGGATTAAAGGTCACATAGAGCAATCCCTTGTGTAGGTACTCCATTTTTTTTCGGCTGCCATATTGGATCCATCTTAAGATCAACCATCTTCTTGATCCCATGCACATCTTCAAGAATGTGGGATCTGGTATTTGGGAACATATTATTGGTAAACGAGACAATGTTAGCGTACGTGAGGACTTGCGGGTCGCAGGACGTATGCGTCAAGCTTGGCCACGAGAGGTGGGTGGGCACGTTCGTCTTCCGCCTGCACCATGGATTATATCAAAGAAAGAGGAGAAGCAAGTAAAGCAGGACATCACCACTTTGCGTACTCCCACTGGATGCATGAGATCATTGAAGGGAGCCTTTACAACCACTAAGAAAAGAGGCGTTGAGCAACTATATGGGTTGAAGTCCCACGATTGGCACAAGATGCTTCAAGTAAGTGTTTTCCAAGTCTTGTACGTACGTTGAAATTAAATTTTGTAATGCCATAAACCATAAATGTGCTCTTATGTGCGCAGTTCATACTACCTACTAGCATCGACCATTGTGCAAATAAGAGTTTGAAAAAATGTATTTATAAGATGGGCGAGCTTGTGAGGTATGTAAAACCCATGCTCAGATCACCCTTCATTATACCTTGCAAAATGAACGTGCATGAGGTATAACGTACTATTTATTTATTTTTCAGATATGTTAGTTCCAAAGCAATTGATCCAGCCACGTGGGATGATGCGCGTGTTATGGCAGTGGAGGTGGTTTGTTTGGTAGAGGAGACTTTTCCGCGAACCATTCTCACAAGTCAACTACATCTCATTGTGCATTTAGTGGACGAAATTGCTTTATGTGGTACTGTGCATGCACGCTGGATGTTCTTCCTAGAGCGCTTCATGAAGACCTTAAAAGACTTTGTGAGGCAAAGTGCAAGGCCTGAAGGAAGCATGGCCGAGGGTTGGTTGATACAAGAGTCTCTTGTATATATTTCAGAATTTCTTGGTCAGGTGGACAGCTCTTTGCCACGACTATGGAGCAATGAAGAGGACTTGAGGATGACCTCTATTGTGCCTCAAGGAAAAGGACAGAGTAAAGTAATTGACAGAACATTGATTGATGATCTCAATTTCACTTGTATCCTTAATAGTGACGTGATGAGCAGATGGGTTACAAGATATGAGGATGCAAAGACAAAAAGGCAAGCTGAAAGAGCTCTCTTTCGGAGGCAACATGGCTCTCGGAAGGCGTACCCTAACCATCTAGCAACACTTCCGAATGATATCCATGTTGATTGGTTGCATGAGGAAATGGAGAGAGCAGAGAGCGACGCATATCACGGCGGAAGAATGGGAGTATGCACGAGGATGCATGTCAAAGGTACATGAACTAATGTTTTGCATTAGTTGTAAGTGATTTGCTTTTAATATTTATTCACATTGCTTACACAAATATTGCTTCTATTTTGGTCCAGTGCACTATGTTCAATGCTATATGGTGTGAAGGCAAGCATTTTCGAACACAAAGAATTGATGAAAAGAGAAATACACAAGATTGCGGTGTCATTAGTAGCTTTGAGGGAGCTAATGGAAAAATGGATGATTATTGTGGCATAATCCAAGACATATTTAAGCTTGACTTTCGTCGCTTCTTTGTGTATGTTTTGGATGTCAAATGGCAAATGAACGTGGTGGAAAAAGGGCCTGATGCAACGATAAAACGCCATGCAAGTGGATATGTAACTATTGACTCTACAAAGTTCTGGCAAACAAAGAAAGATAGGCTCGTATTGCCACAACAATGTGATCAGGTATGCATTTTTTTACTAATGTGTTTCATGTACATATATATCTAAGCTCGCGTACCCCTTGACTTTTGATATGCTAATTAATTACTGTACTGTGTGTATTTGAGTAGGTTATCTATCTACCAATGGTGCATGACATCAAATGGTGGTACGTCATCCCTATTGCACCACGTTCCAAAGTGATGTATAATACATTCACTGATATGGAGCATATGGAGGATGTAACAAGCCGCAATGAAGATGACGTCGAACATGCCATTGAAGATGTTGTGATCGATAATCAAGAAATAAGAGATGATCATGATAATGAGGATGAGCATGCCATTTCTCATGATCATGAGAATGACCCTACCATTGAGGATGATGGTGATGTTGATGAGGATGATCAGGACATCGATACCATTATCAATGGAGTACAGAATATCGATAGTGGAATAAATTTAATTGTAGCCTTACCAATTGATCAAATGGATATCGATGTTGATCGTTTGGCAAGGATGGATCTTATTGAAGATGAGATCGAACCCTAACCAATCCGTCACTGTATGTTCTAAATTGATGACATTTCTATCATCTCATATGCATGATTTATTTTTGAATATATTTCATTGTTGTAAATGCATGTAGTGGGATTGTGTAATGATGTATACTGTAATGTACTATGAGATGGTTTAAGGAAAATAGTTTTTAATTTTGTAAAGGAATTCAGTTTTTCTTCAGTTTTTCTCTGCCATGCGTGTATTAATCCGTGTATAGTAGCGTGTATTTATCCGTGTATAATAGCGAGTATTAATCCGTGAATATTACCGTGTATAGATGCGTGTATTACTGCGTGTATATAAACGCGTTTATACACGTGTTGATAAATGCAAACATACACGCGAACTTAAATGCTAAAATACACGCGTTTATACACGTGTTGATAAATGCAAACATACACGCGTCCGATTCTATTCAAATACAGGCGTCCGATTCTATTCAAATACAGGCGTCCGATTCTATTCAAATACAGGCGCGACCATACACGCGTTCGTAATTTATCGCGTGTATGAAACGCGTGTATGGCAGCATTGTGTTGTAGTGAGAGCAAAATCAAGCAGAAGTTCCACCTGTTCAAGAACAAAACTGAGCAGGTTTAGGGTTTCATGGAAGTTCAAGTGCTGGCAATTTGTTAAGGGTTTCATGGAAGTATGTAGGCACAAACAGGAGTTTGTTCTGTTGGTGCTTTAAAAAGATGACAATGTGTGTGTGCATCAGGATATGTCTCACTCTCTCACCACAATTATGATGATAATACTTTTAAGGATGCAACTTGCTTGTGGTGGAGTTGATAAAGCCACAGCTGGTTCCACCTATTGAAGAGCACAAAGGAGTAAAAGTTCTATCTATTGAAGAGCATAAATAAGCAAGTTCAGGGTTTCATGGAGGTTCAAGGACTGGCAATCTGTTTAGGGTCTCATGAAAGCACCTCCCTTCAACATATTTTGTTGTGGAGTTATAGAAAACATACTCGCATATTTTCTTGTAGAGTTATAGAAAACATACTCACATATTTTGTTTATAGAAGACATTACCTACATAAAAGGCTTTTTAATTCAAAAATGGGAAAATTTCTGTACATAAGAGTACTTTTATCACATTAAAATTTATAGAAGAGGCTTATAGAGAAAACATATGTACATAAAAGGCTTTTTAATTCAAAAAGTGCAAATTTCCATACATAAGAGGTACTTTTATCATATTAAAATTTATAGAAGAGGTTTATATAGGCTTTAAAAATCTGTAGGTAAGGAATTTTTTAAATATTGCTTCGATACACGTGCTATATAAGGTTTCTACATACGCTTTGGGCTTTGAGGATGAATCCAATGTTCTTGGATATACTGAAGAGCACATCTTTAAGGAGGTGGAATGTGAGGCCTCACTAAGGTGAACATCCATGGTATCATCAGAGTGAAGAGCTATATATAGGTAATGCATTTGTTAAATATCTCTTGAATGCACATGCTATATGGGGTATTTAAAAGAATTGATGGAGTGGATAGCAAGATGCCTATCACTCACACTCATGCACATGCACATAAATACCTCTTGAATGCACATGCTATATGTGGTATTTAAAAGAATTGATGGAGTGGATAGCAAGATGCCTATCACTCACACTCTCTTGCCCATAAATAAAGAACTCTCTTATATTAGAAATGCAAGTACAATAAGGATCTAGCTTACACTTGAGAATAGTGTAGCTCACACACAACTAGAAAGTACAAGGTACTAGATGTAAAATACAAGATACAAGATACAATATGCAAGATACAAGATATCATATGAGGCATGGTGCATATTTATACACAAATGTGGAGAGGTGGACTAGTCTACACATGTGCAAAGTAGGTGCCACACCAAGTCAATATTATCCCATGTGTCACAATCAAGGAAAGTACACAAGAAGCTTCACAAATAAATAAAATATGATTGCCATGTAGGTGGGTGGTGTAAAACATGAGGACAAACCACATTAGACAAGTGTGCTAATATGAGTGTCTATTTTAATATGTGCTACTACTTTAATTTATTAAAGTCCTAAAGACTAAGGTTAAAATCCACAAACTCATCATAAATATTTCAATACTCTCCCTTGATGATAAGTGGATTTTCTTTTGTTCCAAGTAGGAATGTGAATTTCTCTTGCTTGATTCTACCAAGAGGTTTAGTCAGGATATCTGCTATTTGTTCATCAGTTGGACAGTACATAAGTTCTATTTCATTGCTCTCATGCTTTTCACAAATGAAATGATGTTGTATTTCTATGTGTTTTGTTTGAGCATGAAATACTGGGTCTTTAGCTAGTTTGATTGAACTTTGATTGTCAGTCCATAAGGGTGTCGGAATATCTTGCTCTAGTCCAATGTCCCTTAAAATTCTTCTAAGCCAAATAGCTTCACAGGCTGCATTGGTGGCAGACCTGTATTCAGCCTCAGTGGATGACAGAGCCACTGTGCTTTGCTTCTTACTACTCCAAGAGATCATTCTAGATCCGAGTGAGAAGCAATATCCTGATGTGGATCTTCTGTCAGCTTTGACACCTGCCCAGTCATCACTGTCTGTGTAGCGAGCTAACTTTAGATCTTTGCAATGTGTGTATTCAATGCCATGATTCAAAGTTCCTTTGATATACCGAAGTATTCGTTTAGCAGCTTTCCAGTGACTCTCCGTAGGTTGATCCATGAATTGGGATACAACACTTACCGAGTAAGATATATCAGGCCTTGTGGTTGTTAGATAAATCAAACTTCCAAACAAGCTGCCTATATAATGTTGCATCAACCTTTGGACTTGAATCTAGCTTATCAAGCTTGATACTAGATTCCATTGGAGTTGAAATGGGCTTTGATTCTTCCATTCTAAACCTTTTTAGAATATCTATGGCATATTTTGTTTGGGTAAGGAAAGTTTTGCCTTTTTTTCTCCAGACTTCTAAACCCAAACAATATTGCATCAAGCCAAGATCTTTCATGTCAAATGATTTTCTCAAGTCAGCCTTGACTTGATCAATAATCTCATCATTATTACCGGTGATGATAATATCATCAACATAGAGCACAAGGATGATTAGATTATTTTTCTTATCCTTTTTGACATAAAGGTTAAAATCTAACAGATTTTTCTCAAATCCTTGAGATTTTAAGTGCGTATCGATCTTGTTATACCAAGCTCGTGGAGCTTGTTTCAAGCCATAAAGGGCCTTTTTCAACTTACACACTTTATCTTCTTTTCCTTTGACCACATACCCCTCGGGTTGATCCATGTACACTTCTTCTTTGAGATCCCCATACAAGAAGGCTGTTTTCACATCCATTTGATATAGAGGCCAATCAAAGTGTGTTGCTAGAATGCCTATGACTACTTCCAGGGCCTCCTTCCCTCGCCCGCCTCACTGGTTCCAACCCGTAGCTCCTCTGTTTGGTTTTTTTAAAATTTTTAATAAGGTTTTGAAACCTTGAAAAGCTTTGTAATCTCTCCTTTCTCTCTCTCTCACTCTCTCTCTCTATTTCTCTCACTCTCTCTCTCTTCTCTTCTCTCCACTCTCTTTCTCTCTTTTCTTGCAAAGAAAAACTCTCTTTCTACTAGAAAAGATCTCTCTCTCCCTTTCTAGAGAAGAACTCTTGAAAAATAAGAAGAAAAGAAAATTCTCTCTCTCTTTCTTTTCTCTTGCTATTTCAAAGAAAAACTCTCCTCTCTCTATATGGGGGATTTTTTTTTGCAAGCTTTTTTTGTCGAGCTTTTTGGAGCAATGAACAAGGAGTCCGAGCTTTGCAAAGGACCACGAACTTACTCCGAGCTTTGCAAAGGACCAAGAACTTACTTACATATAAATAACAAGCTTTGAAAGATCAACAATATAAATTTCAATCTTTTGATCCACATCATACTTATTGATATAATTACATATATTCATATATGTAACTAAATTCATGCACCTTATACATATACACATACAAAATATACATATACATACATACAAAATATACATATACATACATGCAAGAGCTACCTACATACATACAAAATATACATATACATACATGCAAGAGCTACCTACATACATACTAACATATATACATACACACATACATACATACATACTTTCTTACTTACTTAAATATAAAAAACAATCCTTTAAAGATAAAAAATATATATATCGATCTGTAAAGTTCCAAACCATGAAAATCTCGATTAACAAAGTCTTTGATCCACATCATACTTATTGATATAATTATATATATACATATATCTACCTAAATTCATACAACTCATACATATACATATACATACAAGAGCCACCTACGCAGCACTAACATATATACATACATTGCATACATACATACATTGCATACATACTTTCTTACTTACTTAAATATAAAACACAATCTTTTAAAGATCAAAAATGTATATATCGATCTTTAAACTTCCAAACCATGACAATCTCGAATACAAAGTCTTTTAATCCACAAATTATAGCATTCTAATTATAGCATTCTTCTACATGTCATCCCGACCTAATGAGAAATCTCCCAGACATGCTTTGGCTACCTCCATGTCATTCTCTATCCCCATATAGTGCCTTTTTAACTCTTGGCATGCACGTCCCAAGCCTCCACATCCCGCAAAAACATCCAAGACACTATCTCCTTCACTTGAGAAGGTCTCCAATAGCCACCTACAATGAAATACAATCATAAACGTGCATCTAAGTATTTTGAAAAAGTAGCTATGAAAATGACCAGAATGAAAATTGTCTCACCTAAAGAACATAAGAGATCTTTCTGCACCACCTCGAATGTAGTGCTCCAAGACCATCGTGCGTTGGAATGGATGCTTCTTATTCTTCTCAAAAATGAAATTTTGTTGAGCGTTGAATAACTTCTTTGAAACATTTTGCCCAGCCTCATGATCAATAATAGGGACATGGCAATTTACTCGATAGAACATACTAAGCGCCAATGTATCCACCTACTATAACGAGAAAACATTATGTTTGGATATCCATACCACATAACATGTATACACAAAGGGAAATATTTCAGAGATTATGACTTACCCGTTCTCCATTGTCATACAAATAACTTGATTCCACATGAACAGACATTGTTCGATGCATGACCAATCCAACTTTCTTTCCCATGGAATATATTTTAGGAAGTTGATCCATTAGACTCAAACACACAAACTGTAAGGTTCCTCTCTAAGGGTTGAGGAAATCAAATGAATCAATAGAAAAAAAATGTCACCTTAGGGGACAAAAATTAGTGTAAGGTTCTTGGAGAAAAAAATTAAATAGACATTGTGTAAAAGGATTCCTATGGTTGGAGCAAAAATAAAAATTTTGCAAAGAAGGGGATAACATTGAAAAATTATGAGACTGTAAAAATTGAACATTGAAACTATTAAAAATCAGTAATGATTAAAGTAAATTGTGAGTAACTCTTGATGAAGGTAAATCACAACACTTGGCACCTCGAGCCCATAACCATGCGGTATTAAAAATTATGCTTAGCCCCCAAGTTGGACTTCGCAAATCATAAAATAAGTGGGCATAGCCCCCAGCCTTAACTTCCTAGAGCTTGAGCCCCCCATGCATTTATGCACCTCAACTAGACTGGTGGGGAACTAGGGGCCTAGCCCAAACATATTAGAGATAATTTTTATTTTTATTTTTTTTCCTCCTTGGAAATAAGGGGCCTAGCCATATTAAAAAAATTGAGAACTTGAAGGGGCCTAGCCCAAGAAATTAGAGAAAAAAAAAATTTCCCTGGAAAGTAAGGGGCCTAGCCCATCAAAAAAAATGAAATTTTACCCTTGTAAAAAGGGCCACCCTATCATAATTAACCAAGGGTACCCTATCATCTCATAGCTTAACCAAAAGAAATAAAATAATTGATTTTTATAAGGTCTTTTGAGACCTTTGTCAAGGGAGTCTTTACTCCCTTGACAAGCTCGTAGCAACCAACGCAGGGAGGGCGCCAGCTGTGCCGAATCGGCCCCCCCTTTGCTCCTATATAAGGACCCCAACGGGGCTACCAAGGGAGAGAAGCCCCCCTCCTGTTTTCTTCATGCTGCTGCTGGCCAGCCCCTCGTAAGAATTCCCCCCATCTTCCTTCACCTCGTGCTGCTGGGCAGCCACGTAGAGGCCTCCCCCTCCCCCCCATTTCCATCGTAACATGCTGGGGCAGCCACGTTGAAGTCTCCTCCCCCCCATGCTGCTGAAAACAAGTCTTACCCTCATTCTAATCCTCCCCACGCTGTTTGGGAAGCCACGTAAAGGCCTCCCCCTCCCCCCCATTTCCATCGTAGTTTGCTGGGCAGCTACGTAATGCTGCTGGATGCTGCTGGGCAGCCACGAGCCAACTCCCCCCTCCCCATTTTCATCATAACATGGTGTTGGGCACCCATGGACAAGCTTCTCCCTCCATTTCACCTTCCCACGCTGCTGGGCAGCCCCTAACGATCCTCCCCTCCCCATTTTCTTCATTTCAAGCTGTTGGACAGCCACGTAGGGGTTCTACGTTTTTTTTTTCTTCTCTGATTTGGCTGTAGCAAATTCATGTCTCCTCCCCTCTCTTCCTCACACCATTTTGAGGTTCCAAACTCATGCAAGTGGCTGTCTTCCTCTCCCCGATCTTCAAGCTGATGAAGCCTTGCAATTAGGAAGTGAATGAGCTCTCCCTCTTCCCCCATGCACTTGTTGCAGCTCTTGTTTCCTCCCCTCACCATGTAGAAATCCTGTTGTCTTTTCCATCTCTCCTGCCAACTCCCGAAGGTTCCTTCCCAACCCTATACCCGTCAATTGAACCTTCAATTGAGCCATGCAAGACAGAAGAGAGGGTAATATAGCCCTCAATTGACCCATGCAAGGAGGTAGAAGAAGAGGAGAGCCTCGGTCTAGCCCATGTTTTACTTCTTCTCCCCCTCCACTCTCCATGCAAGAATTCTCCATGTCTCATGTGAGAATACACCAAAAATCTCTCCCCCCACAGTTGGCAGCCATCATTTGAATTTACTCCTCCCTTGGTTTTCTTTTTAATATTGAACCCTTGTGCATGATTATGGGCTCCCCAACACTCATCTCCCTCATTTCTCGGTTCTCCCCTAATGCCATTATCCCATTATTTTGCCCCCTAAGCTCGTAAGTCCAAATACTTGGTTCAAAGCCTGGTAGTTCTCCTCAAATTTCTTCATTTGAAGTCCATCTTCACGGCAAAGAAGAGCTGCTAAAGAAGAACCGACCCGCATCTTGAAAAGGGAGGACAACACCAAGTCCTCATCACTAAGTAGACTCAAGCTATAAATCGGGACCGCCGTCGCCACTCAATCCTCGGTGGTGGAAAAAGCGGGACGGTGATCGGGAACCAAAGGGACGATCGCGTCGGGATTCTACGCGCGTAACCGCACCCAATTCATCGTGTGAGTTTACAAGTACTTGAAGTAAGTGGATCCCCATTTTATTCAAGTCATTTTGAATTCGCTAGAGTTGTTAAATCAAATAATTGAAGATTAGTCTTGCTTGTTTCATTAAAGTTGGAAAAATTCTGTTGTTATTGGGAAAAATGCTACTTGGCTATGGATTACCACTGGTTGAGGAAAAGACCGTTGTGCATCTTATATGTGTACATGAGCACGTGTTTGTGTTGCATACATGAGCATGTGCATTGAGAATTGGAAATCCATGGATCGGGATGTAGTATGCGCCATCCCGTGGATGTAGTATGCGCCATCCCCCGCAGGTGACGTAGTGTGCGCCGTCCCTGCTTATACTGCCGTGTGGGTGCCACCCGCCGTCGGGTGTCCCGCACGAAGACGTTCCGCGGTAGAGACCCCCCTCGGGTGGAACGTGGGTGTATATCCGTCACTCACGTGGTATGTGTGAGGGCCGTCGAAGCGGCCGTGGGATAGTGATGTAGTTGCGCCATCACTGATGTAGTTGCGTCGTCACCCACGGTGGACGAGCTCCCGGTAACCTGTGATTATGAGTGAGGGCCGACGAAGCGGCCGTGGGATAGTGATGTAGTTGCGCCATCACTGACGTAGTTGCGCCGTCACCCACGGTGGACGAGCTCCCGGTAACCTGTGATTATGAGTGAGGGCCGACGAAGCGACCGTGGGATAGTGATGTAGTTGCGCCATCACTGACGTAGTTGCGCCGTCACCCACGGTGGACGAGCTCCCGGTAACCTGTGATTATGAGCGAGGGCCGACGAAGCGGCCGTAGGATAGTGATGTAGTTGCGCCATCACTGGCGTAGTTGCGCCGTCACCCACGGTGGACGAGCTCTCGGTAACCTGTGATTATGAGTGAGGGCTGTCGAAGCGGCCGTGGGATAGTGATGTAGTTGCGCCATCACTGACGTAGTTGCACCGTCACCCACGGTGGACGGATTCCCGGTAACCTATGATCCCGATCGTGACTGGATTGTGCCTGAGCCAGACCAATTGCCGTCTAGGTGGGCTAGAGTATGTATATGTAACCTGAGCCGGGTATATGGCCGTAAATGTTTATGAATCTGGAGCCGGGTTTAGGGGCCAATGATACTTCTTTTGGGACCTGTAGCCGGGCAATAAGATCAACGAGGTTTGGTTACCTGAGCTAGCGAGAAGGTCAACGAACTCGGTATATGAGCCCGGAGTGTCAGGGTCATGTGATGGATTATGGGCCAGCCTCATCGGCCAGTGTGGATATTGGAATCATGGGCCAGCCTCACCGGCCAGTGTGGAATTGGAATGTTGGGCCAGCATCATCGGCCGTTGTTTTCTTGTGAACATTCATAGTGTTGCCTTGGAAAAGGATTGTTTTCCTTGGAAACGAGTGTGTGAGTAATGGAAAGTGTGCGTGAGCAGTGTGTCTGTATTTTGTATTTGCATGTGAATGTACCGGCTAGGGGGCCTCGGAACTCTTTTCCTTGGTACCCGGGTACAACCCCCTTTCCCCCAAAACCAAATTGAATTCTTGGACTCTAAGGAGTGGTCGGGAGGTTGGCTAACTCAAGGGATGGATGGGGTTAGGCTCCTGGATCCAAGATAAGAGACTGAAAAGTTAAGTAGTTCCCAATTTTTATAAGGACCAGTCCCGGTAGTTTAGATTCTCCCCTCCGAGGGAAGTAACCACGAGAGGTCTGGCCCTGGCACTTCCACTGGAAGTCTGCCTTGGGGAGCTGCTAATATTGATGTCTTACTTCTCTGAGTAAGTAGATGGGGAAGGATAGATAAAATAGATAAAAACCCTAGTGGACTTGTCCACATTTCCCTTGTAAGGTCTTCCCTCAACAGTTCAGGAGAAACTGCATTGAGGTTAGCTCGACGAGGGACAGTGTGGGCAAGCGCCCCGAGTGGAGTTTCCTCGTCCGTCCGCGTCCCGAAGACTACCGCTGTGCCCCTCCGATGACCGGACGGGACGGGCGGGGGACCTCACACAAACCAACCCTCATCAGCCACCACAAACAAACCAACAAAATTGAGTGTGGCATGTATCAATGATGAAGAAACTTGATTCCATGAGGGACACCCATCTGTATCTACATCAACAACCTGTAAACCTGTAGGAAAGTCAGCCCATACGAGGGGAGCCACTGTATCTGAGGGAGCACCTCTATGAGATAGAGCCTTGGGAATCTTCATCAAGAATTCTTCCACACTACATAAAAGATTTATGATGTTTGGTTTTGGCAAGTACAACTTGGAAAACTAATTATATGGTGAAATTATTCTTTTTACCTATCTGAGCCCTCCGAAAGAGTGTGGATGTCTACCAGCAATATGTGTGAAAAACATCTCTCACCTGCAAGTAAACAAGATAAAAAATGAGATGCATTTCGAAAAGCACACACTTCTCAAAATAAATTTGCAATGAAAAGTACTCTTACTAGTCATGTCCATGATGTCACATTGTCCTGACACCTCCCCCTCTTGAAGATGCTCTGGAGGGTCTCTCTCTTGATCTTCATTTGTGGGGTCTCCCTCTTGAACATCATGCATAATGGCAAGATGTCTCTTTGTTCGCCTCTCACGTTGCACTTTGAGACGATGTAGATGTATGCTCTTGGTGTGATTGTGGCACTCGTGAGTGATAGTGGTGTGGATGGATTTGGGGTCACGCACGAGGATCCAACTACTGGAGACTGGGTCAAGATTGTTGGCTACGGGAAAGGTATTCTAGAGTCTTCTTGAGTTGGGGGCTCTCTTTCAAGCTCAGATTGGCAATTCTTAAATTCTTCAAGAAATAGATCAAGATAATTAGTAAAAAGGTAAAAATCCCCATACCTTTTTGTATATGTATATGTATGTAGATGTATGTGTATCTATGTATATGTATATGTACATGTATGTGTATGTGTATATGCATATGTATATGTATATGTATGTAGGTATGTATCTATGTATATGTATAGGTATGTATATATATGTAGGCATGTATCTATGTATATGTATGTGTATGTATATGTATCTATTTATATGTATATGTATGTATATGTATGTAGGTATATGTATCTATGTATATGTATGTGTATGTATATGTATCTATTTATATGTATATGTATGTATATGTATGTAGGTATATGTATCTATTTATATGTATATGTATGTAGGTATGTATATATCAAAACTTAACAATGTTTCTTTAAAATCTAACATGCCAAATCTTAAATGTAACATGAACTTTGTATGTATGTAGGAATTTAGTGTATGTATGTAGGTATGTATTTATGTATGCATATGTATATATACATATGCATATACGTATGTAGTTGTATATGTATATATCTGTATGTATATGTATCTAATATGTATATGCATATGGATAGTTTACATATGTATAGGTAGGAAGGTTTACATAAACATATACATTTACATTTGCATGCATATAATTCAGTAGAAAGCAAAAAAGTACCTTTTTATAGGAGCTCCTCACTTGGAGGCACATGATTTAGAGGATAGTCCAACCACCAAGGACATCTCTTAAATTCCCAATCAGAAACCCCTCTCTCAACCCATTCCTTCGGGTACATTGTTTCCAAGGAATTTGGATCTACCCATTCTTTGATTGCTTCCGTCTCTTCGTCCATTAGACCTTGGCCAATGAGTAGTTTCACCCACCTACATGTCCAAAATAAAACAAACAGCACTAAAATATTTTTTTAAAAGCATATATGTATTTTCTACAAAAATGTAATGGCATTAGAAGATATATACCTATAGACAACCCTCTTTGCAGGATTCTCCACCTCAAGTTGCTTTTGGCCTTCCTTTACTTTTCCAATCTTTGCCCACACCTCATGGAAGGCCCATGGTATGTGTTTCGATCGCTCCTCTTGCACCCATTGCATAAATGGTGGGATGTAGATAACATCATCATATACCAATAAACCCTCCAAAATAGAGTCTGCCTCCCCTATTAGCTCTTCCCAATACAACTCTTTCTTCATATGCAACAACGTCTTTGTTATCCCAACAAGAAACTTCTTACCACTGAGATCCTCCCACTCAGTTCCTCTAATCTAATTTCATCCTCAAATCTGTCATGTTGTACGACCCAGTTTGGTCCCCATTCTTGCAAGTCTATTTGTGTGACCGCGAAATACATAGAGCTTCCTGGACGTGTAAGTCAAACTAAAAAAGGAGGAGATGCTTCGACATAACCATGGCAGTCAAAATAATCACGAAACACCTCAAGTTGGGTAGAAACTATACGGATGGATTCATTTGGAATCAGCCTGTATAAAGGGATCAATGGGGTAGAGGAATTGCGTTGCACAAAAAACTTAGTGAATACATCACCAAGCAATCCCAATTCAATAGATTTTCCAAGAAGCCTTCTATGGGTCTCCCCTTGACCAGTACTAGATTCACGAATCTCCGTGTGAGTTGGAGGAGGTGAGCTCATTTCGTTCTCCAACACAAGCGCTTCTTCCTCATGACCAAGAGAATTATGCGCTTCTATTTCCTCTCTAACAGGAGATACATGTGACGACACAGGTGTTCGTGATTGAGCTTCCTCGCTACTAAGAGTCTCCCTTGTTGTCTGTAAGACACACACACCAAGCCCAAGTAAGCATATCTAAAACAATAAAACACAATCTCAATAGAATCTTGGCTATTCACATCATATACCTTTCTTAGTCTTTGCATGTTGTTTTCCTGTTTTTCTTGGAGCCATCTTCCTTTCTTTCACCCTGAATATGAGTAGCAAAAAGTTTGAGCTAAATGACCGAGAGATGATCAACCTCACACATAAACCCTACTTCATGTATATAGGAAAACATCAACCTCACACACAAACATCTCCTACTAGTGTGTGTGTGTGGTACTTACTCTACAAGGGTAGAATATGTGTACCAACTATTGGTGACTTTCGGGCCCAAACATCGCCTGGCTGGCCGCCCATGGCTGGTCGCCGGCTGGGGGCTGGCCTGGCCTGGCTGGCCGGCCGCCTGGCTGACCGCCACCTGGCTGGCTAGCCTGGAGGCCCGGCCGCCTGGCTGGCTGGCCTGGAGGCCCGACCGCCTGGCTGGCCTGGTTGGCTGGCCTGGCTGGCTGGCCTGGCTGGCCGGATCGCACAGGCAAAGGTGTGGTTGGCTGGCTGGCCTGGCTGGTCGGGTCGCACAGGCAAAGGTGTGGCTGGCCTGGTTGGCCGCTGGCCTACATGGCTGGCTGGCCGTCGCCCGCCCCTGGCTGGGGCTGGCTGGCTGGCCTGGCTGGCTGACCGCCCGCCTGGCTGGCCTGGCTGGCTGACCGCCGCCTGCTGGCTGGCTTGGCTGGCTGGCCGCCCCCTGGCCTGCGGCCTGGCCTGGCTGGCTGGCTTGGCTGGCTGGCCGCCCCCTGGCCTGGCTGGCTGGCTTGGCTGGCTTGGCTGGCCGGGTCGCACAGGCCACTACAAGCAATCGTAATGGGTCCAATAACAACATGAGTTTGGATGGTGCCCATGACCCAAGGCCAAAGCAACTTGACCATATTTGAGTGAGAGATGCAAGGTCTCAAAGATAAAGAAGTTTATGAATGCATCCCAAAAGAGGTGTTGGAATTTCAAGTATACATCAAGATGGGTGGTAAGGATTCACCCAAGATTTGCATATTGAGGAGATGCAAGGATTCTCCCAAAGTGTAGTATTGTGGATGGTTCATTAGCCCAAAGGCTAGCGCTGAATGTAATTTGGTAAAGGTGAAGGTATAAGCATCATTATGTGACACATGGATGGTGCTAGGCACATGGATGGTTCATTAGCCCAAAGGCTAGCGCTGAATGTAATTTGGTAAAGGTGAAGGTATAAGCATCATTATGTGACACATGGATGGTGCTAGGCACATGGTTTGAGTGGACTCACCTGCTTTGTATGGTGTTCACCTGAATAGTGTGTATACCACATTTATGGTGGACACATGTAATTGATGCACAGATCTTGTTAGGATCTAGAGGCTTCTCATTGGAGCTATAAATATGTACCTCATGTACTTGGATTATGCAATGGAATGAGATTGTTCATTTTGTGATTGGCTACTTTATTTGGCGTAAGTCTTGCTTATCTCTTAATCTTTACTTAGCTATCTTAATCCTAAAATTAATCACTTGTTGCAAGCCACTCTAGCCATGAAAATTAACCACCACCTCACTACTCTATGTATTCAAACATCCATACGAAAATGCAAGGTCATAGCTATCAAAGCATTACCTAGAGTGCGTCAGGAGAAAAAGGAGAGGAATGGTAGTCATTTGAGAATATGACCATGACACAAAGAAGAGAGGCAAAGATGGATGAGATAATGATGACAATACTTGATGTGAAATCAAGGCCTCATGTGGTTGGTAATGAACAAGCATTTCCTAGAAGGGAGGCATCTCCTCCATTTTGCATACTAAGGGTCAACAACCTCTAGAATCTCTCAATGTCATACTTGGAATCTAACCTATGGATGGAGTGATAACAATGTGGATTCTCTCTTTACACAAGTAATCAAAGACTAATATGTTCACATAGATTCATGAATAGCTTACTGATTTTATGCTAAATTACTCTAGAATTTTCTTCCCCTAAACGAGTGCATGCCAGGATCACAAAATGACGTATATAACATTTCTAGTAAAAAGTGTAGTACAGCATTGAATACAAATTTTACTAATCATTGTGAATCTGACGGCGGTCGGGCAAAGCGGCTTGATATACCTTATGAACCTAGAAGACAGTTTCATGACATACCAGTGACTAAAAGTATCAGCTTACAGGCAGTTCGTGTGAAGTGCAGCTCATAGCTTCATGGGATTCCTAATCATTAAGGTACAAAAATACTCCAGCATTAAGATGTGAACTAAAACTGCCACCTGCATTAAGGATTCACCCATTCTTTGGAGACAGCAATCTTTAAGGTTCTAATTAAGCTGCAATGATGGAAATGGCAAGGCTAGTTACTTTAAAATTAATAAGGCAGGGTGAAGTTGCCTTAGAACCAAAGACATGCCTATATTACTTACCCAGAGCCTATCAATAGCCCTATGCTCGTGCATATACACGAGCATAGGCGGGTCTCCTCCAGCATGTCCACTCCCCCGGCAGAGAACCAAAGACATGCCTATATTACTTACCCAGAGCAAATCAATAGCCCTATGCTCGTGCATTTCCACTCCCCCGGCGGCTCTGCCGGCGGGGGGTGGAAATGCACGAGCATAGGCGGGTCTCCTCCAGCATGTCCACTCCCCCGGCTCTGCCGGGGGAGTGGACATGCTAGAGGAGAAGCGATGGAGGCGTGGCGGCCAGCGCTGCCTCCGTCTCCTCACACTTGACCTCCTCAACATCGTCTCCACCTACGCCACAAATTGGACGTCCTCAACACCGTCACCGCCTACGAAAGCTACAACGTCCACCTCCAACAAAGCCGCCGCCGGCGCACAGAAAAGAAGAACAGAGAAAAATCGAGAAATGAAAAAAAAAACTCACCTCTTCTCTTGCGTCTGCTTGCTTGCTGAGTTGAGAGTATCCTTCATGTACCCTAAATACCTCTTTTCCTTCATGTACCCTTTTAACTATGCACCACATATGTGTGTGTGGCCTAAAACATACTTAGCCTAAAAATAGATACATATATACACACACATATATATGTCTAAAAATGTATTAAGCCATATGTTTTTTATTGTACACACGTACATTTTATAGTTTAGGCTATTTAAATATGTATATATATATTAATGTTAATAAATGTGTGTGGTGTGTGTGTGTAGCCTAATAGATATATAATCTAATATATTTGTATATCCTAAAATAAGTAAAAGACTAGTCTCTTTGTAAATACACACACACACTAAAATACATATATCCCCGTCGGGGGATTCTTAGCCTAGAATATATACAATATAATAATATAAATATAAACATGTGTGTGTGTGTATTTACATATATCCCTGTCGGGGGATTCTTAGCCTAGAATATATACAATATAATAATATAAATATAAACATGTGTGTGTGTGTATTTACAAAGAGACAAGCCTTTTATAAAAATAATACTTAGAATCAATAAATGTATATATTTGTGTATTTTTTATATATTTGTAGATACATATATATTTGTATATTTTTTATTAAAAAAATTTATTGTGGTCATTCTCAATCGTGATTGCTCCACCTTGTTTTATCATTTTAACCGCCTACATTCTCAATCATGATTGCTCCACCTTGTTTTATCATTTCAACCTCCTTCATTCTTAATCATGATTACTCCACATGTTCCTTCATTTTTATATTTTCATTTCACATTTTCGTCTCTCCTGTCCTTTCTGTTTCACATTTTCGTCTCTCTTGTCCTTTCTGCATCTTCATATTGCCTTCCCTATGGAGCATACTGTTACCTTTGAGAGTGGGAGCTTGATGGCTGTAGCAAAAAATCTCAAACTTTAATACTTCTCCACCAGACCACGCTTGTCACGGATATCTACAAGGGTTTTTGCCTTCTTCACACGCCCTTTCTGGAGTGAAAGCTACTAGGACCGATGGAAGCCTTCAGGAAATCATCGCTCATTATGATATGGAGGGCAATAAAAACTACCTCATAGATATTTCTCGAAGTAAAACATATATGCTACAATGTAGTCCTCTTTGTGCTGCTGATAGTCTTGATTCTAGTGCTGATGACATTGCCCAAGATGTCCGACATTTGGAGAGTTCAGTGGATAAAGAATTAGGGACACAAAACACCCATGTTCATATCTCGAGCTCCTCCTCTGAGAGTGACTTGAATGGCTCAGAAACTATTTTGCAACCAGGTGAAGGCATAAGCAATCCAAAAGGTTCAAAGCACAAGATCTCTAAAGATGAATGTATTGCTTCAGAGAGTATACTTTCGGTTCTTCGTAAGAAGGAGCAACCTTCTCTTCTACGTTCATTGTTGGAAAAAGTTACTCGAGTCATCCAAGTCCAGGAGGTGCCAAGACATTATGATGGTGATTCCATCCTAGAGTTTCCACCAACATATGGCAAAATAGGAAATATAGATGGAATGGAGTAAAAATATGATGGTCACCTATGGACACGTCCAGTAACATCAAACATGTCTGTAAGTTGTACAATGCGTATTAGCTATTGTGTTGGTACTTTGGAGTGCCATAGGCTCAGCTGTCCTTTTTACTTGAACAATAAAAGGTATAACAACACCTTCTTTCATGGACATCTGACAAAAAAGATTGCAATTGGACTTTTGATAGAGGATGAGAAATCTAAAATAGTTTGTCACTTTTGTCGCAAAACTGCACATTGTGTGCAAGTGTGTAGATGTATTGTGTATTACGTAATGCCTCATGACACAACTATTACAAGAATGATGCTCCACACTGGGCTGCATGAATATCTAGTTCAGCCAGGAACTTCAAGGTCAATGTTGGAGCACGTGAAAATGTTTGTTTCTCAAGTGCTGAAAACCCAAAGAAGTGCAGGTCCTCGAAAAATACAGATGGATATTGTGAAGGATATGCTATTTTCTTCCATGATGAATCAAAATGATGAGCTACCTACAAGTATTGGGGATCATGAGCTCTGCAATTTTTTAGAGGATTTGAGTCCTCTTGTGGAAAACCAGAGGTGAGTATTCACTCTATAACTTAATTATATTTGGAAGTATTTTTCTACATTCGGTCCTCTCTTTATTGTGAAATTATGTTTTTTAGGTTTAGACGCATTGTATCCCAGGAGAAAAGAAAATTGATGCCAGCAGGAGAGGGCTTTGATAGCATCCTTCTTATACAGAGAAGATCTCGGTATTCATTTATACAAGGTTTCCGTTTCCCAGGACAAGGTGGCCCTGATGACAAATGTTATGTCTTTAAGATGTCTTTGCGAGGACCAGCATCAGCGTGGACTTGGTGAATCGCATGCGGTGTGACAGTGGAGGTGACTTGTCAAAGTCCTGGGTTTTGTTTGATCACACTCATCGAGTTTTTGGTTGGTCAACAATGGCTTGTCATGTTTACGACCCAAGGTGAGACTACGAACTCCAATTTTTTCATTTCTTTCATTTACCTTGAATGATAGCTGGCTGAAAAAATTATCTCCAAAATCTTATAGTGTTCAAGAGCTGTTGACAATTGCCACATGTGAAATGAAGGAGGAGGACACAAAAAGCCAAGTTCTATTTTGGGAAATGCTGAATAGCACAATGGAGCAATGCGGTTATGCACCCGCACACTTCTATGGGTTTATGGGTGATGAAGCAGGGTCCAATTGGTGTGCAGTTAGGACCGTTTTCAATGGGGGTCTGCACAACATTATGGAGGACAGGGAGCGAACGTGCTTATTCCATTGGAAACAAAGTTTGATGAAGCATGCTAAATAATGCGTGAAGGCAGAAAGTCGACAACACCATATTGACTTGTGTGAAGAATGGAGATTGGCAACCAATAAGGAGTCAGCTTTCTTAAAAAGTAAAGAGATTCGTGAGTGGTGGAGAAATGGACATGTTCATGAGGGAAAACTATCAGTGATGGATACGTGGATGAGTTGGTGGGAAGTACGAATAGCACATTGGGGCAACCTCATGTCAAGGGTGAGAAATTTTATGGAGAACTGATATGTTGTATGGATGTATTTGCATTGGAGTCAATTTTGTGAATTCTTGTATGAAACCTCTTGTGTGCAGGTGGTCTTAAGCTCGGTGGATTTAGCACAAACCCCTCGAACAAACTTATCTGAAAGTGTACATGGGAGTTGGCTTGCTGGTGAAGGATACAAGGAAAAGGTTAGTATGTATGATGCGTGCATTTCAGATATGGCAAACGCTTTACTACAAAGTGCAAAGCAATATGCATATCAGATGGGGAAGCACAAAGGTGAGGGACCAAGCTTGAGCAAGTTGCTTGACAGGGTAGCAGCAAGGTCAAGACTGACACCACCACAAGTGGCTTGCATGGTCCATGAAACAGTAGCTAATACTCCTATGTATGAGGAATCAAGGCCTCTACATGGAGATAAGGAGACTATTCAACGGAAGAGGGTGAGGACAACGGAAGTAGACCAATGCTCACATCGTCCAGGTTATGTCATGCAGAGTAGACATCGTCAAAACCGGGGAACAACAAGAAGAGTAAGTTTTGGAGATAGATCTAGAACAAACAGTGCAGCAAGTCCTGCTTCAAGGGGAGGACCAAAAAGTCCAATGACTGGAGGAAACAAAGATATCAGACATGAAGAGCCTAAACAACATTATGGCACAATGAGCGGAGGACAAATGCATGTAAAGGAAGAGGCCATTGGACGCACAATGTGGGCCATTAGACGAACCCCATTGAACTCAAAAGTCAAATGTTTGGGAGGTATTGATGGAAGACTTAAGTGCAACTCATACATACAGGGAAGCTCTATTGGAGTTGTTGCCCCTAGCTTCTACTCAAAGCGACGACATCCTGGTCCGGGAGGGCCAAAGGCTCAAATGATGTGGTTTTGTCCTTTAGATGTTTTACACACATGGCATGTAGATCCAAACATAATATACAAGCCATCATACCCAGATATGTGGAAAGTGGATGTTAAGACCAACATAACCAGCCAAGAGGTAGATAAATTAGTAGAGGCAAGGTTCAAGTTAGATGTTACTCATGAAGAACCTTTTGTGTCGGGGGTGGGAGAAACGTCCACACAAGCAGCGGGCAACAAAGAAAGTGACAAGAGGCCACATGATGCTACACAGAGTACAAAGAGATCAACCAAGTGGAGACATTGGATTTCCAAAGAAGTAGAAAAGAGGATTGGTAGTGCCGAGGCCATGACAACGACAGTCCTTAATGAGAGTGCAATGCAGCCGTCCCCCTACTCTATTTTTCATTTGGCATGTGAGAGTGGAGAGAACTATTTTATAGACATCAAGGTACAACCTTGGTGTACATGTCCTGATTTCATGCAAAGAGAATCTAGAGGAAAGTCTTACGTTGCATGTAAGCATATCTATTTTGTCTTCTTGCGAGTTTTGGGATTACATAAGAATGAGGATATGGTAATGCATCCATCGACACTATCACCAGAGGAAGTGGACAATATACTATCACGTCCTCGAAGCAAGCATGTTTGTGCCTATACTTAAGCTTTAATCAAGCCTCTCATGTTTGTGTCTACTTAAGCTTTAATCAAGCCTTCCATGTTTGTGCTTACTTAAGCTTGTAAGGAAATGTGAAGTCAATCTTTTTGTAAGAAAATTTGAACCAATATTATTTTTTTCTTGCTTTGGGATGGAGTATACTGTCACGTACTCTAAAGTCTTATTGTAGGTAGCTTGCGACGCTATGGTAAAGGAGTTGTACCAACCAGATATCTTCTTGTAAGGAAATGTGAACTCAATCTTTTTGTAAGAAAACATGAGCCGGAAATACTTGTTTTTACTTGTGTTGAAATAAACATTGGAAGAAAGGTACATAGATAGGTATTTTTGTGCCTATATTTAAGTTTCTTGGACATAAAATGTGTGTTTATATGTAGGAAGGTAGGTATGTAGGTATGTATGCAAGCATGTATATATGTATGTATTGTACAAATGTGTGTATATATGTATGTATATATGTAAGAAGGTAGGTAGGTAGGCAGGCAGGTAGGTAGGTGTGTTTGAGAATATACATGTATATATGTATGTATGTATGTGAATGTATTTATTTCTCTTTCATAAATACTTACTATATAAAAGCTCACAAAAATGTATCATTTTTCTTACAAGCTCACATAAAACTATCTTATCTCCAAAAAGCTCGCCAAATAAAGCTCGCAAAAAAATCAAACCCTCTCTATATCTCTCTCTCCCTCTCTTTCTCTTATCAATCTTGCTTAATGAAATGAAGGAAAAATCTCTCTCTAGATGAAGAACTCTCACAAAGATACCTTACAATCTCTCTAAGAATATGATCCAATAAAGTGAAGAACCTTAAATGATGATTTTTGCAAGATGATGATCTTGTTAGTGTTGAAGAAGAGCCCACCAAGTATGGATTCACTCCTTGATGAAGATCTTCACAAATTCAATGATGATCTTTGATGTTGTTGTTGCTGATGAGACCACCAATTTGTTGAGAAACTTGTGAACTTCACTTTGTTGATGATGATCTTGCAAAATTGATTGTCCTTGTTGTGTGTCTTCTCTCCTAGGAGACTGCCTTGAGCAAGGAGTTCACAGGCCTAGAGAGGAACCTCTGATACCATAAAAGAATTGATGGAGTGGATAGCAAGATGCCTATCACTCACACTTATACACTTACACATAAATAAAGAACTCCCTTATATTAGAAATGCAAGTACAATAAGGATCTAGCTTACACTTGAGAATAGTGTAGCTCACACACAACTAGAAAGTACAAGGTACTAGATGTAAAATACAAGATACAAGATACAATATGCAAGATACAAGATATCATAGCCATGAGGCATGGTGCATATTTATACACAAATGTGGAGAGGTGGACTAGTCTACACATGTGCAAAGTAGGTGCCACACCAAGCCAATATTATCCCATGTGTCACAATCAAGGAAAGTACACAAGAAGCTTCACAAATAAATAAAATATGATTGCCATGTAGGTGGGTGGTGTAAAGTCAACATGAGGACAAACCACATTAGACAAGTGTGCTAATATGAGTGTCTATTTTAATATGTGCTACTACTCTAAGGTTTCCAACCTTTAATTTATTGAAGTCCTAAAGACTAAGGTTAAAATCCACAAACTCATCATAAATATTTCAATATTTTACATAGTGAACACTTTGAGCTTTTGAGGATGAATCCAATGTTCTTGGTGATGATGGCAAGCATATCTTTAAGGATGTGGAATGTGAGGCCAACCTCACTAAGGTGGACATCCATGGTGTCATCATTGTCCAACATAATGTCATAGTCCACCCAGTAAAGAGACCAAATGTAGAGGCCCATCAACATAATCTCTCACAGCTCGATCAAGAGCTCTTCTTTTGTAGGCTTCTTATGTAGAAGCTTCATCAAAGTGGCACTATTTCAAGGTCTTTTATATGGGTACGATGGCCCCAAGGCCATCCTACCATGGCACTAGATGCGTTTTAGCATCTAAAATGGCCCTAGGTCCATGCTAGGATGGCCTCAATGGCCTCAAGGCCATCCTAAGATGGTTCTAGGTTCATTCTACATTCTCTTTAGCATCTAAAATGATCGGGGCCATTAAAGGATAGCCCCAAGGCCATCCTACCCTAAGGCCTTGCTACCATGGCCCAAGGGCCATTCTAGATTGGGCATCTAAAATGGCCCTGGGGCCATCCCATCGTTTCCTTAGTCTGAATCTCACGAAATAATGGGGTTAAGCAAGATAGATTCAAAAAGACACAAAATGTGTGTGTGTATATATATGTGTATGTGTGTGTGTATTTGTGTACATAGATATATATATATGCCCATTCTAGGATGGCCCTAGACTAGGGGGCCATCCTACCATGGCCCTTGGCCCATTCTAGATGCTTTTTAGCATTTAAAATGGACCTAGGGCCATGATGGGATGGGCCCAAGGCCTGGGCCCAAGGCCATCCTACCATGGCATCTAAAATGGCCCTAGGGCCATGCTACCGTGGCCTCAAGGCCATCCTACCATGGCATTAGGGCCATTCTAGATACTTTTTAGTATCTAAAATGGCCCTAGGGCCAAGCTAGGATGGCCTCAAGGCCATCCTAGGATGGCTCTAGGGCCATTCTAGATTCTCTTTAGCATCTAAAATGGCTGGGGCCATTAAAGGATGGCCCCAAGGCCATCCTACCATGGCATCTAAAATGGCCGTAGGGCCATGCTAGGATGGCCTCAAGGCCATCCTACCATGGCACTGGGGCCTTTCTAGGTGCTTTTTAGCATCTAAAATGGCCCTAGGGCCAAGCTAGGATGACCTCAAGGCCATACTAGGATGGCTCTAGGGTCATTCTATATTCTCTTTAGCATATAAAATGACTGAGGCCATTAAAGGATGGCCCCCCGAGGCCATTAAAGGATGGCCCTAGGGCCAAGGATGACCTCAAGGCCATACTAGGATGGCTCTAGGGTCATTCTATATTCTCTTTAGCATATAAAATGACTAAGGCCATTATAGGATGGCCCCGAGGCCATCCTACCCTAGGGGCTTGCTACCATAGCCCTAGGGCCATTCTAGATTGGGCATCTAAAATGGCCCTGGGGCCATCCCATCGTTTCCTTAGTCTGAATCTCACGAAATAATGGCGTTAAGCAAGATAGATTCAAAAAGACACAGAGTGTGTGTGCGTATGTATATATATGTGTGTATTTGTGTGTATAGATATATATATGCCCATTCTAGGATGGCCCTAGGACCAAGCTAGGATGGCGTCAAGGCATCCTACCATGGCACTAGGGCCATTCTAGATGCTTTTTAGCATCTAGATAGCCCTGGGGCCATGCTAGGATGGCCTCAAGGCCATCCTACCCTAGGGCCTTGCTACCATCGCCCGAGGGCCATTCTAGATTGGGCATCTAAAATGGCCTTGGGGCCATGCCATCGTTTCCTTAGTCCAAATCTTAGGAAACAATGGGGTCAAGAAAGAAAGATTCAAAGAGACACAAAATGTGTGTGTGTATATATGTGTGTGTGTGTTTGTGTGTAGATATATATATGCCCATTCTAAGATGGCCCTAGGGGGCCATCCTACCATGGCCCTTGGCCCATTCTAGATGCTTTTTAGCATCTACTAAAATGGAGTTGGGGCCATGCTAGGATGTCCTCAAGGCCATTCTAACATCCCAAAGAGAATCTAGAATGGTAGGATGGCAGGATGGCATTAGGGTCATCCTACCCTCATCCTAGGGCCATTCTAGATGCCATGGGGCCATGCTAGGATGGCCTCAAAGCCATCCTGGCATGGCTCTAGGGCCATTCTAGATTCTCTTTAGCATCTAAAATGGTCGGGGCCATTAAACGATGGCCCCAAGGCCATCCTACCATGGCACTAGGGCCATGCTAGGATGGCCTCAAGGCCATCCTAGGATGGCTCTAGGTTCATTCTACATTCTCTTTAACATCTAAAATGATCGGGGCCATTAAAGGATGGCCCCAAGGCCATCCTACCCTGGGGCCTTGCTCTACCATGGCCCGAGGGCCATTCTAGATTGAGCATCTAAAATGGCCGTGGGGCCATCCCATCGTTTCCTTAGTTTGAATCTCACGAAATAATGGGGTTAATCAAGATAGATACAAAAATACACAAAATGTGTGTGCGTATATATATATATGTGTATGTGTGTGTGTAGATATATATATGCCCATTCTAGGATGGCCCTAGGGGGGCATCCTTAGGGGGGCATCCTACCATGGCCCTTGGCCCATTCTGGTGGATGCTTTTTAGCATTTAGGGCCATGCTAGGATGGCCTCAAGGCCATCCTAGCATGGCTCTAGGGCCATTCTAGATTCTCATTAGCATCTAAAATGGCAAGGGCCATTAAAGGATGGCCCCAAGGCCATCCTACCATGGCATCTAGGGCCATGCTAGGATGGCCTCAAGGCCATCCTACCATGGCACTAGGGCCATTCTAGATTCTTTTTAGCATTTAAAATGGCCCTATGGCCAAGCTAGGATGGCCTCAAGGCCATCCTAGGATGGCTCTAGGGCCATTCTAGATTCTCTTTAGCATCTAAAATGGCCGGGGCCATTAAAGGATGGCCCCAAGGCCATCCTACCATGGCATCTAAAATGGCCCTAGGGCCATGCTAGGATGGCCTTAAGGCCATCCTACCATGGCATTAGGGCCATTCTAGATGCTTTTTAGCATCTAAAAGGGCCCTAGGGGCCAAGCTACAATGGCTCTAGGGCCATTCTAGATTCTCTTTAGCATCTAAAATGGTCGGGGCCATTTAAGGATGTCCCCAAGGCCATCCTACCATGGCATCTAAAATGGTCGGGGCCATGGTAGGATGTCCCCAAGGCCATCCTACCATGGCATCTAGGGCCATGCTAAGATGGCCTCAAGGCCATCCTACCATGGCATTGGATGCTTTTTAGCATCTAAAATGGCCCTAGGGCCAAGCTAGGATGGCCATCCTACCATGGCACTAGGGCCATTCTAGATTGGGCATCTAAAATGGCCCTGGGGCCATGTCATTGTTTCCTTAGTCGGAATCTCACGAAACAATGGGGTCAAGAAAGATAGATTAAAAAAGACACACAATGTGTGTGTGTGAATGTGTGTAGATATATATATGCCCATTCTAGGATAGCCCTAGGGGGCCATCCTACCATGGCCCTTGTTGGCCCATTCTAGATGCTTTTTAACATCTAAAATGGACCTGGGGCCATGCTAGGATGGCCTCAAGGCCATCCTAGCATGGCTCTAGGGCCATTATATATTATATTTAGCATCTAAAATGGTCGGGGCCATTAAAGGATGGCCCCAAGGCCATCCTACCATGGCATTGGGGCCATTCTAGATGCTTTAAATTGGCCTTAGGGCCGTGTTAGGATGGCCCCAAGGCCATCCTACCATGGTACTGGGGCCATTCTAGATGCTTTAAATTGGCCATGGGGCCGTGTTAGGATAGCCTCAAGGCCATCTTAGGATGGCTCTAGGTCCATTCTAGATTCTCTTTAGCATCTAAAATGGCTGGGGCCATTTAAGGATGGCCCCAAGGCCATCCTACCTTGGGGCCTTGCCACCATCAACATACATGTAACGCAATATTGGAAGAAGCTAAGATGGCCCTAAGCAATTCTAAGATGGCCCTGAGGCCATTCTAAAATGCCCCAATGCCATTCTAACATTCCCAAGAGCATCTAGAATGGCCCTGGGGCCATGTTAGGATGGCATCAGGGTCATCCTACCATGGTCCTCGGGCTATTCTAGATGCTTTTTAGCATCTAGAATCCCTTGGGGCCATCCTACCATGGCCCTTGGCCCATTCTAGATGCATTTTAGCATTTAAAATAGCCCTGGGGCCATGCTAGGATGGCCTCAAGGCCATCCTAGCATGGCTCTAAGGCCATTTTAGATTCTCTTTAGCATCAAAAATGGCCGGGGCCATTAAAGGATGGCCCCAAGGCCATCCTACCCTGGCACTGGGGCCTTGCTACCATGGTAGGATGGCCCTAGGGTCATCCTAGCATTCCACAGGGCCATTCTACCATGTTAGCATGGCCCTGAGGCCATCCTAGCATGGTAGGATGTCCATATGCCATCATAGAATGCTATCCTAGGAAGGCCTTGGGGAATTGCTAGCATGGTAGGATGGCCCTAGGGCCATCCTAGCATGCCCCAGGGCCATTCTTGCAAGACCCCAAGGCTATGAAACCATGTTGGAATGGCCTTGGGCATCCAAGAATGGCCCTAGGGCCATCCTACCATGCCGGCCCAAACTTGAAATTCAAAATATAACTTTTCCCCCCCTTCTCCCAAATCAATTTTTAAATTTGAATTTGAATATCCCACCCACTTCAAGATTTCAAAATTTGAATTTGAATATCCTACCCCCTTTAAGATTTCAAAATTTCCTCCCCCCAAAACTTGAAACTTATATTTGAATTTCAAATTACACTCAAACTTCTCTCTCTCTTCAATCTCTCTAATATTTCCCAACTAATACAGTGATTTACAACACGTGGCTGGTAATTGACATCAAAAGCATGTGGATCGACGCGACGGTCCAACATAAAGGTACACCCCAAACTTAATCTATTTTCTTTTTTTTGAATTAAGATAATGATTAAGCACACTTAAAATGATGATTAATACAATGATTAAAACTAATCAAGAGAGAGACAATGTGTGTGTGTGTGTGTGTATGTGAGAGAGAGAGAGAGAGAGAGAGAGAGAGAGAATGTGTGTTTGTTAGTGTGTGTGTGTGTGTGTGTGTGTGTGAGAGAGAGAGAGAGAGAGAGAAGACCTCAATGCTCTCTGTGAGGCGATGGCCATTCAAAAGAAACAAAAAAATTCAGCTCATTTCATCAAAGCCTATGTGTGTGTATGAGAGAGAGAGAGAGAGAGGAGACTAACCAAAAGGGTATAGAGACCTCCCCACTGACTGTCTGGCTGCCTCCCCCCCACAACCTCGTTGGTTGCTTGCCTCCCCATGAAATTGCTGGCTGTCCATGACCTAAAAAGCACAGAGAAGGTTTGAAATTTGTTTTGTGTATTGTGGGCTTTTGTGTGTATTGCTGGTTGTGACCTAGAAAGCATAGAGAAGCGAATGTTATTTTGTGTATTGTGGGCTGCTCACCGCCACTATACAACCGTCCATGCGATCGATATGACCTAAAAAGCACAGAGAAGGTTTGAAATTTGTTTTGTGTATTGTGGGCTTTTGTGTGTATTGCTGGTTGTGACCTAGAAAGCATAGAGAAGCGAATGTTATTTTGTGTATTGTGGGCTGCTCACCGCCACTATACAACCGTCCATGCGATTGATATGACCTAAAAGCTACAACCACCGCCTGCTATGACCGGCTCCCCACCGCCTGCTCTACGACCGGCTCCTCACCGCCTGCTCTACGACCGGCTCCTCACCGCCTGCTCTACGACCGTCCATGCGATCGATATGACCTAAAAGCTACAACCACCGCCTGCCTATGACCGGCTCCCCACCGCCTGCTCTACGACCGGCTCCTCACCGCCTCTGTATTATGGGCTCCTCACCGCCTCTGCTACGAGACCACCGCCTGCTAACGATCGACTCTCCTCACCATCTCTACCTATGACCGACTGCTCACGGCCTATGCACATGGCTACTCACCAACCGCCGCTGCTCACCATCGCTCTACAATCACCGCCACACACTGCTCACCCGCCGTTGCTCTACGACTGCCGCCACACACTCGCTTGTTGATAATTAGGTTATTTTTTAAAAACTCAGCTGCCTTAATTAAGCGCGAGATGATAGGACAGCATGATTGCTTTCATTGCATATACTCACATTCTGTTCTAAATAACTACATTTTGTTTTATTGAAAATAGTAATTTTCTTGTATAGAGTAGCTTCTCCTTTCCTACAAGTTCAAAATCATGTGAAATGTCCTAAGGTGAAATTATTATTTTATGAAAAATATACCAATTAAATATGATTAAAGATAATTAATGATCTTGATCCATATACCTAGACATTTTTTATGCATAACTTATATTACCAATAGATGAAATTAATTCATTAATAATATATTTTTTACACGTGCCTTATTATTATGTGGTTTACTAATTGATAGGGTATGTAAGGAGCTTGAATAGGATATGTAGAATGATCCTAAGTATCAATATAGAAAACAAATAGCTAATATGAAAGAAAATATGGTATCATGAAACCCTCACTAAATGAATTAAATTTAAAAAAACTTTTCTTTTTCATATGTGTGTGTGTGTGTGCATATGTGTGTGTGTGTGTGTGTGTGTGCATGTGTGTGCATATGTGTGTGTGTGTGCATGTGTGTGCATATGTGTGTGAATGTGTGTGTGTACATATGTGTGTGTGTGTGTGTGTGTGTGTGTGTGTGTGTGTGTGTATGTGGAAAGAGAGGGAGAGACTTGAATAAAAACATATGCATGTGTGTGCATATATGTATGCGTATGTATGTGGAGACAAAGAGATAGAAAGAGAGAGAGAGACTACTTGATAAGACTTACTTAGGGTAATTGTTTTCTTCATTTCACACTAATGACTAATTTATAAGGTTATACTCAAGATAATTGTTTTCTTCATTTCACACTAATGACTATTGGCTAAGGTTATACTCAAGATAATTATTTTCTTCATTTCACACTAATGACTATTGGCTAAAGTTATACTCAAGATAATTGTTTTCTTCATTTCACACTAATGACTACTTACTTGATAAGGTTATACTCAAGATAATTGTTTTCACACTAATGACTACTTGATAAGGTTATACTCAAGATAATTGTTTTCTTCATAATTTTCACACTAACATGACTACTTGATGAGGTTATACTCAAGATAATTGTCTTCTTCATTTCACACTAACAAAGTCTACTTGATATATGAAAGGAATCATTTTTTTAAAAAAAAAATCAAAGAGCTCTATTTCGCTGGTGATCTCATGCTGGCCAAAGTGAAAGGCCATCCATGGTGGTCTGCATCACCTCACTGTTTGTTCTAGAATCAGATCCCATATCAGGTTGTTTGTAGATCTACCATTTGATGTTGCCCTACGCTCTTGGTCATTGCCTTATGTTGGGGCTAAGTTAAGGCTAAGTTTAGGCCTAAGTTAAGGCTTAAACAAGTAAACAAAAGCAATGAAAGCATGCATTATTCTTTTTCTCTAATTATTGTCATTCTTTTTTTTATTTGTCAAAATATAACAATAATTAGAGTAATCATACATTGGGAGCTCCATACAATAATTAGAGTAATTAGAGTAATCATACATTGGGAGCTCCATACAATATCTTTAATTGAATCAAGGACTATTTGTGACATATGTTGAGGGTTGAATGATGTATCTAAATATATACATTGATTTCACCATTTGAGAACATGCCTAGATTTGTATCAACTATAGTCACCTAACCACATTTAAATTGAGGTTTTAACTCTTCATAGGCTCTTGAATATATAGTACTAAGGTAGGGTGAAATTGGCCATTCTAGCATTCCACAGGGCCATCCTAGCATGGTAGGATGGCCCTATGCATTCCATCCTACTAGGATGGCCCTAGGGCCATCCTACCATGCTATGATAGCCCTATGCCATCATAGTATGCCATCAAAATAGGATGGCCTACCGTGCTAGGAAGGCCCTCATGAATTGTTAGCATGGTAGGATGGCCCTGGTGAATTGCTAGCATGGTAGGAAGGATATCCTAGCATGGTAGGATGGCCCTGTGCCATCATAGCATGTCATCCTACTAGGATGGCCCTAGAGCCATCCTACATGCTAGGATGGGGGCCTTGGGACATGCTAGCATGGCCCTATGACCATCCTAGCATGGAAGGATGGCCTTGGGCCATGTTAGGATGGCCTCAGGGTCATCCTACCATGCTAGGAAGGCCCTAGGGTCTTGCTACCATGGTAGGATGGCCTTAGGGCCATTCTAGCATTCCACAGGGCCATCCTACCATGCTATGATGGCCCTATACCATCATAGCATGTCATCCTTTGCCATCATAGCATGGTAGGATGGCCGGCCCTAGGGCCATCATAGCATGTCATCCTACTAGGATGGCCCTCGGGCCATCCTACATGCTAGGATGGCCTTGGGGCATGCTAGTATGGCCCTAGGACCATCCTAGCATGGAAGGATGGCCCTGAGCCATGTTAGGATGGCCTCAAGACCATCCTACCATGCTAGGAAGGCCTTGGGATAGGGCCATCCTACCATGCTATGATGGCCCTGAGCCATGTTAGGATGGCCTTAGGACCATCCTACCATGCTATGATGGCCCTGAGCCATGTTAGGATGGCCTTAGGACCATCCTACCATGCTAGGAAGGCCCTCGGATAGGGCCATCCTACCATGCTATGATGGCCCTGATGAATTTCTAGCATGGTAGGATGGCCCAGGTGAATTGCTAGCATGGTAGGAGGGATGGCCTTGATGCCATCCTATCATGGTAGGATGGCCTTGATGCCATCCTATCATGGTAGGATGGCCCTATGCCATCATAGCGACTAGGCCGACCTCCTTTTCTATCCTCTGGGACAAAGAAATACCACTCTTCTTCTGAACTCATGGCCATGCCTGCATATAGCATGGTAGGATGGCCCTATGCCATCATAGCATGTCATCCTACTAGGATGGCCCTAGGGCCATCCTACATGCTAGGATGGCCTTGGGGCATGCTAGCATGGCCCTAGGACCATCCTAGCATGGAAGGATGGCCCTGATCCATGTTAGGATGGGCCTCGAGGCCATCCTACCATGCGCTAGGAAGGCCCTGGGGTCTTGCTACCATGGTAGGATGGCCCTTGGGCCATTCTAGCATTCCACATGGCCATCCTAGCATGGTAGGATGGCCCTATGCTATCATAGGATGCCATCCTACCATGCTATGATGGCCCTGATGAATTGTTAGCATGGTAGGATGGCCCTGGTAAATTGCTTGCATGGTAGGAGGGATGGCCTCAAGGCCATCCTAGCATGGTAGGATGGCCCTATGCCATCATAGCGACTAGGCCGACCTCCTTTTCTATCCCTTGGGACAAAGAAATACCACTCTTCTTCTGAACTCATAGCCATGCTTGCATATAGCATGGTAGGATGGCCCTATGCCATCATAGCATGTCATCCTACTAGGATGGCCCTAGGGCCATACTACATGCTAGGATGGCCTTGGGGCATGCTAGCATGGCCCTAGGACCATCCTAGCATGGAAGGATGGCTGTCATCCTACCATGGCCCTAGGACCATCCTAGCATGGAAGGATGGCTGTCATCCTACCATGGCCCTAGGACCATCCTAGCATGGAAGGATGGTTGTCATCCTACCATGCTAGGAAGACCCTGGGATCTTGCTACCATGGTAGGATGGCCCTAGGGCCATTCTAGCATTCCACAGGGCCATCCTAGCATGGTAGGATGTCCCTATGCCATCATAGCATGCCATCCTACCATGCTATGATGGCCCTGATGAATTGCTAGTATGGTAGGATGGCCCTGGTGAATTGCTAGCATGGTAGGAGAGATGGCCTTGAGGCCATCCTAGCATGGTAGGATGGCCCTATGCCATCATAGCAACTAGGCCGACCTCCTTTTCTATCCCTTTGGGACAAAGAAATACCACTCTTCTTCTGAACTCATATCCATGCCTGTATATAGCATGGTAGGATGGCCCTATGCCATCATAACATGTCATCCTACTAGGATGGCCCTAGGGCCATCCTACATGCTAGGATGGCCTTGGGGCATGCTAGCATGGCCCTAGGACCATCTTAGCATGGAAGGATGGCCATGAGCCATGTTAGCATGGTTTCAGGGCCATCCTACCATGCTAGGAAGGCCCTGGGGTCTTGCTAGGAAGGTAGGATGGCCCTAGGGCCGTTCTAGCATTTCATAGGGCCATCCTAGCATGGTAGGATGGCCCTATGCCATCATAGCATGCCATCCTCCTAGGATGGCCCTAGGACCATCCTACCATGCTAGGAAGGCCCAGGTGAGTTTCTAGCATGGTAGGATGGCCTTGGTGAATTGCTAGCATGGTAGGAGGGATGGCCTTGAGGCCATCCTAGCATGGTAGGATGGCCGTAGGACCATCCTAGCATGGAAAGATGGCCTTGGGCCATGTTAGGATGACCACAGGGCCATCCTACTATGCTAGGAAGGCCCTAGGGTCTTGCTACCTTGGTAGGATGGCCCTAGGGCCATTCTAGGATAGGCCATTCTAGCATACTCAACAACATGTAGAGCCTTGAGCAATGGCGTTAGGGCCATTTTAGCATAGAATGGAGCTATGTTTTAATAATACATGATCACGTTTTTTAACAATAATAGTTTTGTACCATTTGAATGACACAGATGTATGTTCAAACCAGAGACATTGAGGTTTTTATGATGCTTGCAAACACATGTGTGGGCATCGATTGTGTGTCATCAATAGATCCTAATGCTAGCTGTATTAGTTTTTTAATAATAATAATTTTGTACCATTTGAATGACACAAATGAATGTTTAATCCTGAGACAAGGTTTTTATGATGCTTGCAAACACATGTGTGGGCACTGGTTGTGTATCATCAATAGATCCTAATGCTAGCTATAGTAGTACAAAGATTGGGGAAGGGAATGTATCTTTGATAGTGAAGGAGTGTTTGAAGGATGTGGAGCTTCCCTTCCATACTATGGATACAAAAGAACTTAGATGTACAATTTGGAGTGCCATTTGTTGGCCTAAGTTGCTTTTAAGGCACGTTAATGAGTTTGCAGATTATAATGGATGTACTGAAAATGAAGCAGAATAGACGCAACCTGAGGAAACTCCAATTATGGATGCATTGCCAATTACATCTCTAGATATTGATGTTTGCATTCGAGAATCTTGGAAGGACAAACAGGTTTTCTTGTGGGATGAGAACATGATGCAGCTGATATACAAGGGGGTGATCATGTACGTGTTTCCACATGACTCTATCAACTTTGAGCATCTTGGTGATGATTGTGTGGGTGTGGTGGTTGAAAGGATGCGTGGCAATAATGTATGCCATATGGATAGCATATGCTTAGTTAAGTGGCCTATTAAACAGGTTACAATGCCAGATAAGAGCCCATTACAACGCTATGTGCCATTGGAGGACATGCATGTTAATGCTGAGCACCCCATTGCACTTAATAATGCCTCAACTTCCAAAAAAAGGAGGTACACTTTCATAACCAGGATTCCAAAGGAGAGAGCACCTTCAACTTCTAGTTTGTATGTTTCACTTGAATCATACTATTGATTGTTGCGCCAATAAATGTTGTCAGCTTGCTGATCATGATTCGGTAATGAGGATACGCCAAGAGTTTTGGGGACAATCCCAAGAGACCCGTACAAATTTTGTATATGATGTGCTTTCTGCATATCTTGCCATTGTGACTCCAGTCAAAAGGTTTGTTATGTATTTAAGTTAGATGGGATGATTGTCTGCTGTAAAGCATGGTACAAAATTCATGGCATCCCAAAGATATCCTTTTATCGTTATAGGAAACATTTTGAGGCAGGTGTGCAATAGTATGTGCATGGGAACACAGGGGTAATGAAGAGAAGTCTTGTGCACACTGGCATGGCTAGGGCATTTCTTACTAATTATGTAAATGATAACTCAGAGCAGATGCCACACAAGAGTAGAACTATGTTGGATGGTTCAAGGGAGACTCAATTGTTGATTCCAGAAATATGTAAGCAAGTGGACATACTAAATGAGATCAATGCAACACTTGGTCAGTTGGGATAGAGCTATCAAAATCCTCTTTTGGGAGGATTTGGAATACAGAGTACCCGCATGTGGCCTTGACAAGTGAGTTCTCTAAGTGCAGCTTGTGCAGTTCACTCAAGGCTAGATCCGCAGCCAAGCCAAGTATACAGGAAAGAGCATGGATCAATGAGGAAAAAAGAATTCACATGACACAACAACAAAGTTGTAGAAATTTGTACTATGCATGGCACAAGTATTCAGAATTACAACCAAAAAAATATGTATGCATCATCCACGACAAGATGGATCAAAAGAAGACGGCCATTCCTAGACTCCGAACCTAATCAAAGGATACAAATGTAGCATGGCAACTACAAGTGGCTTTGATTGGTATGATCACTCATGGACATGGGGAGGGTCAATATGGTCACTTTTTGCTAAATGGTTTATGGCCATCAGATCCCAATCTCACAATTGGTTCTCTTGCATTTTGTTTACGTCATCTCTAGAGATGTTGGATGCACACCCTCTTGGTGATGTAGCAACCAGTGGGCTTCCACCAAGGAGCAATGTTTCACTACTTGATGCTTTAAACTCAAGGGAAGCTTTGGACTGCCATAACATAAGTGATGGAAAAGAGCCAACTATTAAACATGTGTCATGTGATGGTGAACACATTGCGTCCCACAACTGTTAAACATGTGTCATGTGATGGTGAACACATTGCGTCCCACAACCAGGGATGACACACTACCTTTTCAAGCACCTACTGTTTTTCATGGTGATCAAATGAGTTCATGTAATTCATGGCCCGTAGTATCAAATGGAGATTAGTATTGCAAGGAGAACTAAGTGTACAAGTAGAAGGATCGTGTGTAATAAGTCATTGAAATAACATGGGGTTCTTGTAATAACCAATTTCAATATAATAGAAGTTTTATGCATGCATAAAATATCTTCTTGCTATTTCCTATGTGCAATTAAGTGAGGATTTTTTCCACTTATGTGAATTTAAGATTTTTGTTTCCATGTAATCTTTTCATCGTCTATTTTATGTGTGGTGTCATTGAAATTTAAGTTTCAATGGTTTACAAGTTCTTGTGTGCAATTAAGTGAGGATTTTCTCCACTTATGTGAATTTATTAAGATTGTTGTTTCCATGTAATGTTTTCATCATCTATTTGACGTGTGGTGTCATTGAAATTTAATTTTCAATGGTTTGCAAAATGAAGAGAAAAAGAGAGAGAGAGAGAGAGAAGGTTTCAGAAGAAAGAAAATGAGAGAGGGAGAGAAAATTTTAGAAGAAAGAGAATATTTGAAGAACCTATTTGCATAATACCCAAAAAGTTCTTGCCAGATTTAGCTCGCCAAAAAATATCATCTTGGCCACTCGTAGGACAAGATCCATAACAAAATAAAATTGTTGTATCAATTGTGCAAAAGGGTGTGCTTTTCGATGTCACCTGATGTCAGCTTTGTTTTTCTATAATTCAAGCTTGTTTTTTTTTGGACTCTATGAATCTGTTTAGTTTCCTATGATTCAATATTAGTTTGACTATGAGTGTATTGAAGGGTGTATATGTGTTTATATACCTGCGGGGCGGCGGCGGCGGGTGCTACTGGCTTGGATACTTTAGCTAGAAAAAGGTTGATCATTCTAGACTTGAATGGTATAATGTTGAAAAGATGGTGGAAGAGTGCTCCAAAAGGGCATGCTACCAAATTACATAGAGTAGGCAACCATGGTGTCTCCTTGAGGCTAGGGCTTATATAGTTTTTTATGCTTTGAAGACCCGAGTTGAAATCGCTACATGGAGCAATGTGATAGAAAAGAACATCAGGCCAGGGTGATTGAAGGCAAGCTGGCATGGGAAAGCAGCAAACCACTAGTCTTAAAGTTCCATTTTAATTAGACATATTGCTATACAATTCAATAATCCCACCCCACTAGTCTTAAATTCCCATTTTAATCAGTCACATTAATGTACAATGTAGGAATATTGCCACCCCACTCGACCAAAAGACCATTGCCAATTGTTGTTGAAGCCATTTTGACACATTGGTGTCAGAAGGGGTCGACTTTGATCCTATGCAAATCGTGTTGTTGAAGCCATTTTGACACATTGGTGTCAGAAGGGGTCGACTTTGGTGTCAGAAGGGGTCAACTTTGATCCTATGCAAATCGTATTGATTGGATGACACTCCATTAAAGGTATCTTTCAATCCACCAAATACTTTCATATCTCCTTCCTCTTATGAAGGACATATAGAAGATAAGGATCTATTGCATTATATTGCCGCCTTAATTAATGAAGGTATCTTTCAATCCACCAAATACTTTCATGTCTCCTTCCTCTTATGAAGGACATATAGAAGATAAGGATCTATTGCATTATATTGCCGCCTTAATTGATGAAGCTTGCAGACTATGATGGTGGTACAATCCTTGACTTCATTTCATTGTATCAATACAAGGAGCATATCTTTGATGTTAAAGGCAAGGAAATAGGATTCAATCCCATCGGGACTTTTATGTGATGTTTTGTCAGCACAACCATAGTATGAAGGTTTAAGGGATTATATTAAACAAATTTTTGCAAATCCTATGCCAAAAAACTGGGTGGAACTCCAACAATGCACTGCCCTAAGAGATGACCCACCATCGTATTGACCTTGAAGGCAGTCTTCTTATTAGTTCTATGAACTTTCCAAATATCAATCGTCGACATTCCCTTGTATTTTACATAAACTTAATGATATCTATTCACTCTAATAACTCTTGGGACTTGTCTTTTGTGTTTTTTCAATTGGTATGATAGTAGGCTAAAAGCTAAGACACAATGTGTCGACTGAGTTTCTTTGATAGTCTAACAATCCCATGCTTTTGCCTGATCAACAACATCTATCTTTACCTCCATGTAGAGCCTTGGTTTCACATCATCATCTCCCATTTTCCAATTTAACTACTCCATGACATCATGTGCATTTTGAAGCCTTGCACCATTTACATCTATTTGTTCTATGGCAGTGAGTGCACATTTAATGACTGCACCTGTACCATCATTCTTGCACCATCACGCTCTCCCATGCCATGACCACTACCAAAGAAATTATGCATAATCCGGATGCCGATCAAGGAGCAATACCTAGCAATGCCAAATGAGGACAAGTATTGATAAAAAATAGGAGAAGGAGGGAGCACACACACAAGAGAAGCAAACCCTAATCCATAATCATTAACCATAAAGCAAGAGAGAAGCCATAGCCATCATCTCTCTCGCACACCAAAAGGGAACACACTATAAGTGTTATGTTTACACTCCAAAGTAAACCTAATGTACTATTCACACACACATGACCAGTTAGATGCGATCATTAACTCACCACACGCTAACCTCCTAACATACTATCAGCACCCATGTGCTATCCACTAGATGTACACGATCTTGACATTTCAACACTCCCCCTCAAGCTTAACATGTCCATCTCTAGTACTCCCAATCTGGTACGGAAGTGCTCAAACTTATCTTTACCAAGTGCTTTGGTAAAGATATCTACAATTTGCTCATCTGTCTACACATATGTCAAGTCAACATGCCCATCTAACACCTTCTCCCTAATGACATGGTAATGGACCTCAATGTGTTTGGTCTTGGCATGATAGACTGGGTTACTAGCAAGCTGTATGCCCCTCATGTTGTCACAATGAATGACAACTCTCATATCACTTTGATGTTTCACATCATCAAGTAATTTCTTCAACCACATAGCCTCACATGCAGCTATGGTGGGTGCTCCACGATACTCGACCTCTATGGTAGATAAAGCAACTGTAGGTTGCTTCTTGCTGCTCCAACTCATAGCACCACTACCAAGCCTGAAAGCATAGCCACTGGTGGACCTCCTGTCATCATAAGCACTACCGGCCCAATCTGCATCTGTATAACCATATAAACATGAATGTCTTTTCCTACCTCATAGAAAAGACCATAATGTGCGGTAGTCTTGACATATCTCATGATACGTCTCACTACATCCAAATGAGGCTTGCGGGGACTTTGCATAAATTGACTGACTAGTCCCATCGCATAATTGAGATCTAGCCTCGTAATGGTCATATAGATAAGACTTCTGACCATTTTCCTGTACATGGTGATATCATCTACCTCATCACCCAAATCAGCCCTAAGCTTCATGTTTTGCTCTAAGGGCGTAAACATCGGCTTGCATGTCATCATCCCATACTTTACCAGCATATCAAGTGCATACTGTCTCTGCACACTAGGCATATACCCTGGCTTGTTCTAATCACTTCAATGCCAAGAAAGAACCTCAAATCACCAAGGTATTTCATATCAAACTCTTTGCATAAAGAGGCTTTGGCCTCATCAATGCCTTTCCCACAATCACCAGTGATGATCAAATCATCTACATAAATGACTATCACCCCACAATGCCATCATTTGTTTTTTTCACATAGAGTGAAGAATCTGCATTTCCAACCACAAACCAATGCTAACAAGATATATGTTGATCTTGTCACTCCATGCATGTGGTGCTTGCTTCAAGCCATATAATGCTTCTTTAACCTGCATACGAGAGTGGGATACTCAGGGTGTACATACCCTTCTGGTTATTCCATGTACACCTCTTCTTGCAATTTGCCATACAGGAAGGCATTCTTGACATCCATTTGATGCAAATTCCAACCTTTCTCTGTAGCCAATGCAATGATAGACCTCATGGTGGACATCTTAGCCATTGGGCTGAAAGTTTCATCATAATCAAGCCCATAGGTCTGTGCCATAACCTTTGGCGACCAGCCTTGCCTTGTGTCTCTCTAGGTTGCCATCTGATTTTTGCACTTCACTTTGTACACCCACTTGCAACCAATCACATTCTTGCCTTGTGGTAGCTCAACCAATTCCCATGTGTCATTTTTGTCCAAGGTATTCATTTATTCATTCATTGCCTTGTCCCAATCACTCTTTCCAACTGCTTCTTTAAAACCTGTTGGCTCCACATGTTTTATGAATGAAGTCATGTATGCATAGTGCATCGCATAACCCTTGTATGTCAATCTCTGTACAGGGTATCTCACCCTTTGCAACCTCCTCACCTGTATCCTGGGCTGGAGTGGGGTTGGGAACCTGTATCCTGAGCTCTGTTTCTTCACCTGTCACCAAACTCCATAAGCCTTTTCCTTTCAAAAAACTTTGCATTTTGTATTTCCATGATTGGAAATTTGTGCGATCCAATTTCTCCCCACAATCTGTATGAGTCCGTCACCCATTGTTGCAGTACATATTGGACTTCAAAAAACCTGTAAGTGAGCTCCAAATCCTTGTAACGGTGTTCAATAAAGGCTTCCACACATGCATTCACTTCCCATTGTGTTCCATATCATTCATAAGCATCATCCAAGTCATTACATTCAAGAAACTTTGAGTTGAAAATCTCTGGTTCTCGGAAAAGACCAGTAAAAATCAATCCAGATGTTGGCTTTAATATATCCAAATGTTGTCTGAATGTGGGTTTCAGGCATTCAATATCTTCTTAATGCATTGATCCAAGTAACCTTAAGAGGGTTTGATGAGATTACTCAAGAGGAGTGAGCTCCACCACTTTTAGTAGCTCTTTATTTTGCTTGTTTTTGCAAATGTCAGGTACCAACAGTCACTCAATTGACTCTAATTGATGCAAATCTTGTCCAAACTTGATGGGATCACTTTTTTGGCTTCTCAACACATGTATTAAATATCGTACTAAAGGGTTTTGTCTAAATTTGAGTGAGGTGGTAGTAATTAGAACTTTCCCAACACTCTGTTCCCAAATAACAGTTCTGGAATTCTGCTAATTGTCCACTAATTAGCTCATTGTGATTTTAATCCACCAAATGATGCTCCCAAATGATTTTCCCATCACCATTCATACATTTTCTAAGCCTTATATGCATTCAACAACTTGGCATTGCTCCCCATTTATGTAAGCACTTCTTAATATGACAAAACTGTCCAAAAATTAGCAAAAATTAGCGCCACCTGTTTGTGAGGGCTGTAGGAGAAGGGCAAACCACATTTGATGCTACTTGCACCTTAGCGCCACTTGTTTGTGAGGGCTGTAGGAGAAGGGCAAACCACATTTGATGCTACTTGCACCTTAGCAATGATCTCATGCACATTTATTATAAAGGGTTTAGCTCAATTTTGCATACCGAGTGAGCTATCGATCCACAATGGAACATATGTACCTCTGTTTTGAGGAAAACCAAAAAATTTGTCATAATACTCAATTTCAATTGAGTCTACACACTTCTGTGTGCATCAAACTACTTCAAGATCTAGTATGTAGCTTGTCCCCAAGTTGTTAATACATTTTCAAGCTCAAATACATGTGCCTTTGAGTATACATTTGCCAAATACATTCCACTTCAAGCTTTCCATGAAAGCTTAGAAAAAACTAGAAAATTGCACTTGCTTTGTGTACCTTTAATCTCATTGAATCTGATCTCTGGCACCTACAATCCACTCAAGGGTGTTTTGCTAATCTTACCTGCCATTAGGTCAAGCTCCAACACCCCCCTTGGTTCTAACATGGCCATCTTTGGGCTTAGTAAGCTACAAGAGAGAAACCATACCATGATCCATAATCCATAATCCATAATCCATAATCCATAGTTACCATAATTAGCTTAACCTACATCATTTGGTGGTCAGAGGCTACCATACATGATTTACCATGAATCTCCATAGAGACATAAACCTACCACATTGACATCCCTCCATAGGCTACATCTACACCATGGGTTGCCTAAGCCCAAGGTTGCATGAAACATTGATGACATGACATCACCAAACATTGTGACACCATCATACATGGCACCACCATTAAAGACATGACATAAAGATAGCTTACAACATGACCATACCATGAGGGCATAACCCCCCCTCCATATATCCAAAGGCATACATCATAGCCTTCCCATCTATCTTGGAAGCATCACATGATTGGGGTTTTGACATTGACCTTTTTGTACTTTGCATCCCCCCTTATGATATATGTACCTAAAAATAAATCTTGATGAAGCCCAAAAAACGTGATGTTGGATATGCCAACAATGATCGTGAGATGAAGCCCACTTGTAAAATCATTTGAAAAATAGCACAACCATGTGAACAACATCTTATGGAGTTCTTTTTACACCAAGACATATCAAAGCCTTATTATCAAAGTGTGTAATATTTCAAAAAAAAAATCACCACCACGACTGGCAGCAGTGTACCGTTCGGAACTTCTAGTCAATGCCTTCTTCGTCTCGCCGTCACCACCTGCTCTGCACACTGTGTGTCGAGGAAAATGAGGCTGCCACACAAAGAGGTGAACTCGATCTGCTCGCTCTCCTGCTGAAGCTTCTCCTTCTCTTTTGTGTTTTCCACTCTATTTGCTCATGCACACTCGTTGACTACTTCTACTCGTAGGCGCTGATGCGCCCTCTCTCTCTCTTCGCCAAGCTGAGCTGCTATTACCTCAACCAATGGACTGTTGCTCCTCTTGTTCTCGGTGAAGCTTTGCTTCTCTTGTGCGGTGTCGTGCTGGTGCTACATACCACTATTTCATACTTTCTGCAAGATAGAAGTGCTACACACTAAGCGTCTCTTTGCAGTGGATGAGGGTCACTATCTTTCTGATCTTCTGCCACCTCAAAGATCTCCACTATACGTGGCTGCCATTTTGAGCTGCTCTGAAATTCTCTCTCTATCTCTCGTTCCTATCCGTTTCTTGTGCAGAGGATATTGTGCTATAGCTGAGAGTTTTGATGTAGCTCAAGGGTATGCACTTTGTAGAATTCGTTGATAGGCTGCTCACAAGGTGGAGAAGCCACCAAATGTTTCCTATGCTGAGCTTTTGTTACTAATCCTGCTTCTTGGCTGCTCAGCCCACCTTCACTTTTCAATGTTGTGTGTTTCCCTCCTTATCTCACAAATGATGGATTGTTGATAGAATTGAATCTCTTCCTAGTCTAATTGCTATCCTAAACCCACCATTAGCTAAGCAATAAACCTAGCTCTGATACCATGTAAGAAATCTAAGGAGGATCAAAGATTAAGAATGACATTATAACAAGATTAAGAAAATGCTAATACAATATTAAGAAAAATGGACAAGATTAATCAAAGCATAAATGCCAATAACATTGCATAATGCTCAATTGATCTCTTGTGAATGATTGTTACAAGTGTTACCGAATGAGGCCCCAAGTCCATTCTTTTATAGCTTGAGAAAGTTACCCATGACATCATTGATTATGTCACTACACCATTGACTAGGTTCAATGTATGAGCATCTACCTAGGCTCTTTTACATGAGTGAATGACTCCATTTCTACCAATGCTTCTAACCTTTGAATACCAGCTAATGTCCATACCATATTTCTATTCAACCATACCATGCCATACCATGTCCAATGTCAAATCAACTAGATTGAAGATGGCCATTGGGAGCCAATCTCCAACAAGCTTCAGATCTACAACCAAGGTGATCTCCATAGCTTTCTTTTGCTCCATAGCTTCAATGGAAGTCTTCATCATAGCTTCAATGGAAGTCTTCATCATAGCTTCCCTTCACAGCTTCTTCCTTCCCTCTTCTCACACTCACTCACAAACACTAATGTTGATCTCTTGGCTTTGATACCATGATAAAAAATAGGAGAAGGAGGGAGCACACACACAAGAGAAGCAAACCCTAATCCATAATCATTAACCACCATAAAGCAGGAGAGAAGCCATAGCCATCATCTCTCTCACACACCAAAAGGGAACACACAATAAGTGTTATGTTCACACACCAAAAGGGAACACACAATAAGTGTTATGTTCACACTCCAAAGTAAACCTAATGTACTGTTCACACACACATGACCAGCTCACCACACGCTAACCTCCTAACATACTGTCAACACCCATGTGCTATCCACCAATTGTACCAGCTGTACACAAGCTTGACATTTCAATAAGTATGTTAATATAACTTTACAAATGTTTTGATATCAGTTCATCCCAAGAATTATGGAAAATAAAATTTGAATAATAGGGTATTGATGAGTGCCTTACCTGGCAACGAAGTAAAAGGGTGTGTTGCCTTAAACTGAGATGCTGCTCCATCTGACCATACCCAGTGCCATTTAAACTTTAGGACTTTGAACTTTAGCCATTGGTAGTGGAGTAAAAATAAATGTTGCACAAACAATGTGTCATGCTTCTTATCATCTGAGATATACAAGATGACCTTATTTTTCATCTCTCTCTTATGCTTCTAATATCATATGTGTACCATGATCGCAATTTGATCATTATGCCAATGCATTGATTGCACTTTATTTTGCACTTTGAATGTGTAGTTTTTAGCAAAGTCTACTACTAATACCACCACATCATCTAGAAAATTAGCCATGCACTCTTTGAATTGAGAGTGCTGCCCCAATAACGAAAGAAGTTATGGGTGATAAAAACATTTAGGTGTTGTAAAAAAAGTGAGATAACGATGGATAGAGGCGTCTCTTTGTATACAAGTTTTATTCTCTTTTTTGTCACATACTTCTTAAATTCCTCATTAACATACTCATATGCCTTCCACCTTATTAAAGCACTATTTGCATCATTTATTTTGCATGGGCAAAAATATGGCCTTAGATATTTACCACATTTGCCAAGCAAGCAGTTGAGCCAAGCAGTTGAGCTTGTGCCATTCAACATTCTCATTCTTTAGACATGTTGTTGAGTTCCATAACCATTAGGGGAATTTTGGACTCATTTTTGTGCCCTCTAAGAAATGCCATGTCAGTAGTCCCTTTGAAAAAAGAAGGCTCTTGGAGAAATCTACCCACCATATCTTAAAACCATATCATGTAACATATTATTAAAAAGATCGTAATGAGTAGATTCTATTGGCCATGTTATGGTAGTGATGTGTGTGAACACACTTAGGACCGCCGGGGCACTTTTTCCCTCACTAGGAGGTTTTTCCCCCCGTGCATTGTATATACGCCTAACACTCTAGGGCTACCTTATCTTTGTTCTTGCACACTTAGTAATACTACTTTTTTGTTGTGTGCTCTTGAGCTTCTTTTTCTCCAAGCTGTGTGTGCATTCCTGCAACCCTAGTTCCAACATTTAGTATCAGAGCAGGCAAGAGCTTCGAGGCAGCATCGCCAAGACTCTCCACTTCATCTTCTTTGTTTGAGACGATGTTTCACAGGCATTAGAAGGATTTTGATCTGAGGTCGTTTCGCCCTCCGTTTCTGCATTTCAAGCACTGTGCAGGCAATTTCGTCATTTTGTGTAGATTTTCTGTTAGGGTTCAAATCTGCAGGAGGACAGGTGCCTCTTAGTCTATTTTGGGTTGTGCTAGATAGCACAGGTTGGTTTTGTGCAGATTACTCTCTATACAGGCAACAATTACATCAGGTACAATCAGTGGCCATGGCTGATAACACTGATATATTTCGTATGTTACATGTTGCTCTGCTGAAGTTGGATGGGACCAACTAGCCACTATGGTCTTATATGATAGATGGGACCAACTAGCCACTATGGTCTTATATGATGCGCCATGTATTGGTTACAAAGGGCTTATGGAATATTGTGCAGGGCCATTATAATCGTCCTGCAACAAGGACCATTATTGCTGGTGTTGAAGAAGGTGCAGTGGATGATGCTGCAGGTTCTGTTGCTACAGATTCTGATGATGCATGATCTACTCCTCATGAGCAGGCTGAATGGGATGGTAAAGATGCGCAGGCTCATGCCCTGATTGCGCTATCTGTTAAACGTACCATCATTCTCCACATTTGTGGATGTAAGACTGCAAAGGATGCATGGGATATGCTTGCACGATTGTATCGGGTTCGGAATGAAACTCGTGTAGCTTATCTGCGTAAGCATTTAGAAAGTGAGCATACGAATGAAGGTGATTCAATGGACAATTTCCTGATAAAGATCAAGGATCTTAAGGAGCAGTTGCTGCTGCTCTGCTCTGCAGATGAGATTTTACCAGATAGTACACTTGTGGAGACCGTTCTTAATGGTCTTCCAGATTCTTACCAGAGCTTTGCATCCACTCTTAGGTTGATGATGAAGGGTAATCCAAATGCCCTTCTATTTGAGGAGCTGGTTTTTGTTTTGCTACAGGAAGAACAGTCCAGGCAGATAAGGAATATTATGCGTGTTGCAGATCAGGCTTTTGCTATGCTAGCCATAAAGGCAAAGGCAAATTTAAATCAAAATCTGTGATAGGTTCAGATGGTGCAAAGAATCATGATAAGGGTGAGCAAAAGAAAGAGAAGAAGGTCAGGTGTAATTACAGCAAGGAGCCTGGTCATGTGATTAAGGAATGTCCTAAGGTGGCTGCGAAGGAGGCAAAGAAGAAAGAGGCTGCTATGGCTGTTGTTGCAGATACCTCCACCTGTAAAGTTGAATCTGCTAATGTTGTGCAAGAGTCAGAATGGGCATTTGCTGTGCAATGCAGTTATGACCCATCTTTGCACGATGTATGTATGTCTGTTTGCAGACTCACATGTATGGTATTTTGACAGTGGTGCTACTAAGCACATCACTTCGTAGCATGACATGTTTACTTGCCTTGAGTCTGCACCTATTGGTAATTCTGTTACATGCGCAGACAACTCCGAATATCCAGTAAGAGGAGTTGGAAAGATTATGCTGACCGCTGCTAATGGCAGCTCTTTCACACTTTTTGATGTATTGTATGTGCCTGGGATCAGAAAGAACTTATTGTCTGTTTCTGCACTAACTAGGATTGGACTAGTCTCGTGAAGTTCATTGATGACAAATGCACAGTTCATGATCTTAGTACAGGTGAAACAATTGTGGCATCAGGTTCGCTATGTCGTGGATTGTATAAGCTTAATGCTTATGACATACGTGTGGAAGATGTAGCATGTGCAGTTGTGGATACGCAGGCTATATCAAATGCAAAACTATGGCATGCACGTTTTGGGCATCTGAATTTTTCTAGTTTGATGCGTTTGCAGAAAATCTGAGATGGTTTCATCATTACCTACTTTGCAAGCGCCATCAAAGCATGTTTGTGAAGGCTGTATTCTTGGCAAGATGCAGCATGCTTCATTTCCAAAGGATGGTTCTGTGCGAGCTGTTGGCAAATTGCAGCTTATACATAGTGATGTATGTGGTCCAATGCAGTCACCATCATTTGGAAATCATTTGTACTTCATGACTTTCATTGATGACTTTTCCAGGCATGCATGGGTGTATCCTATGAAAGCTAAGTCCGAAGTGTTTATGTGCTTCAAACAGTTTGTCTCTTTGGTGGCTGAAAATGTTTCATGCTGTAAAGTGGGCACCCTTTGTTCTGATTGAGGGGGGGAGTATATGTCTAAAGAGTTCAATGCATTCTTGGTGGATCGTGGGATAAAACATCAATGTACGGTGCCTTATACACCACAGCAAAATGGCGTTGCTGAGAGAAAGAATCATTCTCTCATGGAGATGGCAAGGTGTATGGTTAAGAGCCAAGCCCTACCACATGCGTTTTGGCTAGAAGCTGTAATGTGTGCTGCATATGTACTTAACAGGTGTCCCACTAAAGCGTTGAAGTAGTTTGTCACTCCATATGAGTCTTGGCATGGTTGCAAGCCATCTATGCCTCATTTGCGTGTATTTGGTTGCCTGGCTTGCTCTAGTGCCAGAGCAACATCGCAGGAAATTGGATGACAAGGCTGTTAAATGCATTTTTGTTGGGTAGAGTGTAGAAAGTAAAGGCTATCATTTATATCATCCGCAGTCTAAACATATCTTAGTCAATCGAGATGTTGTTTTTGTTGAAGATGCAGTTCAGCCTTTGCTTTCATGTACCAGAGACGTCAATGTACGCTCACAAGATGTGTATGAAACATTGTTGCCTTTGTTTGGTAGTGCTGGTCAGTCATATGTTCATGATGCACTTGATGGGGAGAGAACAGAAATTGAGGAGTCTAGGTCAATGCCTAAATGGTTGGTACAAACTTTGCGTGTGACAGCAGCAAATTGGATGCAATTTTGCCTAGTCGTACTCATTTTGGTTCTCGGCATGTATCATATGCAGCAGATTGTTTTGCATTGGTTGTTGCAAGTATGTATGATGAAGAAGAGCCTGTTTTGTTTGAAGAGGCACAAAATTCAGAAAATTGGATGGCTGCTATGCGTGTTGAATATGATGCTATTATCAAGAATGGCACATGGTCTTTATGTGATTTGCCTCCTGGTAAAAAGGCAATTGGCACTAAGTGGGTATATAAGCTAAAGCGTAAGGCCAAGCTTGTAAGGGTTATGCTCAGAAAAAGAGCATTGATTTTGATGAGACCTTTGCTCCCACTTGCCGTATGACGACCATTCGTAGCATTTGTGCATTGGCAGCTCATCATGGTTGGAATGTACATCAGTTGGACATCAAAACTGCGTTTCTGAATGGTGATTTACATGAGGAGGTGTATGTATCACAACCTCGTGGTTTTGTTCAGAAAGGGCAGGAAACCAAGGTATGCAAATTAAGGAAAGCCTTGTATGGCTTAAAGCAAGCGCCTCATGCTTGGTATGAGAAGATACATGCATATTTGATTGCACATGGTTTCTGTAACAGTCCATCTGAGAGCACCTTGTATGTTAAGCATGAAGGTGATGTACTTCTGATCATTGTGCTATATGTGGATGACATGCTGCTCACTGGTCCTAATGAGAGGCATATTGTTGATTTCAAAGTTGAATTAAATTCAACTTTTGAGATGTTAGATTTGGGCCTATTGCATCATTACTTGGGCATTCAGTTTAAGCAATGTGATGGAGGTATTGCTTTGTGTCAGACAAAGTACATTGAGGCATTGCTATGTAGATTCAATATTGAGGATTGTAAGCCTATTGCTACACCTATGGAGACAAGCCTACACCTTAGCATTCATGATGCCAAAGACTACTTTGATGCCACTCTCTATCAGCAGGCTGTTGGTTGCCTCATTTATCTATGCATTTCGAGGCCTGATATTCAGTTTGCAGTCTCACAAATGAGCAAGTTTATGCATAGCCCAGGCACTAAGCATTGGCACAGCAGGCAGTTAAGCGACTCTTTCGCTACTTGAGTGGTACCAGGCACCTTGGGTTGTTTTATCCCAAGGGGGGATCATTGCCGCCAAATTTACATGCTTTTTTGGATTTTGACTGGGCTGGTTGCTATGACACGCGTGTCCACAAGTGGTTTTTGCTTCATGCTTGGCAACTCATGCATATCATGGTTGAGCAAGAAGCAGCCTACTGTGGCCACTTCCAGTTGTGAAGCTGAGTACAGGGCAACTTTCACAACTATGGTTGAGTGTGTTTGGCTCAGACGCCTTGTGGGCTGATTTGGGTGTTGGACAACCATCTACCACCACCATCTCACTGACCAATCAGAGTGCATTGGTAGTTGCGAGAGGAACCCAGTGTTCCATGCTCGCACTAAGCACATTGAGGTGCACTATCATTATGTCAGGGAGAGGCTCTCTGCGGGGCGGCGGGCGAGATCAGTTTGGCATATGTGCCAACACAAGACAACCTTGCTGATCTTTTCACAAAGGCATTGCCTCGTGAGAAGTTTGAAGCTTTTCGCAAAGCTTTTGTAATGAAGGGAAGATGAATGCAAGAGAAAAGAAGAAATCATCATGTTTCCATGATGCCTAAGTGATTTTTACCTCTCACCAAAAGAGGATGGAAATAGCCTTCCACAAGCCTATGGGTGAAGCCATGAGCTCCAAGAATCATGAGATTCAATTTCCAAAAATGATGTCAAAAGTTACAACCATGGTCCAAGCTCCATCTTTTATACATGGACTTGTCCCCTTATTAATCCTATTTAATAAAGTTCCTACTTCATTACAAACCATCCCTTCCCAAAGATTTTGTCCTCAAAATCTATAATGTGTACAATCTCAAAATATGAGACTCTAATGTAATCAATGGAGAGTTCTCAAGTACATCCAAAACACATATACAATGGAAGTCCGGATGTACACAAGTCCACAAAGCTCCAAGTCCAAGAAGTATGAGTGAGACTGTTATGACAGCCCTTCTAGTCGATGAAGTCCCTTGAAAATCCTTCATGTAAACTCCATAAAATGGGCTGGAAATGATATGTACACTTAGCCATATATGTCCCACATCATAGTCTTCCATTTTGATGCCGAATGAAGCTTGTTGGAGTAGAATGGTAGGCCCAATAGTAGACCTTCCCAAGCTGTCCAGAAATTACAGCATGTACAATCCTCCTCATATTACCCAATTTGCTCAAGTAAACCATACCACTTGGCCAAAAAAAAACATCCACAAGTAAGCCATGTTGTTGGGCATAGTCCAATGATTGCCAAGTAGCCATATTCATGGGTAATTGCCTCCATTTGGCAAGGTAGTTTCAGCACCCTAGGCCCCATCAACCTTAGTGTGCTTGGGTCCTTGCAACCCGTCAATAACTCTTGTGAGATAGAGCATATGCAAGCTGAAATTTCTGCATTGGTAGGCATGTCTCCATCCACAAGATTTTCCTTAACTCAACCTCCCGAGTCAAAAGAAAACTCACCATTCCCATGCACTTCATCATTGCAACACTCCAACTCTTCTTTGGCATGAGAGTCATTCTTGTTCTCTTCCTCATCCATGAGGATCATAGTGATCACCATCTTCTTTGATTTGCAAACATGCCCGGGTGACCACCTCTCTTTGCACTTGAAGCATAGCCCTTTGCTTCTCAACTCCTCAATATTTAGATCATCCAATCTTTGAATCTCCTTGAAGGGTTGAAAGGGCTTCTTCATAGAATCACTACCCTTTTTGGCATCAATATGCACTCCACCCTTTGGCTGTCCACTCCCAAATGACGTAGGAAACCTTGGAGTAGAGGATGGTAATGTAGAGGTAGGATCCTTCCCAAAATTACAAATAGTAGTGGTTGGTTTGGATGTATCTATGGTGAATGACATGGGCTGAGATCGTTTGTACTTCGGCTCATAGAGTTCGGCCAACCTCATAGCTTCTTTGAGAGAACTAGGCCTTTGAGCCGACACATCTGCCTTGATGGAGTATTCAAGCCCATGCACAAACTTCTTCATCTTCATGTTCTCATTCAAACCTTCCACATACATTGAAAGCTTCAAAAACCTTTTGATGTAATCTCTCACCAACATTCCCTTTTGAGAAAGCGCATACCATTCTTCATGGTATCGATCAAGCACCAAGGGTGAGATAAAAGCCAAGTTCATCTCCCGCTTCAATCCTTCCCAAGACATTGGCGTATTTCCTTGTTTGACCATATGCCTCCACCATTGATGAGCATAGTCTTCAAGATGTAAGGAAGCAAATTGCACCATGTCACGCTCACTTTTTGGGTAGAGTTGGAAATACGTGTCAAGCTTGGTAGCCCACTCCTCCAACTCTTGCGGAGATGATCCTTCACCTTTGAACTTTGATAGAGAGATTTTGTCTTTGACATCCTTAGAAGTTGTGTAGGATGGGTTATCATGTTGGGTAGAGGGTTTGATCTTCATATACGATTCCATGAATTGCGCAAAGTCTTTGTAGTCCCTCTTGATGTCATTTGGTAACTCCATCCACCTCTCATGAGCATCCCTTTGTCTATGGGCAAAGGACAATTGGTTCCAATCGAGTACCACCTCTTCATCATTCATGTGCATATTGGAATTAGATGGACCCGAGTGAAAAGAAGAGTGAAACATGTCCTTGACAAGGGGCCTCCGTGCATCCGCCATGAATCCAAAACTGACATTCTTGGTGGCATGCTCATGCATTACTTTGGGAGAAACCTCTTGTGCCATAGGTAACTTGTCTTCCCTACGGCCTTCAAAAGCTGTCCCATATTGCTTGCCTGCATGTGAAGTACCATGACCACTATCAAAGGAAGGTTGGCTCATTGGCCGTGCCACCCTCTCTTCCAAAACTTCCATCCTTGTGGCCATAGTGTCAAGCCTATCATTGACCTCCACCCTTGTAGCCATCGTGTCCATCTTAGCATTCATTTGCATCAGCATTTGCATGATCGAATCGATGGGGATGGTATGCGACACTTGTGGGGTGGGCTTGTGGGCACTTCCAACGTTCACTTCCTCATTCACTTTCCTTGAAGTATGCCCACAAGTATCTTCCAGAGCATCTAAGATTCCTTGCTCCATAATTGCTTCTTCTCCCTCTACCTCATCGGGAGTCAAAGTGTTATGCTTTGGTCGCCCTCTTGGCCTCGTTCCCATGGAAAGCTTTGGTTTCAAAGATTTGGCTCTAAATTGAGGTAGGGGTGTCCGATTGAAGTGATCTAGAGCTTGTTGGAAAGCTAATGGAGTGTACTAGACCACTATGCAAAGACCCTTAAGAGATGAGAAGTGCTGCTATTCTTTGTTTTAGGGTTTACAGGGTTATAGGCTGAAATAGTATTTTGGGTATAACTTGAGCTAGAAATATCCAAATGCAAAACTTCTTAGCTCAAATCGAATCCCTCGATGAGTACTACGAGCCTATGTGATTAGATCTTGAAGACCTTCAAACCCCTGTGATTGAATTAGGGTTTACTGTTTTTGCAAAAACCCTAATTTTTACCCCAAAGAGATATCAAAACGGAAAGGTTAAGGGCTCGTTGGGTAGCTCTAAGGAAGCACTAAGAGCTCGTATGATCACTTTTAATTCAGTCCAAAAGGTTTGGGACTGAATTAGGGTTTTGTAAATCTGTAAATTCTTGCCCAAGTGACCCTTTTTGTGCCCCCCAATGATCCTTGTTTGTTCCCGCACCTTTGTCAACACCTTTTGCACTTCCTTTGCATCCCAAGGTCTGCAATTTATGTTTCACCAACCTCAATTGCCCATGCATAACCAGAATTTTGAGAAAATTTTGACATAGTCTCCTTTGTCTTTGGAGCTAAATCTCAATATTTCTCAAATAGCAATGCAATAAAAATTCCACAATCTTCTTATCAAATTCAATTTACTGCATAGCATGTGCCTCATTGCATCATCAAAAAGGCATCCCAATCCTTGCAATTCCAAGCATATGCATCACCAAAAAGGCATAGCAATCCTTGCAATCCCAAGCATATGCATGAACCAAGAGAGTGATCGTTTGAAGAGGATTGTCGGTGTAGCGCGTCGAAGCTTGCCGATCTCCCGGCCAAGCTCTTCCCACCCTCGTACCTAGTTCGAATCAAGGCATGAGTTGAGGCCAAGTCTTCACCACCAAACCTAATCCTCCACCATATCGCTTTCCCAAGGCAATCACAGCACGGTAGATTCAAGTCATGCTCTACCCACGGGCCTCTCCATCTAGAAATTTGACGTGAGTGTAAACAATCATGAGGTGTATGTAACTTGAATCTCAAAATGAGGTGAATGTAATGGGGGGGAATCACTTACAAGGATGTGGCATGACTCATGCCATTTATAATATATTCATGAACCATGATGCATGAACTCATGCTTATCCTCATAGCTCCAAGTGTCCACCATTCATCCACAAATCCAACATCAATCATCAACAAGCACAAATCAAGTAATACCATAAACCAATGGTATCAAAATCCACTTGGTATCAATCCCATGAGCATTGCTTATGAGTAATTGGCATCAAATGGCATCCAAGGGCATCCATTGCATTTGAATGTAGTATTGCCAATTGATTCCAATCATCAATCAAGCTTTTCCAATGCTCACTAGCATCATTCCCATGCATAGAAGCATCATGCTCATGGCAAAAGCCTTCATATTATGAACCAACATCCATTCCATGTATGTGGTTCAATCAATGCATCAAGGCAAACGCATTCCCTCTTCCATTTATGCATAGATTCATCAATTAATGTTCCATTTGTCTCTCCAATGGCCCATTGCATCCAAATGAGTGTGATTAACAAGAAATGTGAGCAATGAGAGTATGTAACCACTTTCCAAATGATTATGAGTTATGTATGAGTGTTGAATTTCTATAAATTAGGGTTTTCCCTCATGAATAACCCTAATAGACCATGGCATGAAGAATAATCACCATTGCTTGAGGAAATGGTCATAGCAACTCACCAATGGCATGCAAGCTTCAATGGTTGGAAATTTGCTTGATGGAGCATTCAATTAGTCCAATGCTTGAAGATTTTCCCTCTTTTTGATGATTGTTGTGGGCTGCTCAAACCACCATTTCTTCCTCTCCATTGGCCATGAAATGCTCCCCAAAATCTCACCAAAAAGGGCTAAAACACTTAGCAATCCTTCATGAAGCTTGTGGCTAAGCTTCATAGCTTGGAGGAGGCATGGAAGAGGCGACGAAATCAGCGAAATTCAGCCACGAAATTCGGCGTGGAAGTGAAAAATCAGCCCCATTGGCTAGTCTCCATGCTCATTGAGAGAAGAAAT